>NW_023270305.1:28475964-28790077 GCF_011800145.1 Mirounga leonina | reverse complement strand
TTATTTATTTATTTATTTATTTATTTATTTATTTATTTATTTATTTACCATCATGGCAAGAGAAATGTTAGCTTACTGCTTTTGTTTGCATTTCTTTGGTTGTTTGCAAGTTTGAACATCTTTTGATTTCTTACAGACCATTTGCATTTATTTTCCTTCAAGTTGCCTTGTCATGTTTTTGCCCATTTTTCTGTTAGTCGTGCACTAAGTACACACACAAACATTCATGCAATTCACTCACTATGTGTCATGTAGGTTCCCTGGGCATTTTCTTGCCTTTTAATTTTGTTACGGAGACTCAGGACTGAGACATTTTCATATTTTTATATCTGCCAATATCTTCCTCTGTGGCTATTCCTATTAATTTCGCCCATAGGAAATTTTCATCTCTCCCAGACGCAGATAAATATTTATTCCTATTTTCTTTTACAATGAGTTCATGTTCCACATTTAACTCTTCCGTCTCTCTGGAAATCACTGTTAATTTTCTTCTCAAAAGGTCAATCCAGAAGTACCTGAATCAGCCCGTGTGGGGTGGCCGTACCCATGACCTGTCGCATCACACCTGGTACCGGGCTGAGCTCCCACAGAATGGTCACTGGTGGAGCCTGGCAGCACACCCCGACATTATATTTCCGCGGGGACAACTAAAATCACGTTGGCTTTTAACCCTCACATCCTTTACGGACTTTAATCCCATGGCAACTAAAACTGCCAGACTTTCTTTTGTTCTGGGGGTGAGGGTACAACTTTTAGAGAAAACATCTCTATGTTGGCTATAAATTTGCATGTAACACTTTTACATAACTCTATCCCATGTAGATGTCATTTGGTCTTCGGCTTTTCATCTTGTCACATAATTTCCATCTCTGTGGCCAGGTATGAGAATATACTGACCAATTCCCTTGAGAGCTCTCTACTATCCCCTGGCCACTCCGTTTCCTTAGCTCTTTCACATGCTGTTGCTGGACATTTGGGCTACTCCTCGGATCTTATTTTCATGTAGGCAGCTGACAAAATAGCCATGTTCCTACCCAGCACCTTCTTCTGGGTTCCTTTTTTAATTCTCCGTGTTTGTGATTGATATATATTCTGACTCAATTTGTATCGATGTTACTGGTTTGGCATCCTGTTCCATCCAGTTGAAATGACTTTGTATCATTCATGATTTGGCTATTTATGCATATTTGGGGTGGGCTCTGTTCTTATCCCCGTTGTATGGGCAAGAAAGATCTTGTACCTCCAAGAGAGGAAATGAGTTGCCTCAGGCCTGCAGGGAGAAGTTGGTGGGTCAGAATTTGCAGCAGTCGCCAACGCTGATACTCCTGGCCATGTTGCTGCCCTATTCCTATCCTATCAGTGCTATCAGAGGACCCTCCAAGACACCAACTTCTTTGCTGACATTATTTTAGGCATACAATTCTTACCAGATGCACCTGTTTAATCGAAAGAGATTCCTAGTTGTTTTGGGGGACTTGAACCCTGTTGTCCTTCAAATTCTTTTTGCGATGTTTTCAATCCACATGGTCTATCATTCTAGAATATTGCCCCAGGGATTGCCAGGAAGCAATCTCTCCTTTTACAATTTTGAAAATGGACAGGTTGCTTAGGGGCTAGCTTCCCAGTATTGAATCACTGTGCTTCTTTGAGGTCCTCTGAGACTTTCATTTTTGCCTGGGCTGAAGACTAACTCATTTAGTGTATCTGAGTGCTGTCTTGTCTTCTCATCAGTCCTGGGCTCTACCTTTTTCAAGAACATTCTGAAAAACGAGAAAAGTAGGAAGCTAAATTGAAATTGCCGGCTCTCTTTTTGGTTGAGTCTTTACATTTGAGCATTTTCTCCATGCACAGCCCTATCCCTTCCTTGTTGTATTCTTCAGGTAGCTTGAGAAACCCTTGTGAAATCGTGGCCCTTTCGTAGGTCCCTGCTTTCGGAGCATTAACCTTCTCAATGCTGTTGTCACAGGGGCAGGCCCCTCATGCGCATTCTCTTTTATTCTCTGCCCCTTTTTCACATTGTAGGCATGCTTTTCTAAAGATCTGAGATCACCAATGACCACCCTTGGTGGCCATATTGGGTTTTTTTTAGATATTTCCTCTCTTTTTGCTCCTCACTGGAATTAGTCACATACATGAGCAGAACTGGGGGTTTTCTCTCAATCTCTTTCTTCACTTGGGAACTGTGTGTGCATTTGGACACGTGAGCCCCCAGTCCTTCGGGTTAAGATTGTGTGGCCCTAGGGAATTTTATTCAACCTTTCCACGCCTTGGTTTCCTTATGCCAAATTTGGTATGATAACAGTATTAACCTCCTGGAGTTGTTATAAAGGAAACCGTGCATAGTTGCTATCTGCGTTAGTATTATTATCTACCTATTGTTGAAACCCTCTGTGCTTACAAGTGATAGAAACTGGCTTAGACACAAAAAGAAAATCTATTGGCTCAGATAATTTTCTCGCAGGGCTTGCCATCAAGCAAAATCCAAAAGCCACCCCGGCTTCAGGCATAACTGAGTCCAGAGCTCTGGTAATGTCACCAGGACCCGACTGTCTCCACTTGGCTCTGCTGCTCGGTCACACGTTCGGGAGATGACAGTGGCAGCCCCAGGCCCCCGTCTTCCTCGGCCCCCAGCCTGGCAGAACCGCAGTGAGGAGTAGGACCACGGAGCTTGGACTTGGCTCCTATTCCTGGGAACTGGCACCATGCCCAGAAAAGGGAGAGCTAAACTCTGAATTTGGGAGATTTGCTTTCCCAAGAGGGAGAGCTCAGGAGCCTTCTTGACTGGAGGTGATTTCGCTGACACTCCTGGGCACCTCCTCCACTCTGAAGCTAGTGACAACTGGACCTTTCAAGGCGGCCCTTTTCCAGCAAGACAGACCCCACCAGAGTGGAAAAAGATGACCCTGAGCCCTGGCCACAGGTCCTTGCTCCTTAGCCTCTCCTTCACTTGCCCAGATGTTTCTGGCCTTGGCCTGCATCTGTGACATCCGCTAGACTCCTTCCTGAGCTCCGCAAAGCTTGGTCCTGATGGCTGGTAATTATTTGGCTTTGTCTTTATCCTTTGACCCCGCTGGGTTTTCCATGCCTGGTGACTGACCTTGGAGTCACCCTCCTAAGACACGCTGGGTCACTCACCGTGTTTATGGAGGAACGCTTCTGTCACATATGGTGAAGAATACCACCGTTGTTTTAATAACCCAGAATCCACGTCCCCTTCCTTTGCACAATTCAGTGTTCCTTTGTGGTGTGGTCTTGACCACTGGGCAGTCTTGGTGGGCGGGGGGGGGGGGGGATGCGGGTCTGCGCCTCCTGCAGGGAAGTACAAAGGTGTCCCTCCGCAGTGTTGTCCCCAGTGGCCGTCCCCGCCTGGGAGCAGTGCTGAGCTGAGCTGAGCAGCCTCGGAAAGAAGGAGCAAAGGAGGGACAGCAGTCCATTCATGCCCCCCAGAGTTACCTGACACACTTGAGTTCCTCTTCTGGCCTGAACTCCGTTCTCAGCTCAGAATCCAGCTCTCCTGTTGACTCTGAGAGCCTCTCCATAACGTCCAATCCATTCTCCTTTTGCTTGAGTCAGCAAGAGTAGTTTCTTTTCCTTTCAAGAACACTCGCTGATATTCTGGTGCTGTGCTTCGTCTTCTCTGGTTTTATAGATTTATTTGGGCTTTTTTTTTTATTCCTCCCTCTGAAGTTTCTGTTTAAACTCTTTCTGGTCACACTGGCAGGTCTCCTGCAGCATGTTCTTCTCAGATTTTGGTTAGTACATCCTGCTTCCTGCCAGGACCCCGCTGTTCTGGGGTGGATCTGGGCTGCGGTCCAGGAGACACAATTCCCCACTCTGACACCATCTCCATGCCCAGATGTTCCCTCCGCACACTTCCTCCCTCCTCCTTTCACTTCCAAAGTCACGAACTTCAAGCAAAGGAAGAAATGAAAACACCACCTGCAATACCATTCCTTCAGTTTCCTCCCCACAACTTCAAAGTGCATAGAAACACATCGGATTGAGACTCCAAGGCTCACAGGCTATCGCCCTTGGAAGAAAATGTAGAAACCATCCCAGGCCTTGACTCAAGTACCCCCTCTGAGCGCCTGGCTGGGGCTGGCTGGGTTTCACGACCAGGCACACCAGGGAAGATGCCGTGAGGGGTTCGCAAGGCCTGCAAGGATGTGGTAAGGGAAGGGGATGGCATAGGAGCTGATGATTTCCCCTCCTCCAGCAATCCCCTGCTGCACTTTACAAATGGGGAAACTGAGTCACGTACGTATGAAGTTGTCTAAAGCTACAGAGGAAGCTGGGGCGGATATAGAGATAGATTCTAGGTTGTCAGGCCTTTCCTCTGAATGACAATGACGTTTCTTTCATGCTGGAATTAGTCACATATGAGGTCATCAAGGTCCACTTGCTGACTGCCTGGTGTGTGTTCTATACGCAGCCATGTCTGGACATCCTGGCAGGGGCTGGCCATGCCTGGGGGCCTAGGGGTAATACTTCTGGAGAATTTCCAGAACCCCAGTTCCGATGCCTTCAGGTCAGCAGCAGGTGGTGCAGCGTACTTGATCTCCAGGGTTCGGAGGGCGCCCTGGGAGTTCACCCATTAGTTAGGACACTTTATTAGACTGCAGCTAGAAAACATCAGGGACTGCTGTCCCCACAGAAATAGACTCCATTTCGTTCCAAATGGGGAGCCTCCCCAAAGTGCGAAGAGATGGTGAAGTCGGGTCCAAATCCAGACCCTGGCATGACTCAGGAGAGCTGGTTGTGGGACGATGGGGACAAAAGGTCCTCATCCTTCCTGTGAAAGGCAGCTCCTTTAAAAGCCCATCTTGGGGGTTCCCCGGGTGGCTCAGTCGTTGGGCGTCTGCCTTTGGCTCAGGTCATGGTCCCGGGGTCCTGGGATCGAGCCCCGCATCGGGCTCCCTGCTCGGCGGGAAGCCTGCTTCTCCCTCTCCCACTCCCCCTGCTTGTATTCCCTCTCTTGCTGTGTCTCTCTGTCAAATAAATAAATAAAATCTTTTAAAAAAAAATTTTAAAAACCCCAAAAAGTCCATCTTGTTTAACTGTCAAGGTGGGAGCCTTCATCAAAGCCAGAACACTCGCCTAGAACTAGCAGGGGAGTTTGCTCACGGATGGTGAGAAGCTTGCAGAAGCAGACAGCTCAGGGAATGGGGTGGCTCCCCCACAGACAGTCACTCAGCAATCCCCTGTGAGAGGGGCCTTTCTTCTGGGCCAGGAGCTCCAGAGTGGAGTTTCCTGATAAGGAGGAGAGAAGTGCTCTCCGGGGAAGGAGTTCATATGGGCTGGGACCCATTCGCAGGGTAGTCCTTGGTGGCTTTAGTGATGGGTGAGCATCCTGTTTTATTAAAAGCCCGTTGCTGGCAGGGCAGGCCGTCTGCCTGCTGTGTGGGCAGGGGCCCAATATCGCTGCGGGCAATTCCAAGCCAGCACTGTGAGCTGAAATCAAACCAGGAAAGAACAGGACTGTTTTTTAGCTGATGAAGCAGTACTTTTTCTTTCTTTCTTCTCTTTCTTTAACAGTTCTCTCGCCTGGCTCCACTGTGTACATTTTGTGTGTGCGGGCATGCATGTGACATTCTTTCCCCGGAGGCAGCTGGGGTTCACTCCTGGAGGAGCCCATCCCCACTTGCTCCTCCCTTCTCCCCTACCCCCCTCCTCCCCCTCTGCCTCACCCTTGTGTCAAGGGCCTTCCCAACCCCCAGCCCCCGGTAGACGCAAGAAGCAGAGGGAGGCCCAGACTGTGGCCTGAGGTTATTTACAGGGTGGGGATGGGGTGGGGGTGGGGGAGGGAAGAGAAATTCACTGCTTTGTTTATCTTCTGAGTCTGGAAACTCTACAAAATTCATCCATTTCCAAGGAAGCCTGCATTTGTAGGCTCCCAGAAATAAAAAATAAAAGGAGACTCACTTCAAAAGAAACTAAGTGAAAGGCTGTTTTCTTTGTGAATTGATTTGTTTATTTTTATTATTATTTTTTTAACATTCGGTTTGCTGAAAGAAGGCAAAAGGAGTCACTCTTTTCATATTTTCATTACATTCTTACTCTCATCTTCCGTTGCCTTAGCAGTGAAGAAGGCAAACAATAGTTTAAGAGACTGATACAGATATGTTCTCAGCTCTGCTCGGTTCACACATGTCTATGGGAAATCAAGGTTCCGTGTAAACTTTTATCACTTTTTCTGCTGAGGTTATAAATGACCCGCGGAGTCTGCCATTCACGTTTACATTAAACTCACTCAAATTGTCCCACTTTTACAAATTAAAAAAAAATTAAATGTGCTTCAACACAGATTTTTAAGATAATTTTTTAAGATAATAAAAGCAATTTTAATAGGCTGGTTAATTGTACATGATTTCTCTGGGTCTTTAGAAAATTTGGAGTGAACGGTGCCCATATCAAATATAGCATGTTAATTTACTGGCCTTTTTTTAACCCTGCACTCAAACAATAAACTTTTCATGTGGTGCCAAAAAATGGTATATGTTTTGAAAAAAGTTTTTTAAAGCTAGAGTCAGTGGAGAAAAGGAGATTTCAGAAAAAAAAAACAAAATGTACTTGAAAATGTGTTACTTCAAATGTGAACATTCGATTGCATCTTAAGGATATAAATATTTGATTTTTTAAAGTTTCTATTATTTACTGCATTATATGAATCACTGTACTGATGTAAGCCTAAAATCATGTAAACTTACAAGTATTGCTATATATCTTAATATTTTATGGATTCATTTTATAGGAGTTTCAAAATCTTGGGAAGAGGTAATCTATGGCACAAAAAAAGAGTGATATAAATCATGTTCAATCTGATCTACTTTTTCCTAAACTGTGTCTTTAAGGTAAAAGATACTCAACAAATTGGATTTTTTTTTTTCCCTCCACTCTCTGATTACTTAAGAGAAACTAGAGGATTATCCTTATGGTAAGGACAAGGGCATAGAAGGCAGTATTTTTTTTTTTCTTTTCTTTTTTTAAGGAGAGGCAGGGCTCAGTGTTCTGCCTATTGTGCCTTTGGTGGTAAATTTAAAACATTAACTCCAAGCTTTAAAACTGTGCTTTCCCATGAGTCGCTGGGCCAAAAGCCTCCTATATTGCCAGGCAAGGGTCCAAGATGAGAAGTAAGTAAAACACAGATATAAGAAGTCTTTGTTAGTGCAGCTAAACAATTGTACTTAGGAAAGCTCCATTCCTCCCATGGTAATCTATTTCTAGATAAATGTCGTTAAAGCCTTTCAGTGCCAAAGGAAAACCTCTGTATTCAAGACCCCGGGTGAGGACCGGGAAGAACTCAAAGAAAACCATTTTCTGTGCTACAGACAAGTATTTACATTACTGGTCAACATTTGGTCCAGGAAAGAAGTGATTACCTGTTTAGGCTTTTGAAAGGAATTCAATATCCTGTTGACTAAATACAGAGCAGGCTCAGAGAAATGTGACCATTGAATAATGCAATTGATCCCTTCCAAGAAGCAGAAAGAGGGTGTAGGTTTAACCATAGGCAGCACCATTGATAATATTTTTTCTGCTTTCTGGAAAATCAACCAGGAAAGAAAATGTGTCAGAAACATTTAGAAAATAGGCTGTCCTACCTTCTGGTTCTGGATCAAGGTAGCATAGGATCACTTTTCCCTACTCCATTTCTCTAAATACAGCTAAATACCCTGAAAACTATTCAACAGACAATGATAAAAGAACTCTGAAAGCTGGAGGAAGCAAACAAACAAAAAACTATGGTGGACTGGCAAAAAACCTCAAGACTTGAGAAACAACTTTTTGAGCTCCCTCGGTTTTCTTTTTATTTCCCCTGTGCCTTGAACTGAGCACAGGAGAGGCTTGCAACCTGGAATCACCAACAGGCAGACAAGAAAACAAAAACAAAAAACTAAACCCAAGAATCTCCTCCTCTTTCTGGCCAAAGTCCAGGAAAGGGGAAATCCAACAGAGGCCCAGTAAGAAGTTCCAGCCCCCACTGCAATCCGGGTCCTTGCGATAATCTAATCCCTTGGCCCTGGGGTTGGCAGCAGCAAAGCCCCAAGCAGTTCTGGCCCCGTGGTCCACAGCTGAGATGTCAGCGGGTGGTCTGACCCACCTACGGCAGCTGCAGTGAAGCCCGTGTCTCCCTGGCCTTTACCCAGGGGCATAAGGAGACCCAGGCCCAGCAGCTTCTTCCCCACTCCTAAGGGTTGCCCAGCAACAGAGTCTCCTAACATAATAATCACCAAGAAACCAACACAAAGTGATACACTAAAAAAAAAAAACCAAAAAACACAATGACAAAATGGAACTCTAAAAAGTATTCAAGCAACCCACAGAAAGGCAAGAACAAAGGAACAGAAGAATGAGAAACAGAAGGAACAAACAGAAAAAACAAATAATACAACGCCAGACTCTACCCTAATCGATCAATAAATACCTTAAATGTAAATGGTCTCAATACACCAACTAAAAGGTAGAGATTGGCAGAGTGGATTACAAAACATGACCCAACTATATGTTGTTTACAAGAAACTCACTACAAATTTAATGACGTGAGAGCAAAAGAAAGGGAAAAGACCATGCAAGTATTAATCAAAATCATGAATTAGATCAAGTAGACTTCAGAACAAAGAAAGTTACCATGGGCAAAGAAGATGATTCCATTAAGAAAATATAGCTATCCTGTGAATCAAAAAACAGTTTCAAAATATATGAAACAAAAACTAAGACAGCTGAAAGAGAGAAACAAATCTGCAATTGCCATTGGGAGCTTATCACCCTCACCCCCTCAGGACCTTTAGGACCATTAACGAGAAAATCAGCAATACAAAACTCCACACCACCACCAACTGAAAAGATCAAATGGGCATTTATAGGAGGCTCTGTCAACAACAGCAGAATATTCATCCTTTTAAAGGGCCCATGGAACATTCACCAAGGTAGACGGTATCCTAGATCATAAAACGAACCTTAGCAAAAGGAATTAAAATCATACAGGTTATATCGTCTGACCACAATGGAATCAAGCTACAAATCAAAACAGCAAGTCAATAGGAAAATTTCCAAATGCTTGAAAACTGAACAATAAACTTCTAAATAATTCATGGGTCAAAGAAGAGATCTAAAAGGAAGCTTTAAAAAAATACTGAATGAAGGGGCACCTGGGTGGCTTAGTTGTTAAGCGTCTGCCTTTGGCTCAGGTCATGATCCCAGAGTCCTGGGATCAAGCCCCACACTGGGCTCCCTGCTCAGTGGAGAGCCTCTCCCACTCCCCCTGCTCCTGTTCCCTCTCTCCCTGTCTCTCTGTCTCTGTCAAATAAATAAATAAAATCTTTTAAAATAAATAAAAATAAAAATAGAAAAATACTGAATGAAAATGAAAATAAGCATATTAAAATTTGTGAGATGCAGCTAAAGCAGTGCTGAAAGGGAAATTTATGGCACTAAATGCTTGCATTAGGAGAGGAAATATCTCAAATTGCTAATCTAAGTTCCTACATCAAGAAATTAAAAAAAGAGAGAACAAAATAAATTCAAAGCAAACAGAGGAAAGACATAATAAAGAGCAGAAATCAATGAAATTGAATGCTGGAAAACAACAGAAAAAATAATTGAAATGGAAAGAGTTCTTCAAAAAAAAATTAATAAAATCAGTAACCTCTAGCAACACTGGTAAAGATAAAAGGAAGACATAAATCCCCAGTATCGGAACTGCATGAAATACCACAATAAATTCTATAACCATTATAATGATAATAAAAAATACTACAAACAACTTTATGCTCATAAATTCAGCAACTTAGAAGAAATGAGCCAATTCCTCAAAAACCACAAACTACCAAAACTTAGCCAAGATAAAATAGATGATCTACTCAGTTCTTTAACTACTAAAGAAATTGAATTTGTAATTAAAATGTTCCACAAAAAGAAATCTTTAGGCCTAGATGGTTTCAGTGGAAAATTTTACCATTCAAAGAATAATTAACGTTATTTCTATACAATCTCTTCCAGAAAATAGGAAAGAATAAATCACTTCCCAGTTCTCTATATGAGGCTGTCATTACTCTGATACCAAAATCAACCAAAGACAGTGCCCTCCCCCCAAAAAACCTAAAGACCAATATGTCTGATGAACTTAGATGCAAAAATCATCCACCAAATTTAATCATATCCAATGATGTATAAAAAAAGTAAGACACTATGACCAAAAAGGATTTATGCCAGGTATGTAAGACTGATTTAATATTTGAAAGTCAATCAATATAATCTACCATACTGACAGGATAAAGAAGAAAAATCATACGATCACATCAACTGATACAGAAGAATCATTTAACAAAATTCAATGCCCATTAATAATGAAAAAACCTGCCAGTGCACTAGGAATAGCAGGGAACTTCTTCAGCCTCATAAAGAGCATCTTCTAAACCCTACATCAAACATTGTTATTTAATGGTGAAAGACTGAATGCATCTCCTCTAAGATCTGGAACAAAACAAAGATGTCTGCTCTTACCACTCACTCAACACAGTATTAGAAGTTCTAACCACTGTAACAAGGCAGGACAAAGAAATAAAGGTCATACAGATTGGAAAAGAATCAATAAAACTATCTCTTGTTACAAGCAACACGACTGTCTATATAGAAAATCCCAGGGGCACCTGGGTGGCTCAGTCAGTGAAGCATCTGCCTTCAGCTCGGGTCATGATCTCAGGGTTCTGGGATCAAGCCCCCAGTTGGGCTCCCTGCTTGGTGGGGAGTCTGCTTCTCCCTCTCCCTCTGACCCTCCCTGCTGCTTGTGTTCTCTCTCTCTCTCTCTTGCTCTCTCTCTCAAATGAATAAATTTTAAAAAATTTTAAAATAAGAAAGAAAATCCCAAGGAATCTGTGACAAATAGGTTGTCCTCCTTTGACTGGCTGCATTGATCAGGCAAGTGCTTGCAGTTGTTCTCAGGCTTTTCCACAGTAGACAGCATCAGAGGGGCGGAGAGCACAGCCTGGGCCTGGTAGACCAGGGGGACACCCCGACTCCCTTATTCTCAGCTGTGTGCACTGGACACCTTCCTTGATCTCTCTGAACTTTGGTCCCCTCATCTGTAGTGGGGTTTAATGACGGCACCCAGCGCCTGTAGTTGTGTATATGAGGGTAAGCGTGCAGACAACTGATCGTTCTGTACCTGCTGCCGGTCCTGCCCATGATGCTGCTGTAAGGGCTAGGGCGCTCTGTTGTGCTGCCCCCAGCCAGGGTCACTGGAGCCAAGGGACCTGAATTCCCTTGTTAGGGGCCCTGTGACTCATTAACTCACCCAACCATTCTAAGCCTCCCTGCTTTCATTTATAAAGTGGGGACAATAACCCCTCTCTCATAGGTTTCTTGTGAGGACCAGACGGAACAACACATAAAAGTATTTTGAACACTCAATAATAATAATAATAATAATAATAATCATAATAGCCAGAATTTGTTGAGCACCCCCTACTGCCAGCGCCACAGATTGCTTTTTACCTACAACCTTTTACTTAATCCTTAGAACCATCAATTATTAGTCTATGGAGATTGGGAAACGAAGGCCCCAAGAAGTAATTTGCCCAAAGACATGGCTTGTAAGCAAGAGAATCCAGATTCAGACTCCCAGAAACTGGCTGGGCTCTCAGGCTTTCTAGAGAAAGTCAGCTAGTGAGGGCAAGAATAGCTTGGTGTGGGGGCTCCCTTTCACTAGCAAGATGGATGTAACCTGGCGTGCGAGGCTCAGGGTGCAGTTTGTGACAGGCGGTGGGGGAACCACGAGTCATCCTTGGCAGTGGCAACTGGCTCCAAACTAACAAGCTGTCTGAGAAATAAGGTGCCCTTTGGTAGGACACCAGGTGGGACATTAATGAGAGAGTCATTCTCCACCCCCCCACACCGACCCCCCCGTTTCCTTGAAGGATCCAACAATTAGGCCGAGGCAAACTACGTGCCCAGGTCTAAAAATAACTCTATCACTTCCAATAAGGACTCAGTCCAGGCTGATGTCATTCTTTCAGGTGCCACAAAGGAATGCTTGACTGTGCGTCATGAACTTAAAATAGGAGTGGGGTCAGAGGGCCAGCTGGAGCTCACAGATGCCAAGTGGGCAGTTTCTCAGCTGGTGTTTTCTAATATTTCCTGCTTTCAACAGCAGGTTTCTGCCTCCTTTTTTTGAGTTGAGAGGGGGTGAAAATGTGTGTTTAAAACGTTCACTTGCTTTGCTTTCTCTCTTCTCCGTGTGTATTCTTTCCACCCATAATTTGCATTCATCTCCACTGGCTGTTCATGCATTGTCCTGAAATATACTAGTTACAGAAATTAAAATACTCAACCCCACCTCTTTCTCCCATCATGGGTGGATCCCTGATGTTTTCCTTGAATATCCCTGCCCAGAGTGCCAGAGAGAAGCCACTAGTTGGATAACTCCCATGATCCCATGGTATGGTGGAAGTGGGCTGTCCATATGTCGGGTGCTGTACGGAAAGGTATCTCTTTTGTGAAGGAGGGCAGAATAGAGTCTAAGATCCTATCAGTTCTAAGGGTCTGTGATTTATTTCCTTTTTATAGTCTGGCTATATTGAAGTCAATGAATTATATTCAAGATGGAATCATCACTGATTCAATCAATGAATTTTTTTAAATCAAAAGTTATTGAAAGGACTTCTGGTCCAGATAAGATAGGAGAAACTCATTTCTCCCTTTTCTCCCCCCAGCTAGATACAATGATGGACTCTGGAAATAATGCAAGGGGCCACAAAGGAAAACTCTGAAAGGGGAAAGAGAGAGGGGAACAAGCTAGAGATCCTAGGACTGTAGGAACAACAAAGCAGTAGGGTGTCTTACTACCCCTGCATCCAACAGGAGAAGGTGACAAAGCCTGGCATTTCCTGCTGCCCAACCTGGCACCAGAAGACAGCCAACAGATTCACCCTTACCTCTTTCTGGTGGGACTGAGATTCTCCTCTCTCACTAAAAGACACCTGACTGGAGTGCCCAGGTGGTACCCACAACGGGACTTACCACATAACAAGCAGCCCTGCCTGGGAAGCAACACACTTTGTCTCCTTGGACCCAAGATTTCTTCCCTTATGTAGAGGCACCAGGAGAACCAGCCTGAGGAATTTCCTTCAGCCCCCTCTGGTAGCAGCAGGAAGGACAAGTGGGAACCCCAAGAGACTGTAATAATATAACAAAGTTGAAATTAAGTTGCCACTGGGACCACAGTTCGCTAAACTAGGCCAGGCACTGCTTGCTAATCTAAATAGGGTGATAGCCAGCTAAAAAAAAAAAAAAAAAAAGCTTCAAATAGGACCCAGACTCTCCTAACATGAAAGGCAAGATGTCCAGATACAATTTTAAAATACAGATCATAACGAACCATGAGAGACAATGGACTCTGAAAAACAAACTGAGGGTTCTAGAGGGGAGGGGGGTGGGAGGATGGGTTAGCCTGGTGATGGGTATTAAAGAGGGCACGTTCTGCATGGAGCACTGGGTGTTATGCACAAACAATGAATCATGGAACACTACGTCTAAAACTAATGATGTAATGTATGGTGATTAACATAACAATAAAAAAATTTAAAAAAATACACATCATAGGAAGAGCCAGGAAAATAACTTAGATGAGAAAAGATAATCAGCTGACACCACCACTGAGATGAACCAGGTGATAGAAGTATCTGAAAAAGACTTTAAAGCAGCTGTCTTGAAAATGCTTCAGCAAGGAATTGCAAATTCTCTTGAAACAAATGAAAGAAGAGAAAAATCTCAGCAAAGAAATAGGGGTTATAAAGAAAGGAACCAAATGGAAATTATAGAACTAAAAAAATACAATAACAGAAATTTTAAAAACCTCACCAGATAGGCTCTGTGGTAGAACGGATATGACAAAAGAGAGAATCAATAAAATTGAGGAAAGAACAATAGAAATCACACAGTCTGAGTGGCACAGAGAAAATAGACTGAAAAAATTCTCTACTGGGAATACTGACTTTGATTCACAAATTAGGAGCATTGGCCACACTGCAGAGGGACTGTTTAATCAACATAAGAGAAGTAATCGTTTTTAAAAGTGACAAATAATTGGAAAATAACAAATTTTAAATGACACCATTTACAATAGCACCCAAAATGCAGGGAATAGTTGGGGCACAGAGGATTTTTAGGGCAGTGAAAATACTTTGTATGATAGTACAGTGGTGGATACATATCACTATACATTTGTACAAACCCATGGAATGTACACCACCAAGAGTGAAAAGTAATGTAAACCATGGACTTGGGGTGATAAAATCGGCCAATGTAGGTTCATGAATTATAACAAATGTATCATTCTGGTGGGGGATGTTGATTACGGGGTAGGATATGCATGTGTGGGAGGAGGGAGTATATAAGAAATTTCTACCTTCCCCTCCGTTTTGCAATGAACCTAAAACTGTTCTTAAAGTTTTAAAAAATACAGAGGCACCTGCATGGCTCAGTATGTTGAGCGTCTGACTCTTGATTTCGGCTCAGGTCATGATCGCCGGGTTGTGAGATCGAGCCCTTCACTGGGTTTGAGTTTCTCTCCCTCTGCCCCACTTCCATTCCTGTGCACACATGTGCTCTCTCTCAAACAAATAAATAAATCTTCAAAAAATAAAAAATAAAAATAAATAAGTGTAAAAGGTAAAATGACAAAACTTCTAAAAAATAACATCAGAGCATAATCTCATGATTTTGGACATGAAAAATTTTCTGAAATATAGCACACAAAAAGCACTAAGACCAAAGGAAAAGATCAGTAAATTGGACTTCATTAAAACCAAGAACTTCTGGGGCGCCTGGGTGGCTCAGTCGTTAAGCGTCTGCCTTCGGCTCAGGTCATGATCCCAGGGTCCTGGGATCGAGCCCTGCGTTGGGCTCCCTGCTCTGCGAGAAGCCTGCTTCTCCCTCTCCCACTCCCCCTGCTTGTGTTCCCTCTCTCCCTGTCTCTCTCTCTGTCAAATAAATAAGATCTTAAAAAAAAAGAAAAACCAAGAACTTCTGTTCATCAAAAGACACCACTGAGAGTGAAAATGCAAGCCACAGGGTGAGAAAAGATATTTGCATATCTTAAACTTGATTTAAAAAACTTGTATCCAGAATATATTAAAAATTTCCATAAATCATTAATAAGCCAGTAGAAGAAAAATGAGCAAAAGGCTTGCACAGGCACTTCACAAAAGAGGCTATCCAATTTATCAGTAAATATGAGCAGGGGAGTACAAAGTACATTCACAGGGTGACCCCACTACACACCCACCCGAGTGGCTGGAAATGAACAGACTAAGAATGCTCAGCCCTGGAGAGGATTTGGGGCAACTGCCACAGCCGCCCACTGACTAGTAGGGGTGTAAACTGGGACGATCACTTCGGAAAATTGTTTGGCAGGATTTACTACACCTGAGTGATGTGACTCAGCGATTCTACGCCTCGGTGTACATCCAGTTGAATCACATACATATGTGCACCGAAGACACGTAGAAAACGGCTCAGAACTATCTGGTTAGGTAGCCAAAGACTGAAAATGTGAAAATTAATACAAGGAAACCACACTAAAATGGAGTTGGGAGGCCAGAAGGGCCCTACTCCTGGCCAATTGTAGACCCAACACAGAGAGACACACCTTGCAAGGTGATACGGCTTCAGCTACTACTTTACCACCCAGAAGGAGGAAGAGGGCTTTTATTCCTCCCCCGGCAACACCCAGCCAGTGAGAGACTGTTGTAACTCAGCCAATGAAAACCACCAGTACTTTGAAAGCACCACTTACCCCAATGCGCTTTTTGTTTATAACAGACCTCCCCACTTCCCCCCTTTCCTGGGTAAAAGAGCATTCCTCTCCCTCGATCTCCGGACTTGCCTGTGTTTATGTCGGAAACCTACTTTGCTTGTCCCAAATTGCAATTCTCTACTATTCCTGAATAAGCCCATTTTTCTTACTGGTAAAATAACTGGCAGTTTTATTTTTAAGGTTAATAGAAACAACCCAAATTTCCATCAACAGAGGAATGGGTAAGTCTGTGTGGTGTCCTTAGCGATGAAATTGAACAACCTAACACAACGCAAAGTAACACAGGACTGAAATCTTCATGTTCAGTGAAGAAAGCCAGACAACCAAGAGGGCACGCGGAATGATTCTATTTACACGAAGCTCAAAAACAGACAAAGCTGGGGCGCCTGGGTGGCTCAGTCGTTAAGCGTCTGCCTTCGGCTCGGGTCATGATCCCAGGGTCCTGGGATCGAGCCCCACATCGGGCTCCCTGCTCCGCGGGGAGCCTGCTTCTCCCTCTCCCACTCCCCCTGCTTGTGTTCCCTCTCTCGCTGTGTCTCTCTCTGTCAAATAAATAAATAAATAAAATCTTTAAAAAAAAAAAACAAAACAGACAAAGCTGATCAGTGGGGATGGACGTCAAGATGGTAGTTATTTGGGGGATGTGACCATGGGGCTGTTGGGGTGCTGGTAATGTCCTGTTTCTTTCTTTCTTTTTTTTCCCCATTATCTGTGTCTTTTTTTCTATCTAAGTGTAATTAACATACAGTATTATGTTAGTTTCAGGTGTACAATATAATGATTCAACAATGTCCTGTTCCTTAATCTGGTCATGATTTCATAGATTTGGATCCTTTGTGAAAATTTGTCAAGCTTTATGCATATCGCTTGTGCACTTTTGTCTATGTATGTTTTACTTCAGTGGAGAGTTTCCTTAAAAAAACTATACTTGAGTTTGCAAAGATCAAAACAGCCACAAAATCTTCATTGCTTCACCAAGAGTATTTGATATGATGTCCAAAACTTTAGAAACCAAGATGCTGTTTTCTCACTCTGAGCCAATAAATAAACAAACTGATAGAAAAGTCAGTGGGTTCACAAATGACTTATTTGTAGATAGTCTACACTGAGTGTCCTAATTTCTTCCATCCAGAGACAAGCCAGCCTTCCTTGCAGCAGAGTGGCCTGCTCACCTGTCAGGAGAGTTTGGTTACCCCCGACTCTGATCCTCCCAGTGTCTCACCGAACACCATGACCAGGAGCGGGTCAGGCTGGGCCACAGTCAGCCCGCCAAGTCAGTGTAGAGCACATCGGTGACCCATTTTGTTTCATCCCATGCTGACGCCCCCTGACATATATAACTGGGGACAGAAATCTTTGGGAATTTCCTCTCTAACACCATCTAGAGAACTCTTGTTGAGATACTGAAGATGCTAAGGGGCCTTTGCTGAAATACTTGGCTAAAATCATCCTGGCATTTTTATGAGAAAAGGGGTTTTAATTTGGAAGATACATCTGCTGAATGATAGGGCCATTAGACACAAAAGGGCTGCTTTCTTTCCTTCTGGGATGCTTAGGGCTCTCTAGTCCCCTACTCCCATCAACCAACAGAGTGAGAGGTATTGGTATAACCAGCTGGATGCTTTTTACAAACCATCTTTGTGCAGCCTGTCATCTTCCCTCCCCAGTAGGTAGCTGAAGTTACGTTAGAGCAAGTGGGCCTTCGAGAACACCTCACATAGCCCCCTGGTTTGCCAAGGACTATGCCAAGGCCAGGGGAGGGAAAGGGATTTGCAAGTTGAGAGGTAAGAACACGGGTCTCCTGGGACACCTGTCAGTGACCCCCCTAACAGGGATTTGATGACAAAGCAAGGTCTTGTTGAGCCAAAATTGTTGTCACTTCCTTCTCTTGGTTCCTTTTCTTTGCTTCCTACCATCAAAATCAGGCGTCAAAAGCCTCCCAAGAAGGGGCCAGGAACTGTCTATGCCTACTGCTGGGAACAAATGGCCTCCAGGCATCCTCATCTGGGATGAGCTGGAGGAGAGAGGCCCCTGTGTGGAAGGGCAAGCCCAGAAAAACACAAAACAAGTTCTTGAGGCGGCTTGCAGAGGGATGTAGTGAAGAGTAAAATTCTTGGCCTCTGGAATTGCACATCATGGGTTCAAATCCCACCTCCACCTCTTAACCTCTTCATGCTTCAGTTTCCCTACCTGGGAAGCAGGAATGATGGTGGTATCCATTTTATCAGGTTGCTGTGAACAACGAATAGAGTGTGTAGTGCTTGGAACATGCCAGCATGCAGAGGCACCGCCTGTGGGTGGGGAGGGTGGATGAGCACCGAAAGGGCAGTGTCTTTGGTGAATAAAAGAGGCAGAGACAGCTTTTGGTCGTGGAGGTAGAGCCCGTCTATGGCCCAGGCTAACCATGGTACTCTCAGCGAAACCCTCGCCTCTAGTAGGACCAACTGGTTGGGCCAGTGACCACATGATGTGGCACCAGAGACAGCAAAGGGAATATCTGATCAGTGGAACCCTGGTTGGGACTGGGAGAGACACCAGAAGCAAACCAGTCATCTCCCTGACTGGTGGGCCTTTCTGTGGAATGGGTAAGGGCAGCCTGAGGTACTCTGAGAGCTGGGAAAATCTTCCTCTTGAAAACATTCCCTCCTGGGATCTGTCAGTTGATGGCTGACATGTCCACTCTTAGAGAGCCATTCCTTTGGCTTAGTATATGGTTGTCTGTCAAAAGACAGAGCCCTTACTGGCAAAGGAGAGACTAGCCTTGATTCCTAACTCTGTGAGTTGCGTGCAGGTAGGTTTTAAAGGAGGTAGGGAAGAAAAAGCTTTAAGGATGCCCTGTGTCTGCAGGGAAAGAACAATGACAACACAGTTTACAGAGACCACCTGTCTTCTGAGCTGCCCCAATTTCAGATGCACTGTGCTCAGGGGGTTCTTCACATTTTATACGAAGCCTCCTTCTCCGTGTCTCCTGAGAAGCTCTGAACAACCCTCTGAACGGGGATCACCTCCATTTTACAGATGAGGAAACAGAGGGCCACTCCCAGCCTGTGGTGACAGAGAGCAAGCAGCTGTTCCGTAGGTAACTGAGGAATGAGTGAACAGGTGGATGATAAAGGAACCGAACACTCCCCCCGTCACACCCAACACCGTGCGCGTGGCTGCAGGCCAGCCAACTAACCCCAATAAAGCAGAGTGCTCGGTTTCCCTCTAAGGTCACGGGGGCCCTTTTCTAGAGGCTCCAATAGAAACTGCTGTTCGCACAGGATAAAGATGCAACGAACAAACTCGTACGTGTGGGTGAGAGGCTGTGCTGAGGATCATGGTATGCTGTGTTTTAATGAAAGTGACATTTCAGGTTTCTGAGTCGCTTTCGTCTGCTACATTTCTGTGTTTGCTTCTAGGGTTTAGTGTGATTTTTTAACAGGAGAGTAAAGGTAGGAAAGGCAGTTTCTAGAAATCATGATAAAACCAGCGCCCATGGCAATAGCTAATGCCGAGCACCATCCCAAGTACCTGCCCCGCGTGATCTTTCATCCCCGCAACAGCCAATGTGTACAGATCGGAACACTAAGGCCTCAATCGGCTGGCATTCCGGCCTCGCGGTCTCCCCTCCTTTCCAGTCATTGGGGTAACTCAGCGTGGGCAGTGGACACCCCTGGGTGCCCTTGGGGAGGGTGCCAAGTCACCTCATTTCGCTCTTTTCTAGGATGTGAGGGTCATCCCGCAAAATGAGGGGCATGGGGTCTGTCACCCTAGGAAAGTCAGCCTCATTTCGCAGCCCCGGGGGAGTTAGCCCAGCCTGCCGTGGCCCAGCTCTGGGTTGGCACGGTCAGCAAGTCAGGAGCAGATGAGGCCAGGCCTTCTAGCTGCAGCCTCCCCGCTTCGTCACATTCCCTGCCCCCCGAGATGCCTGCACTGGCTCATTTCCATGGCTGCCAGGTTGGCTGCCCGCCAGACGGCTTTCAGGAGATGTCCTGGGATCAGTTCTGAAGACTCCGTGCCCGATAGGGCACATACTCAGAAACTGCAGTTGCCCTGAAATATTTTTTCTGTTACTGATTCGTTTTTTAGTCTCACTTCTGCCCCTCTGCGGGCGCCATATTCCAAACTTGCTGGGCCCCAGCCTGACATGACAGGCTCCCTCCCCAGAGTGAAGATACAATGAGAGAAGACCCATGGCCTGTGCAATGCCACAGTGTGGCTCCCCACGGAGGAGGACTCCATAGTAGCCCGACGCCATCGGGCCTCCCAGGAGCCTGTTTGGCAGCCAAAGAACTTTCCAGGCTCATTTCAGCAGCGTGTGGACAGAGCCCCACAGGGAAACCCACGCACGAGAGCTGGATCCCGTTCCCGTCTGGCCCTGAGGTTGATTCCATAGATGACTGTGAAAACTGATGGGGAGAGAACGGTCAGCTTGTTCTTTTTTTTTTTTTTAAAGATTTTATTTATTTATTTGAGAGAGAGCACATGAGAGGGGGGAGGGTCAGAGGGAGAAGCAGACTCCCTGCCGAGCAGGGAGCCCGATGCGGGACTCGATCCAGGGACTCCAGGATCATGACCTAAGCCGAAGGCAGTCGCTTAACCAACTGAGCCACTCAGGCGCCCCAGTCAGCTCGTTCTTACCACAGAAGCGAGAAGACTTACTTTCTCCCCCCTTGAGAACTGTCATCAGAGTTGGGAATTCCCATCCGTCTTCTGCTAATTCACTTGTTCTGTGGCCTTACACAAGTCATTTGGCTTCTCCAAAGCTCAGTTTCCTCTCCTGCAGAAGGAGAGTTGATGGTCTGAACTTGACTCTAAGTCAGTGAGGCTGAAGCCCGCGCTTTACAACCAGCTGGGGAATTTTTGTCAGCCAGACTCTGTGCCAGGCCTATGACACGAGAATGTGTGGGAGGCAGACCCAGGTGATGCCCAGGTCCTGGGGGGGAGGTAGGGGGATCCTAGAGTGGATGGCTCCTCCCTTGTCTCTCAGCCCCGACTCCTCATGCCCATCCTTGTCCTGTGAGCCACAGATTCTTTTCCTGACTCAAGGATGGATGTCCTTAAGCCCCAAACCCCCAAGAGGGAAATGTCTACTCACTTTCTCATCCTGCTTCCATGGGCGTCCTCTGGGGACAGGCCCTGAGGACATCTGAAGGCCTCTGTCAAGAGATGGTGACAACAAACCTCTGTACTTAAGAGTTTTCAAAAGGGAGAATTCCTGCCAGTCATAAATTACCCCCTCTGACACTGATGATTTTTCTGTTGTTAGAGATGATTATTTGCATAGAGGCAGGAAACATGGCCCCGCTGTTCTTTCTGTGCTGGCTGAGAAGCAGGACATCTGCCAACTCCCGAGTCACCTCGCTTCGGTAGGACTGGGAAATATCACCTTTCTTCTTATTTCTTGATCCTTGTTGCTTTTCTTCTTTCGTTTCTTATTGCTTCTTAGGCGTTTTCATCTTCCTTCCTGCTCTTCTCTTCATTCTTCACACAATACTGTTTATTTAATTTTCAATATTCTCTTCCAGGCCAAAGCTGGCTTGGTCCAGACCACGAAATAAACATGAGTAAATCTGTTCTATGCTGACAGGGATGGAGACAAAAATGGGTGCCAGATACTGTTGCCATGATGACATTTGGGGGCGGGCAGAGGGCACCAGGAAGCGAGAGCCTGAGCTCACAGGAGACGCGCCGCTCCCTCCCGCTGGTGCGTGCGGCCCCAAGTAAGACCGAGACGTGATGATGTTCCAGCATCCTCTGGTACAATGCTTCTCGGAGTGTGGCCCCTGGGTTGGCAGTGTCAGCATCGCCGGGGAACCTGTTAGAAATGCAAATTCTTGAGTTCCATCCCGGACCTACTGAGTCCGAAACTCTGGGGGTAGGGTCTGGGAATCTCCTTTAATAAGCTCCTGGTGATTCCAGTGCAGCATGAAGTTTGAGACCCATGGCGTTCTGGTGCCTAGACAGCTCACTTACTTACATTAAGTGAAAGATTCGCTTGATGATCTGGACAAGGGGGTGGGCAGATGTCTGAGGAAGCCTACAAGGAAGACAAGGAGAAGCAGAGGCAGGAAATACGGAAGTATTCCCATAAGAATTTGCACTGGGGCAAAGGAGGCTGAACTGGGGAGTTAGGAAACTGGGAGAATTTATTCAAAGAAGAATCCTTGCTCCCAAGTACAGTTTCTATACCATCTTAATGAAATAACTCTGCTAGGTTCTATAGCAAATACTAAGAACCACTTGGTTCCTAAATTATTTCTGAGAAATCGAGAACATTGTTTCTTCCCAAAAAGCTCCAGAGAATAACATAACAAACATGCCTAATAACGACAACATTTAACACTGAGTAAATGATAACATTTTGCTGTGGTGGCTTCAGATCTTTTTTTTTTTTTTTTTTTTTTAAGATTTTATTTATTTATTTGAGACAGAGAGAATGAGAGACAGAGAGCATGAGAGGGAGGAGGGTCAGAGGGAGAAGCAGACTCCCCGCCGAGCAGGGAGCCCGATGCGTTACTCGATCCAGGGACTCTAGAATCATGACCTGAGCCGAAGGCAGTCGCTTAACCAACTGAGCCACCCAGGCACCCAGCTTCAGATCTTTTTAAAGAAGATACGGCTTAATTCCACCCCAACCCACTGTTCACTGGGTTTTACACACTGATGTAAATGAAGTCATTGCGCTGTTTGCTTTCTTCTGTCCGTGTTGTTCAGCTCGATCTCTGTTGCCACCTGTGGATGTGGCTCATTCTCATTGCCAGGTGGGAGGTGCGCCATCATATGGACACTTCTCATCCTGATGTGCACTTAAGTGAAGATCCCATTCAGGGTTTCCCTGTACTCACATTGGAGAGGGAATACTAGAAATGGGAAATCACCTTTATATTAAAAGAGAGTTTTGGGGCTTTTTTCCAATTTGTATGCAAAGGTCTCCAGAGACACAGCTGGGGCTACATTGTCAGTCTTCCAAGAAGAGATTTCTTTGTCCATGAACTCATTCTTTTCTTCTTTGACTCACTCAACCCACAATTGCTGAGCAGCTACCTTGGGTCAGGGAACGCCCTCGCTGCTGGGAACCAGTGTGAGCCAAATCCCGGAGGTTTGTAAGAGCGCAGAGTCAGGGGTGCCTGGATGCCCCGCTTTTGTGTAGATGGTGGAGTGAGGGCTGCCCTGATGCTTTTGCCTCATGGGAATGGCAGAGTGGGGGCCACCTGAATGTTCTGGCCTAGGCAACTCCAACCTGGAAAAATGAAAGAGTCCATCACCTTCTGTCCACCTGTTTATCGTTGACCTAGAACCTGAGCAGCTCCACTAAAACAGACCTTCCCCCACCCAAGAAGTGTCCCAAGTGTTAGGCCTGACCAGGTCCGTGGATTTGGGGGACCTGTGCTCCACGTGGTGCTGGCCCCAGCCTGCCAGCTGATTGGAACCGAACTACTGATTCTGTCCAGTCAGAACCTCCAATTTGGGAAACTGGGGTGTTGTCATGTGATGAGTGCTCTGAGAGGTCAACTATCGCCAGACTCTGGGGACCACTAGGGGTACATCGATGGCTCAGAATGACCCTGTCTCTGCCTAGGGAAGACCCACAGGAGGAGTACCATAATGCAGTGATGAGACCAGGGGGAGGACAGGGGCCATGGGAGCATTGGAGAGGCCCCAACCCAGTCTTGGAGGAGCAGGAGATACCCCAGACTGGGATGGGAAAGAGGAAGGAGTAGACCAGCCAGGATGGTTTGTTCATTTTAGGTGTCAACTTGATTAGGCTAAGGGATGCCCAGATAGCTTGTCAAAACATCCCTGGGTATGTCTGTCAGCGTATTTCTGGAAGATGTTAGCACTTGCATCGGTAGATTGGGTAGAAGTGATGGCCATCCCCAGTGTGCATGGGTATCATCCCCGCCCCCCATGATGGGTACCCAGATAGAATAAAAAGGCAGAGGAGGGGTGAATTCATTCCCTCTCTGCTTGAGCTGACATCTTTCTTCCCCCACCCTCAAACATCGCTCCTGGTTCTTGGTCTTCCCAACTCAGATTGGGCTTTACACCAAGTTCTCTAATAAATGTCCTCTTATACATATCCTTTAGTTCTGTTTCTCTGGAGAACCATGACTAATACACAGGCCAAGGTGGAGGACAGGGAATCCCAGCATAAGCAAAGCATCAGAGCAAGGGAGATCCTGGCCTCTGCAAGGATCTGAAAGTATTTCAGGGGTAAGGGCCAAAGGAATAAGGGCAGAAGCTGTTCCAGAAGAGGCAGGCTTCATCCCAAACCCTGGTCTCAGTTTGGGGCAGAAGTGTCCCTGGAAAGGCAGACCAGACAAGAAGGGGCACGAACCAATTCTCAGCGCATCCCCCGTGCTTGCGGTTGGGTGGGGTCATGGCATACAGGGGACCCATGCTGGGTTCCTCTTGCAGCTTTCAGGAGCCAGGGGTTGGCGGTTGGTGGGGGGCACAGTGGTGCATGGAGTACCCCCTCAGCTCCCAGGCAGAGAGAGCCAGGTTCTAGGTCAGCAAGCCTGTGCACACAAACCTCAACACCCGGGCTTATTTATTTATTTATTTATTTTTATTTTATTTTATTTTTTTTTTTTTAAAGATTTTATTTATTTGACAGAGAGAGATACACAGCGAGAGAGGGAACACAAGCAGGGGGAGTGGGAGAGGGAGAAGCAGGCCTCCCGCAGAGCAGGGAGCCCGATGCGGGGCTCAATCCCAGGACTCTGGGATCACGACCTGAGCCGAAGGCAGACGCTTAACGACTGAGCCACCCAGGTGCCACCCGGGCTTATTTATTAGGCCATCTCAGACGCTGGCCCATTTGGTGACCTGACACCAAGTCTGTCCTTCTGTGTAGCTGGCAGGGGACCCTATGGCAGGTGCTGTGGCAGAGACTCGGGCCTGCTTTCAATCCCATGAGCAGGTTTGACACCAAGTCTGGAGTTAAAGGATGACTCTACGCAACTCACACTCTCACCCCACAAACCAGTGAGATGGCACGCCGTCTGGAGGCCTGGAATGCCTGGTGGCCGGCCGCTCTTGTATCTGACGGAGCTACTGGAGGCTACAGGTGCAGGTTGTCAACTTTGCACTTCGTTTGAAGTCCTTTTCTGACTATGTTAGTGACTCCAGTGCTGTACTTACACTGACTTTAAAAATGATTTCTACATCTCTGTCTCCCTTGGGGTGTGCGTATGACAGAAAAGACAGGGTGGTTTTAACGTCAGGACACGAGTTCTCATTTAAGGTGAAACTTCCACCGTAACTGTACAAAGTCCTGCTGAATAAAATAATCAAAGCCTCCAGGAAACAGCTTTTCTCCCCAAGGACAAAAGAGCCTTGGTCCGTAGTGGGGCTTGGTGAAAGGCTCAGCTGCCAGACTCAAAGAAACCGTTCCCTGCTGACTGCAAGCTTTCGTCTCGCTTATTGTTCTGTTCAGAAGCCTGGAAAGACAGAAGGAAGCTGCAGAAATGCCTTCGGACCCTGGGGGCCTGGGGAGAGGAATCTGTCCACGTGCGCTGCAAACCCCACCTCGGCCCGCTGGGGTGAAGGCCTGTCCAAAGACGGAATAAGAACCTTCCCCAGGGGTCCTGGTGCTCGCTGACGTGGTTTGACATTTGCTGGCCCCTCTCACTGCCAAGATCCCTTTCCTCCACATGCCAGGCCAAAATTCCCTCTTCCTTACCTTGTCCCTTGGGCTGCCCCAGACAGGATGCGAAATGGGGAATGATTGCAGAGGGGAAAATCTGGTCCCTGGGCCAGGAGCCTCGGCCAACCTCAAGGCATTATCATCCAGGTGAAACACCTTCTCTTTCTTTGGGAAGCTCCCGTTTCATGAAGCGAAGGGGGCCAGGGATTGTTCTGGATGGTGCTGTGACCCCAAAGGTGGAGCCTGGGGAGTGCAGGACCCCAAACCCAATACATAGACAGCTCTGCGGTGGGCATGGTTCTTGGGGACACCTCCAGGACCCGGCGAGGGGGGCAGGGCAAGGGCAGTGGGTCAAGACCACAGGGTCGCCTGGACAGCCTTCCCGCACAATGACCGGGGCTTGCACTCCATTCACGATGACCACGCAGGGAATCACACCCAGAACAGACTAGACAAGTGGCAGTAGGAAGGGGACAGAAAAGGGGCTGATGATTGCCTTTGGAATCAGCACTGGTGTAGCTCTGACTTCCTGGTAAGGGAAGGGGGAAAAACAAATAAACAAAACAAAACAAAAAAAACGGAAAACAGTGTGGTATGTAGCTCTTATTGTCTAATAAAAGAAAATATTCTTCAAGGAATTTTTTTTCCTGGCAACAAATTCTTGGAAGAATTTATGTGACAGAACGCTCCAGGGGAACATCCTTGTGTTGGGAGGGAGGCCACCTACTCTGGAGAGCCTTGGAAATTCCAGTCATGGGCGTGGGAAGGGGGCTGGGCTGCTATGCGGGTCCTACCATTGGAAGGTTGATCACAGGATATTGCTCAGAATGAGGGAGGGGTCTGGGAAGACGTCCCTGGGGATTTGAGGCAGAAACCGGGGCTGTGACAAAGACCATATACCACGTCACTGTCTGTTGCATCCTGCCTCAGTGAGAGGTGTGGTGTCTATCCTGAAGGACAACAGTGAAGGGGAGCCAAGAATACGGGGGCTTGCTCCCTGGACTTTTCGGTCTTTTTAGCTTCTGGGTCCAGGCTGAAAGAGTGGTGCTTGAAGGGAAGAGAAAGAGAGAGGGAGGGGAGAAAGGAGGGGAAGAAGAGAGGGAGGGGGAGGCAAAGAAACAGAAATCTGGGGAGAGAACAGGACATGGGCAAATGAGACATGGGTCAGGGCAAGAGGCAAGGCCAAGGCCATGATTAGAAGTTCTGCTTTCTCTGCTGTCTGGCTTAGGGCCTTATAAAGTAAAAACTGACCACCAGGAAGGCCATGGAAAGTTGTCCAAGTGGGAAACCTCAGGATCTGGCTTCCATGACACTGATGGTCTAAGGATGTTCCAAGTTGCCATCTTGGCAGAGTGAAGGAAGATAAGAGCACTGTGGCCAAGTATTCCCTAAAGGCATCTGTGAAGGGCTGTGGACAAAGACTGGACAGAGGTGAGATGTGTCACAGCAGTGGGTGATTTTGGCCCACGGACCTGTCCTGTTTCCTAAACAAACCCACCACACACACAGTAAAGTCAGACAAGTTTGTAGGGAGGAGAGGAGAGAAATATTAGCAGATCAAAGGGTGAGTTAACTGTCTGTCTGTTCCACGAATCAGAGAGGAGGGGGCTGGATCTCAGGGTCGCACCCTGAAGGCTGCAGTGAGGACCCCACTGTAGGGCCTCCACCTGGCTGGGAGGCCTGAGGACAGAAAGATCTGCCAGGCTTCTCTGCTACCCAACTTCTCCAGCCACCAGTGAAGCTCAAGGGTGCTCCCCTAGGGCTGCTCCACTCTTGGTCCCTGAGTGGGGCCTCCTGCCTGGGCATTGGATGGGTGCAGGGGGAGCTCAGTCTGCACAACTTGAAGTGAGCTCACCTTCCACCCCATACTCACATCTCTAGAGCTGCGAGTCTGCCCCCTGCACCAGGAGAGAGTCCTAAATCCTACCAGCAGCCTCCACAGAGCCTTCACTCCACCCAGCCAGCCGCCCAGGACTTGAGAGGACTCAGTGTGGCTGAGGAGACCCACCCCAAAAGATGCCTAATTTGGCTCCTTTGAGATTTCAGAAAGACACTCTGTCCAAAACCAACCAGCCAACCAACCAAATTGCAAGGGTCAACATCATGTAGACACTGAAAGTATAGATGCCTTGGTCACATTTTCAGTGAGTTATAAAATCTCTGACCCTGGGTCTTCCCCATTCTCCTGTACCCTCCTCCTTCTGTGCTGAGTTTATAAAAAAAATTGTACATTTGAAAGTTGATTTAAAATTTTAAATATATGAACCACTGCCTTTTCCTTTAGCATGCGTAGGAAATTAATTTGTCTACATTTTCGTTTTTAAAGCTTTACAGACAATTGCAAGTGTTGCAGGAAAAAAAAATGGTTTAGTTCTTCTCGAAATAACATTTTATAGAAACTTCCGAATTTGCACCAGACAAAATGCCCCAGGGTTTGGGTTTGCCGTTGGCGTCTACAGCGGAGCCTTGTCCTTAAAGCAGCCATGACTCAGCGTATTCAAAATAAACTTGAGCGTAGTTCTTCTCTTCAAAGATTCAAAACTCCTCCTTGGCACGCACCCTGTGACGGTTATGTCACCTCCGTAACATCTGCTCCGCGGTGTCCCAATTCTACTGACTCATGGGGGAACCACAGGCTGCAAATGGCTGCGGAGCGCACACACATGGGGTGGGCTGCTCGTCCGTCACCTGCAGTGTGACTCAGCAGCCAACAGATGCCATTGTGGAAGAGCAGGAAAAAGACCAAAGGGCAGCTTGTCGTGAGAAAACACAATGACGCGTTTATTCTATGACTCTGGTGGCATGATGCTGGTGAGGTGTGAATTATCGGGCTCTCCAATCCCGTTCATCAAAATGGAAATCAGCGTCTCCTTGGCCAGGCCCCGGGTGCTGTCTGGGGGCCTCGGCAGCCCACAGAAGAGCCCCCTCCACGCACGTGCTTGTGTCTGCCCCTGCCACCGGAACTCCTCCAGCCACCAGCATCAGGGTCACTGGAGACTGTGCAAAAAGGGAGGTCTCCGCCAGGAACGTAACTGCTGTGCCCGTTCTCAGGCCTTCCCGTGATCCTGCTCTGCCAACAGTCCTGCTCCCTGCCTGGGACACAAACAGCCCATAAGGTGAGGGACCGGGGAGCCTGCCATCTCAAGGCCACGGTAAAGCCGAACTGACCAGCAGTCTGAGCTCTGGTGCATCTCGGAGGGCAGGGCGATCCGAGTCCTAGGGAACTCTGTCTGTGTGTCATCGTGACCACAGTGAAGGGAGGAAGCACATTTGGGGCAGCTTATCTTTTGAATACACCCAGAGGCGACTGTCAGTGCCATTACCATGCTCATGTAACTGATGTGGTGGCCCAGTCTTCCAGAGGGTCCCCTTCCAAGAATGAGGGGGTTGGCCTTTGGGGAAGGGTAGGGAGCCCAGACATCTGTTATGTGCCAGGCCCAGCAGACTTCCTGGCAGCTCTGAAGAGTGCCTGGTCTGGAGGGAGAGTGAGAGACTCAGGGGCTCAGGGACAGGTGACAGGCGATGTCAACATCTTCCCAAGACTGGGAAGTCAGGCCAGGCCCTCTGGAAGTAAGCTTTTTCTTAAAAGACTTTTTTTTTTTTTTTTTTTTTTTTTTGAGAAAGAAAGAGAGGGAGAGAGGGGAGAGCATGAGCTGGGGGGAAGGGCAGAAGGAGAGAGACAAGCAGACTCCCCGCTGAGTAGGGAGCGCAATGCAGGGCTCCATCCCGGGACCCTGGGATCATGACCTGAGCTGGAGGCTGATGCTTAACTGACGCAGCCACCCAGGCACTCCGAGAAGGAAGCTTTTGCACTGAGCTTTGAAAGTTGACTCTGAAGATCCCCAGTTTGAATTCTTTTCCTTCTGTCTTTCCCTCAATTTCAGGGTTTCTTCACCTGGCCCATCAGCAGCCCAGGGACTCAGCACTGTTCTCTGATAGCTAAAGCCTCTTGCTCTCTATCCCACCTGGGCCTCCCTCCTTTGCACCATCTCTACCTCTCCCTCATGTGTCTTCACTAAGAGAACTTGCCTTCTAGGGCCCCCACTGCTTGGTTATTGGGATCATGACCTCTAAGAATCAGATGACTGACTGTTTCTGGGAAAATGTGCTAAAATAAAAACATAAAACAAATATATAATTTGTTTGGGCACCTTGAATCTAGGTTCAGAGCCTCTGGATGCATTAGCCTCTGGCCCATGTACATAATAGTAATTCTCCGCATCCGCATGGAGCTTCCTAGCAACAAGTAGGAATGAGCCCTCTGATCAGTCCCTCATTAGGAAGGATCTTCCTTGAACCTGACCTACTTTTTTTTGAGAATCTAATGAGAGCCATGGATTTTCCCCCCAATAAAATGCACATATCCCAAAACATCTAAAATCTAGCATTCATTTCTCAGAAGTTTCAGATTCCTCCTGAAACCTATTCATAAAAATCCAACTCTGCTTCTGTTGACATTCAATTAATTATGAGTCTAAGGACCCCATACTCTGATCCCTCTATTTAAATGGTTCCTCCTCCATGGGGTCTCCCCTAAACCACCAGCTAGAAATCCTCTCCCCTTCATTGGTTCTCTCTCCTCACTCTGTGAAGTCAAGGCCATGGGCTCCCAATACCTCTTGCCATGGCACCTGGAGATAGAATCAACATTTAGGTCTCTTCTTCAGTACACTGGACATTTGGGTCTCTCCCACCCAAATGTTAAAGCAGGTTGAGCAGTACCTAAGTTGGTTGAATATAAGTTTGCTTATTGGATCAGAAACATAACAGAACTAGGAGAAGGAAAACCGATAAAACTGTGTGAGGGGACACCTAAAAGAATGAGTTTTTAATCTGTGAAGATGGTGCCTGAGAGAGCATATGTGTATCTAATATCAAGGAAATCATGAAAGCTATCAGTAACACACACTGGGATTTGCTTACCAAAACTGAAAATACTGAAATTAAGAAAGCCTGCAAAAATTGAGAGAGATGGCGTGTTCTATTGGTTTTAACACTAATTTATGTAGTGGGTAAGGGAAACATATGGCCCTCATTATCTTGAGAGGTTATGTAAGTCACAGACACAAATAGGTTCAAGAAAGGTTTAGAGATTGCTGAAAGGAATTAAAGAAGCCCTAAATAAATGTAAAGGCATGTTGTGTTCATGGGTAGGAAGACTTAATGTTGTTAAAATGGCAATACTATCCAAAACAATCTACAGATTCAATGCAGTCCCTATCAAAATTTCAACAGCCCTTTTTTTGTAGAAATGAAGAAACCTATTCTCAAATTCATATGGAATCTCAAGGGGTCTCCTAGATCCAAAACAATCTTGAAAAAGAAAGACAAAGTCGCATTATTTACAGCCAACATATGGAAGCAGCCCAAGTGTCCATCGGTAGATGAATGGATAAAGAAGATAAAGAAGATGTGGCATACATATGCAATGGAATATTACTCTTCCATAAAAAAGAATGAAATCTTGCCATTTTCAATAATGTGGATGAGTCTACAGGGTATTATGCTACATGAAATAAATCAGACAGAGAAAGACAGATATTGTGTGATTTCACTTACATGTGGAATCTAAAAAACAAAACAAATGTACAAATGAAACAAACCAGAAACAGACTCATAGATGCTGGAAACAAACCGGTGGCTTCCAGAAAAGGGGAGGGGCTGGGGGATGAGCAAAATAGGTGAAGGGGATTCAGAGGCACAAACTTTCAGTTATAAAATAAGTCCTGAGGAGGTAATGTTCAGCATAGGGAATATAGCCAATAATATTATAAAAACCTTGCAGATGGTAACTAGACGTATAATGGGAGTCATTTCGTAATGTGTAAAAATACCAAATCACTATGATATATACCCAAAAGGATACTGCATATCATTTATACTTCAAATAAATAAATAGAAAAACAAAGTTCGAGAACTTGTGCTTCTTGATTTCAAAACTTACTACAAAGCTAAAGGAATCCAAACAGTGTGGTACTGGCATAAGAATTGAAACATAAGTCAATGGAACAGAACTGAGAGTCCAGAAATAAACCCACACATCTATGGCCAATTGATTTTTGACAAACCTGCCAAGTCTGTTTAGTGGGGAAAATAAAATCTCCTCCGTAAATGGTGCTGGGACAAGTAGATTTCCACAGGCAAAAGACTGAAGTTCAACCTCTACCTTATAGCATATGCAAAAATTAACTCAAAATGGATCAATGACTTTAATATAAAAGCTAAAACCATAAAATTCTCAGGAAAAAAATACAGAAGTAAACCTTCATGATGTCATATTTGGCAACAGATTATTGGATTTGACAAGAAAGGCATAAGCAACAAAAGAAAAATATAGTTAGTTTGGACTTCATCAAAATTTAAGATTTTGTGCATCAAAGGACATTATTTTTTTAAGATTTTATTTTTAAGCAATCTCTACACCCAACGTGGGGCTCGAACTCAACCCAGATCAAGAACCACATGCTCCACCGACTGAGCCAGCCAGTGCCCCAAAGGACATTATTAAGAAAGTAAAAAGACAACCAATAGAATAGGAGAAAATATTTACAAATCATATATGTGATAAGGATTTAATATCCAGAATATATAAACTACTCCTACAACTCAACAACAAAAAGACAAACTCAGTTTAAAAATGTACAAAGGGTCTGAATAGACCTTTCTCCAGAGAAGATATACAAATGGCCAATAAGCACATGAAAAGATGTTCACCATCATTAGTTAGGGAAATGCAAATCAAAACCACAGTGATGAAGGGTTTGGCCTTGGCAACCACAGCCTGGCCCGATGTGGCTCGAGATTCTGCCCGGGATTGACGTCATGGCCATGTGCTTGCTCATCCCCAGTGTAGCCTCTGTGCACATCCACAGGTTCACTAATGGAGGCAAGGAAAAAAAGGTTTGCCAATTATTCATGTCAGCGGAGCTTGATGGAAAGAGATAGACGCTTCTCTGGAGTTAATCGTTACCATGTGTCAAGGGGTTTGGAGAATATCGATCAAGGAAGCATTTTCCTGATTGATGAAAAAATAACTCGGTTATGCTCATCTACCCCTTCTAGAAGGTTATGCACTGTCTTAATGTACTGCATGGTAAAACCAACGAAAAAGTAAAATCCAAACCAAACCAAATAAGAAACCACAGTGACACACTCTTTCATCCCCAAGTGTTGGAGAGGAGGCAGTGACATTCAAACTCTTGTGTGCCGCTGATGGGAAGGTAGAATGGGGCAGCTGCTGTGGAAAACAGTTTGGTGAGACCTCAAAATGCTAAGCATCAAGTTACCATATGACTCAGCCAATTCCAGTCCTCGGTATAAATCCAGAAGAATTGAAAAGAGGCTCAAACAGATACTTGAACACCAATGTCCATCGCAGCATTATTAATAATAGCTGAAAGGTGGGGGCAACCGAGACGTCCATCAACAGATGTCTAGAGAAAGAAAGCGTGGCGTCTACACCCCATGGAATATCATTCAGCCTTTCAAAGGAATGACGTGCTGACACTGACACCACATGAATGAACCCCGGAAACACGGTGCTAACTGAAACAGACACGAGAGGACGGATACGGTGTGCTTCCACTCAGCTGAGGCGCCCAGCCCAGGCTCGTTCAGAGACAGAAAGTAGAGCGATGGCCACCTGGGACAGGGGAGGGGGGGAATGGGGAGCTGTGCGTAAAGGGCACAGAGTTTCCGTTTGAGGCAACGAAAAAGCTTTGGAAATAGATACGGCGATGGTTGCTCCATGTTGTGGAAGTGCTAAAAGCCACTGAGTTGTACACTTTTTTTTTTTAAAGAATGATGGAGGGACGCCTGGGTGGCTCAGTCGTTAAGCGTCTGCCTTGGGCTCAGGTCATGATCCCAGGGTCCTGGGATCGGGGCCCACATTGGGCTCCCTGTTCGGCGGGGAGTCTGCTTCTCCCTCTCCCACTCCCCCTGCTTGTGTTCCTGCTCTCGCTGTCTCTGTCTCTCTCTGTTAAATAAGTAAATAAAATCTTAAAAAAAAAAAAAAAAAGAACGATGGAGAGAAATGTGTGGGTGATAGTCTCACCACAGATCATCAAGAACATGGTGGATTGGGGCACCTGGGTGGCTCAGATGGTTGAGCGTCTGCCTTCGGCTCAGGTCATGATCCCAGGGTCCTGGGGTCGAGTCCCACATCGGGCTCCCTGCTCCTTGGGAGCCTGCTTCTCCCTCTGCCTCTCTCTCTGTCTGTCTCTCATGAATAAATAAATAAAATCTTAAAAAAAAAAAAAAAAAAAAGAACATGGTGGATTGAACCACTGGCCGCTGAAGACCACTGATTGTCCCAGAGCCCCATTCCTCACCAGCATGGGTGACGGCATTCCAGAATGGAGGCGCCCCTGCGATCCCTATGACGAGGCTGAGGGTGGGCCTTGGGCTCCGCAGGGACCCGTCTTGGGGTGCCAACTGCGTGGTAGCTGGAGACATTCCTCAGGCAAATTGGAATGGCCAACCCAGAGCTGCTGGCCACTGCTGTGCTATGGAGCATCAGATTTCTCTCAGGCACCAAATATGCACCCTTTTAAAGGAGTAACAACAGGGCGCCTGGGTGGCTCAGTTGGTTAAGCAACTGCCTTCGGCTCAGGTCATGATCCTGGAGTCCCGGGATCGAGTCCCGCATCGGGCTCCCTGCTCAGCAGAGAGTCTGCTTCTCCCTCTGCCCTCTTCCCTCTCGTGCTTTCTGTCTCTCATTCTCTCTCTCTAAAATAAATAAATAAAATCTTTAAAAAAGAAAAAAAAAGGAGTAACAACAACAAAAGAAACCATATTCTATTAATTGACTAGTAAGAAACACTCTCTTATACACACACACACACACGCACACAGGCTCTCCCAAGAGAGACATCAGTTACGGACATTGGCAATGGCTCCCCGCTCCAGAAGGAGCACACCATTTGGCATGCTTGCCGGCCAGAACTCCTCATCTCTTTCTCCACTGGCATGAACACCAGGCTGCTGTCAGGGGCCCCATGGAGTTTTCGGGTAGCTCCCTGTAAGCTAGGCAGTGTCCACCCTGGTAGTATTGGGCGAGAAAGAGACTCCAGCTAGCTCAAATGAAAGAATGCAGTGGACGGGGATGAGGGGCTCTGGGAATTGGGGGTGGTGGGGGCCAGGACTGCTCCGGAGGGCTGGGAAGGCCGAGAGTACAACCCTGGTTCGCGGAGGAGGCCGTCTGTCCCACGTCTCAGCTGGACCCGTGGACCCTCCTTCCTGCTTTACTCACTGCAGATGCCACCCCTGGGGAGGGCCTTCCAGCCAGGGTTAGGTCACATACCCTTCTGTGAGTGGCCCAGGGCAAGAAGAGAAAGAGTTGCTTCCCAGAAGTCCCTGGTGGAGGGTGGCGCATAAGATCATCCTCTCACCCATACCAAACGCACTGGGGAGAAGTCATCCCCAAAAGGGAACTGAGAACCAACAGGTAGCAGGAACAGATGAGGCCCAGCCAAAAGCCCAGTACACATATGAAATCCATGCCCCTCCCGAATGAACATCCAAACCCCACCAGACTAAGAAGCTAAGAATCAAGGGTCAGGACCCACAGAAGGCTTTGTAAACAGTTCCTCTCCAAGAATCTTAGGGGTGTGTTTGTGCATCTGGAGTGGCTGGTGCCTGACAGAAAATTCGTGGACTTTTAACTTGGGTTGCACAGCCCAAGCTCCGTCTGCTCCCCCCATCCCCCCCAGAAAAGGATGACCTCGCTGCCTTACTCTCAAGATCTTGGCTACCGTGGGCGGCGGGCTGCAGCCGCAAACCCTCCAACAGAAAGCAGCTCCAGGCCTGTCAGTTGGGGTGTTGGGAGATGTGTCCCCAGGGCAAATGCCCAGAGGGACCCCTCTGGGAAAGACTATGAAGCCCGGTGATGTCACCCCCCTTCTCCCCATGCAGCTGATCATCGGGACATAGAAAGGACGCTCCTGGAATGAGTGACAAGTACGACCTGTTCCTGATCTCAGCAGTCTGCCCCATTTGCACTGGTGCCAGGTCAAAGGCAGGGCTGGAGGCCAAGAGGGGGGTCAGGGCCCAGCTGGCAGAGAGGGACACAGGGGGCCCGGGCGGGCGGGGTGTGGGAAGCAGGCCAGGGTCGGGCCGCAACAGCGGGGGCTGAGGTCAGTCACACAGGGAAGAGTTCCAGAGGAGGGGTCAGGCCAGGCCGGCGATCTGGAGAGGGAAAAGAAATCGGCTGACTCCATGCCAGGCCTGTCACCAGAGGAAACATGCCAACCCTAGGGCATGTCCCATTTAGCAGATGAGACCGTGGGCAGAGCACTCATCTTCCCCAAGGCGGGGCATGCAGCCAGTGAGTGGCGGGAGCTAGGGGCTGAGCCCCAGTCGCTCCCGGTCAGATGGAACCCGCAAGGAGGATACGAATGGGGATGGGTGGAGGTGGTAGGGAGATGAGCGACCTTCCTGGGCATTCGGAATTGAGGGCTGGGTATTGCCACCACAGGGGAGAGAAGGGTAACTGCAAGATCTGAGTATTCATCTCTTCCTTTTCCTGTCTCCTTCTGCAATGAATGACTGACAACCGCTTCAAAGTGACATTTGCACTTTGACCCCATGACAGCAGGTGTCACCGCCGTGAACTTTGCAGAGGTGACTAGAATTGGCGGCTCTTTCACAGCCTTACACAGTTCCTCAGGCAGGAGGGCGCCTCTCCCAGTGCTTTCACACGGGCAAGAAAGTTTGTGCATGTGGCCGGGACGTCAGGAGAGAGTTTCTTAAAGGCCTGCATGCCCAGCACTCGATGCCAGCCCCCCTCCTGCTGCAGACCTGCTCTTTCAGGTTCCTGGACCTAATTCCAACGTATCTGAGAGGGGGAGGGCGGGGGGCGAGGTGTCTCCTACACAACACCAAGCAATTCTCAGACCACACCAGGGTGTCCCACAAGATTCCCCCTTAAACACACACACACACACACACACACTTCAGATGCCAGTCCAAAGGCCAGGTTATTACCAACTGGCTGTAAATCAGAGGTTCCTAAGACCCCTCCTCGGGTTTTATAATAAGCCAGTCATCTAGTAGGTAAAATGCTTCTCTGAGTTCTAGGAACTGCTCTAGCAAAAGAATCAAAGGATGGAACTCAGGAACAGCCAGATGGAAGAGATGCATAGGGCCAGGTGTGGGGACGGGGCTGGGAGCTTCCCTGTTCTCTCCAGGGGCACCAACCAGCCCGTTTCCACCACCTGGAAGCTCTCTGAACCCAGTCCTCTTGGGATTTTATGAAGGCTTCATTACATAGGCATGATTGATTAAATCGTTGGCCATTGGTAATTGATTCAAACTCCAGCCCCTCTCCCCTCCCAGGAGGGTGGCAGAGAGACTGAAAGCTCCCACTCTCTAATCACCTGGTTGGTTCTCCTGGCAACCAGCCCCCTTGGTTAGGTTACCTAAAAGCTTTCCAGTAGTCGCCTCATTAACATAACAAAGACACATTTATCACTCTTATCGCGGGGAAATTCCAAGGGTGTAGGAGCTCTGGGCCCGGAACAGGGTCTGAGAGGAAAATATATTTATTACAAATCCCAACAGCACACCTCCCCCCCAGCACGTTCCCCTGCCGTCCAGTGGGGGAAGGCAGGCAGGGAATGCTGGGCCGAGGGCCTGTGATGGTCCTGCTGCCCCAGCCAGCACCTGGGTAAGGAGTGCGACCCTCTGAGCTTGTCCTCTGCAGAGGCACTTGCTGCAATTTGCGGAGAACATTTTACTGTGATCTCCAGCCTGTTCTGGATTAATGTTTTCTCTCCTGCACTGATGCTCCCCTTTCCCCCTGATCACTGAAGTCATGCAAAGATGAAGGTAATTCTGAGTGATGTTATACAGGATCTCAGGCCAGATTAGAGTAGAGCAACATCTGTTATTAAAGTTCCATCCATATTTCCTCTCTTGCCTTCTCAACCCAGTGTCTAAAACAAGAACTGAATTAGAACAAAAAAGTTGACACAGTAGCTACTAATAAGAATTACGTTGGGGCGCCTGGCTGGCTCAGTCAGACTCTTGATCTTGAGGTCATGAGTTTGAGCCCCCATTGGGCCTAGAGCCCACTTAAAAAAAAAAAAAGAATTATGTACATATCCTATCCAGGGGACCATGCTGAACTCTTCCCAGGACTGTTCCAGGAGTCTCATCACGACCTTACAAGGAAGGCTCAGTTACTGATTCCATTTAACAGATGAGCAAACTGAGGCTCAGAAAGGGGAGATGAGCAGCACAGGGCAATGAACCTGCAATGTTGGACCCCCTGCCCATGTTCTATTTCAATTGCATACAATGCTACCACCTCCCTTCAGCCCCCCACCCCTGATCCCAGTGGTCTCTGTAATTAGGAAAGATTTTTCAAATGAGAATAATCAGTATTACTGGGGATATACTTAACCGTCAGACTCCACCCTTGCCCATAATATCCTATTATTCCCAAAGCTCCTGACATTGCAACCCAGTGCTCTGTTGGCATTAGATAGATGAGTGTGGTAACTATTTCCTTCAAGACAGTCTTCTAAAGAGGATTAGGATTCGTTTACCTGGTTCTCAGTTGGCTAAATAGTTAAAAATTGTGAAAACTAAATATGTATTTGCTGTTTTTTTGCTGAGCAGCCTTATTTGGAGTGGAATGGGGGGGAAGGGGAAGGAGAGACATTGAGAAAGTTAAAGTGAAAACCCAGCGTGGCATTGTCAATTTCAAGATGAGGCACTAAGGAAACCTCCTGTGTGGGGGGGAATCACTTCTGATATTGGTTGATGTTACAAATGGAGCGTCATCCACATGAACATCGGGGGAAGAGAGGTCCCCAAAACCCACAGCTGCCTGGCTGTGGCCAATTTTTGGTTGTAACCACTAATTACGCTCAGTTTATTCAGGACAGACTGCCTTACTGATCGGGGGTGGGGGAAGAGACTCCACGCTTGCAGTCCAGAGGCCCTCCCTGCGTGTCCAGGAAACCCCTTCATCTGTGCACTTAGCTGATAGCCAGGCTCCATTTTGGTGTTGAGCCCTTCTGGACAAGCCAAGTCTCCACCCCACCCAAACCAGGTCAGATTTGAGGATTAAAGTTTTCACCTTTTTGCCCTCTTAGCACAGTTAAAGAATGATAATAATGATCATAAAACAACCAACCAACATCAAAAGACCTAAGCCTGAACTATGCTGAAGGAAGCCGGCTTTGGGACTCCTGGGTGGCTCAGGTGGTTAAGCGTCTGCCTTCGGCTCAGGTCATGATCTCTGGGTCCCGGGATGGAGCCCCGCAACCGGCTCCCTGCTGAGAAGGGAGCCTGCTTCTCCCTCTGCCTCTTCCCTTCCCCTGCTTGTGCTCCCTCTGTCTCTCTCTCTCTCAAATGAATAAATAAAATCTTTTTTTTTTTTTTTAAAGGGAAGCTGGCTTTGATAACAGCAGAGGGAGTGAGTTGGGGGTAATGCGTTGAGCATGAGATCTCAGGATGGCCCCTGGTCCTCCTCTGAGTCTACTGTAGTCTGGGATCTGGCAGTGACCTCCGGAGCTCCTCCACAGGTGGCTCAGAGAACCCAGACCCAGAGCCTCCAGAGCACTTTGGGATGGTCCTCCGGCTTCCCTGGGGTGGGCCTGGGACACTCCAACACTGCTGCTATGCTGGGGAGTGCACCCCAGACTTAATAGCTGGCTGGGGCTGACAGTGGCTTGGCATCTGCTTAGCAGAGGTAGGAGGGGAGGTCTGGCCAGGCCCCATACAACCACCCCCTGACACTGGGTCATGGAGGATGGAAGGCCTTGTCCGGAGCTGCCTGCATGTCCCAAGTCACTTCTGTTAAAACCCCAACCTCGCTGCCTCTGCTCTTACTGCTACAAACCTTAGCAACACTGAGAAAATGTTGGCACTCCTTCCTCTGACCTTATGAAGGTAGGCGCGGCCTCCCCAAGCCCAGCCGGCATCCTTCCCTGCTCTAGAGGGTCCTGGGGCCAGCCTGATGGCCCCCATCACACACTGCCCCAGGGACCACAAGCAGAAAGCTCACTTTTTTGCCTGTTTGGGTGCAGTTGGGATAATTTTTAATACATTCCTTTTTGCTCTTCATCAACTTCAAAATGTATCAAGATGTCCTGAGGGCAAAAGAACCGATTTAACTCTCTGATTAGAAGGAACGCTCTTGGCCTAACGCCTCACTCATTTTGAAATACTGACATTAACCGGGAAAATCACTCAAGCTCTCTTGTTACTTCCTGTGCTTAATTAAGTGGCTCCGCAGGTGACTCAACCCTTTTATTTTTCAGAATGACATCAGACTTATTTTCCATTTTAATAGCCTGGTTACTTCATTGATTTTTTAAAATCCAATTTCACTTTCTAGTGCAATTTTTTTTATCTATTTTTCCCCCTCCACCCCAGGAAATGCTAACTCCCATAGTGGCTAAACTCCAACTATTACAAATGCCTCCGTTTTAGTTTTTGGTGAGGTTTTTTTGAGTCCAAGGTCCAAAATCAGAATTGGAAGAAGGAATTAGAGGTATAATCCTTACATGCAAATTACCTAAATAATTTCACAAAGTGTTGGAGTTTTTAAGATAATGAACTATCTAGTGTTATGCCTGAGAGGGGTCCCTGCGTCCTGGAGGTGGTGTTGGGGGTCCCTGCAAAAAAAACCCTCCTGTCAGTTCAAGGAGGATGATTCCAACCTCAAAAGCTTGTTTTGAGCTCATTTACTACTTATCAGGTGGCTATTTAACATTTATTAATCTGGAGGTTAATTGCCATTGCTGTTTGTTAAAGTCTGTTGTTGGAGGGTAGACTTGAGAATTTCTACATCTTAACACGGTTTGGACTCACAGTCTCAAGAAAAAGCAGATGCCGATGTTTTGCATGGCAGGTGACATTTGTTTATTGTTTATCTTTCCGGGGTGAGGGGCGGATTTAGTTTGTTTCTTTGGTGCCTGGGCGAGCTGAGTGAATTTCATTTTCTGCCGCTGCTGAGGGGCTTTCCTCCATTTAAATGTCATGCCCTGATTCAATTTCCCAAAAAGGGGCCACCCTGGTGAGGACGGGGAGAGCACTCGTTCTGGGCCTCAGCGTTACAGGGGGCCATGTCCACAGAGCCCGTTACAGCAGCCCACGGTGGCCCCAGCCTTTTCCCCCGACAGGAAGGGAACCAGACTGGAGCCAGAGGTGAATATGCAGCCCAGAGGGCTTCTTCCCCTTCCCCAAGGTTCAGTTACAACCAGACAACTTCCCAGGGCCAGGAACGCTGCAGGGCTCAGTGATCCTTTTTTTTTTAATCCCAGGGAGGAGTCAAAGATACAACGCATGCAGGAGGTGCTCATTACATGTTCATTTTCTTCCTTCTTTAATTAATATTTGCATAATGATACATTGAGGGAATTAACTGGCTGCACAGCTGGAAGAACACACACTCTGATAATTCGTTTCCCCCTGTAAGAAAGATGTCAGCCATTGGCTGTCTACCCTCTTGCTCTTCGGATGTCCTCCTTCCTCTAAAGAACCAACATCCCATTTGAAGCAAAGCTGCCTCATGATGCCATGGTCTGTCCTTTCAAAAAGTTCTTTCTAACCCATCGGCTGTGATCAAAAATTATACCAGGCACGGGGTGGGGACAAAGACCCGTGAGCTGGATGGCTGCACTTGAGTAGCTAATGATCACCCGGCAGCCGGCCCAGACAGATGCACATAAGAACTGGTGGGGTGATAGGGAGAGAGGAGCCCAGGTGGTAGGGAATGACCTCTGGGTGAGAGCACCCCAGATTGCTGTCAGCTTCCATGGATCCAAGCTCCGGCTGCCACTGGCTTCCATGTATGGTTGGTCTCCCGTATTCCCAGGGCCTCAAACGCAGCGAAAAATGGCAGCCCCTTGACCCATGTCCCATACAAACTCTTCTAAAGCCATGTGTGCATGTAACAGACTTGACTTAATGGGGGGGTGGGGATGCCTGGCTCGTAGAAGGTATTCCACAAATATTGATCAGAAGAATTAGTTGAAGGACTCCAAACTGAACACTGACGTAGACGTCTTTGCTCTTGGATGTCTCCAGCCCTTCCCTTGAGGATCTTACGCTGGCAGCTTCATCCTGCAACACAGCTCTTCCTACCAATGCCACAATATGACCTGAGTTTACTCCTTATGGGTCTCAATTTATCCCTGCATTTTTCCAGTCCTGCCTGCTGGGACGGTGTGCTCCATCATCCCATTCCCCCACCCCAAATGCTGTGGGGCTGGGTCTGCGGTGGGAGTCCCCTTTGCCCCAGAGCCTTGTCACCAGGACATGAGGAGGATGGAGTGGCTGGATGGGAAGGAGGTGGTGGGTTTCTCAGAACACTACTCCGCTTTGGATCGCATCACCTGGGTTTCTCTGCTGGAGTTGATGTTCGGACAGTAGGGGCTGCCTTTTGGCCCAGTTTCGGGACACCAGATCATTGGGTCATGATCAGGGAAGGTGAGGCTGGCCTCTGATGCATTTGATCTTCCTGGAGCCTCTGTCTCAGGGCCATGTTGCTTTTCCTCCACCCAGCTAGGATCGTGCTTGCTGCTCACTTCCTCAAAACTGAGCAATAGTTTTAGGGATTATACATAAGGAGTAAACTTGTAAAGAAAAGCAAGAGGGTGGCTAACATGAAAGTCAGGAGGGCCGTCACCTCTAGTGGAGGGAAGGAGGAAGACACCATTTGGGGGAGGGGCACCATAGGACTCTTCTGTAAGATGCTGTTACTATTTTTAACCTTGGCTGTGGACATTCAAGTGTTCATGTATTTGATTATTCCTTAAATGGCTCTGATACATTTTGTGCACTCTCCTGAATGTGTGATACATTTCCCAAGGTGTGTGGTTTCTTCCACAAAAAACCCCACTTTTAAGAAGCATTCCTGCCCTGGCTACCTGTCCCTGGCCATTTTGCCCGGCTGAGCCAGGTCCAGTGCACATCTGGGGAGTGCCCACACTTGCCATTGTCACCGCCTTCCCTGCCTTCCACCACGCCCCAAGCCACATCCTGCACTGGTTTCCAAAACCCGGGACCACTGTTGGATGGCAACATTGTGGACACTCCGCTGTCTTCTACCTTCCCGCCTGTCTGCACAACAGAGAGACTCTAAACAAGAATGTGTTGCGGAGAGCTCCCCTCCAGCTGAGCTCTCCCCGTGCTGGTACATCTGTTCAGGAAGGCGCTGGTGCTTTCTGATCCAGGGCACGTGTGACCATAGCACGCAGGGGGCTGAGTGACAAGGAAGAGCTGGAGCTGAGCTGGCCTACCCAGTTCCATCCCCAGTATTCTCCCCCCTGGCCCCCCCACCCCAGTTCCCTAGCTGGGCTTCACTCTCCCCCATGACCTTGACCTTTGTGGCTCTTGGTCATCCCTCCACCACCTGTCAGCTGCAGCTTCCCCGGAACGGTCGCCTGCTCAGGTCCCTCCTTAGCCTTGCCTTTCCCCCACCTGTTAACTTGGTGAGTCCACCTAGAGTCTCCTCTGCAGGCATCAATGGCCAGGAAAGGTCTTGGGGAATGCGCATCCAACCTACCATCTCCGACTTCGCGCATCTGGCCACAGGGCCAGTGCCAAGGGTATTTCCTTCGTGGCCCTTTGGACTCAGAAGCTGCTATTGATTCTGCTGGCAGACACATGCCTTCCCTTTGAAGTGTTTGTCTACAAGGAAGGCGTATTGAACCAAAACGAACGTGGGGACCGTCGGGAGGGGTGCAATGTCTACCTGCTGGTTGCAGCAAGTGCTTACTCTGGCAAACATTTGGAGACAGTCTAACTAGCATAGCTGTCCTGTGCGTCACGGGTCTGTAGTGAGGATCCAACCAGTCAGGACAGGGCAGGGGCTTTCCATTCAAAGATGCTCTCCAGGGCCATCCTTCTCCCCTCCTCCGAGTGAGGCAGCGCAGTGTGAACACCGCAGACGGGCCTGGATGCCCTTCCTGCCCCGGGCACTCGCCGAGGCAAGTTCCTTAGTCTGTCTGAGCCTCAGTTTCCTCCAGCATTGGGTGGAGTGATAATTGCTTCTCTGTGGGGTTGATGGGGGCTTAAATGAGATAATGGGGGTAAGCCGCTAGCAGGGTGCCTGGCACTCTCCTGGCTCTCAGTACCTGCTGGTTCCTTTCTCCTTCCTTCTACCTTCCTTCCTTTGCTTCAAGGAGTACTTAACTCTGGAAAGTAGTATTAGGCTACTTCAAAGAACAGCCAGAATTGGCCAGTGTCTCCCTTGATCCCTGGAACCAGGTAGTCCGTGGCCCAGGATCCCAGTCCATCCTCTCACTCAGCGACCCCACTGAGAGGGGACTCCCCCCTCCGAGGAAGCTCTACCCCAGGGCAGCGCTCTCTACCCAGCACCCCTGCCTCCTGCCAAGAGCCCCGCCTGAGGCCCGAAACCATAGCAGGTGAGAGTCAGGGGCTCACTAGCCTGAGCCCTGCATTTTGCAGAGAGAGAAACAGACCAGAGAGGGCAGCCGATCTGCCCCGGATTGCCCAGCTTTTCAGCAAGGGAACCCAGGACGGAATCCACACAGCTCCACCTTTCACCACCCTGCCACCCTGTGAACAAAAGACTACGGAGAGAGCCTGTTGGCGGGAAAGCAGAGGGATCCCAGAAAGGTGCTGGGGGCGCTGGGCGTGTGGCCACCCAGCTGGTGGCGAGCGGCATGCAGCGCTCGGCTGAAATGCGGACCCCCGTGGGCCCAGGTGCCCTTCCCCACCAAGCAAGAGTCCGAGGTGTCATTGTTGGGTCCTGGTTTTCTGCAAAGCTTGAGAGAGGGGGAAATGTTCCCTTGCCTCGCATAGACGGACAGAACTCATGCGGGGAGAAGATCCCGACGGCGCGGGAGCCCGGGTGGCCGGCCTGCCGTGGTCCTGTCTGCCGGCCGCGGGGAGGGCGGCTTCCCTCCTCGCACTGGCCACCGGCTGCTGCGCCCTCACTACCTCGGCCTTGGCAGTCAGACGTACTTCCCTGGGCTCTGGAGCTCCTCCCGCGGTGACCTCCACAGGCATGGAGGCCACCCCCTGGGAGAGAACAGCCCCGCTCCGGGGAGGTTGGAGACCCTGAGAATCACGCGCGTTCGGACTCGCGCCAGAAGCCAGCTGTCCCCGGGCCGCCCGGTGCGGCCTCCCTCGCAGGAGCCTGGTGCCGCGCCTGGTACCCGGCCGGTGGCTTCTCCCGGTGAGTGTGTCTCCGTGGGAGGCACTGCTGCTTGCTCAGGGTCTAGGAGGCTAAGAGAGGATTCGTAAATTGCCCGAGGTCACGGGGCACGTCGGGGGGCTGTGCTCACAGCATTTCAGGCCAGATTCAGCGTTCGGTCAACACCGTTTCCTGAAGCACGTACTATGTGCCAGGCACCGTGTTGGAGCGAAAGGTACAGTCAAGCGTAAAATAGCCCATCCCTTGCCCTTCTAGAGCACACAGTCTATTCCAGCAACAAAGATTAAACAAATAAATAGGAATTCAGTTATCTACAGTGGTAAGAAAACGAGTGCCTGGCTGAGGGGAGGGTTCTCCCAGGAGGTGGTGTTTAAGGGGGAGTAGCATCGGCCACTGGGGAAGGGAGAAGAGTGTGTCTGGGGAGGGAACGGCACAAAGGCCCTGAAGAGGCCCGCATGGCTGGAGCAGGGGAGAAGGGCAGGGGGATCAGAGATGAGGCGTCCAGGGGACCAGTCTTTTGTCCCTCGGGTGATGCTTCTTGTGCCTTGCTTCAGAAATCCCTCCTTCCTCACGATGAGGTCTTAAAGATACTTCTGTTACACTTGGAAAGTTTCCTTTTTACATTCGGGTCTTTAATTCATGTGGAATTTGTCTCTGACCCTTCATCAAGGCCAGCTCCCGACTGCTTGCCTGTGTGACTCAGAGCAGATCGGGTCCCTGGTCCCCCCCCACCCCGACCCCGGCCAGTGAGAAGGTTACATTAGATCATCTCTGAGGCTTCCACCTGTGACCAGTGATGCTTCTGCCGGCGTGGTGATGAAATCACTCCACGGATTCCCATGTGCCCTGCGAAAACACGGCCACGTGGGCACAGGGCTGCCTGCCTGGCCCACTGTGCTTTTGTCTCCTCCAGAAGTAGAACACAGCACCTCAAGGCAGGTTTCCCAAGACCCACTTCCTGGCCAGAACTTCACTTTGACTCATTCTTTTTTGATGTTTTCGTTATATTACATGACCAAGGCGAGGATGGAAGGAGAAGACTCTGTAACTTGAGCTGTTACCAAAACCATAGATCCAACTAGACTGGCATCTCTGGAAAGGCCACACTGCAAGATGGTTAAGTCTGCGAAAATCTTTCAAACCTGCCTTGAAGGAGTTTCCGAGAGGTGCCACCGCACGGCAGGTCAGTGGGCATCCAGGTGGAAACGTGTCTCTGGAAGCAAGTGACTGCTTATGAAAACAAACATACACACAAATAAACAGCCAGTCTGCAGTTTTCAAACTGTTGTAACAACACAGAGGGTGGGAGACTCTGTGTCAGGCCCGTTTGTGGGGGCTGACTCTGCCCGGTGGTAACAGCGTTGGGGAGGAGTCCCTGCAGACCCCACAGGGTGGGAGGGTCTGAGAGAGAGGACATGATGTTCATGGGAGGTGGTGCAGGTAGGGAAATTCAGCCCAAGCTCATTTAAGGAAAAACGTGTGCAGATGATCATCCTACAGGGGTAAGCAGGTGTGGTGTCTTACAGGATACAAGGGTGAAAGAGACTGGGAGGACATCAGAAAAGAAAGCCTTCTATCCGTTGGGTCCCAGGTCTTGCAAGGCATAAGCCAGCTGTCTGTCCCATTGACAAATTCCTCAGAAGAGGGAATCTAATTGGCTTGAGGTCTGTGATGGTTAATCTTTTGTCAACTGGACTGGGCCATGGAGTGTCCTGATATTTGAGCAAACATTACTTTGCATGGGGTGTTTCTGCAGGGGCATTTTTGGATGACTTTAACATTTAAGTGGATAGACTGAGTAAGAAGCATTCTTCTTCCTAAAGTGGGTGGGCCTCATTCGATCAGTTGAAGGCATGAATAGAACAAAAAGGCTGACCTTTTCTTGAATAAGAGGGAATTCCTCTTCTTTGATTGCATTTGAGTTGGGACATTGGTCTTCTCCTGCCTTCAGACTCTGGCTGAAACCTCAGCTCTTCTTGGGGCTCAAGGCTACCGGCTCTCACACTGGAACTCACACCAGCAACACTCCTGGTCCTCAGGCTTTTGGACTCAGAGTGGAACGATGCCTTTGGCTCTCCTGCATCTCCAGCTTGCCACCTGCAGTTCTTGGGACTTCTCAGCCTTCATAATTATGCAAGCCGCTGTGTGTGTGTGTGTGTGTGTGTGTACAACGTCTCACTCCATAAGGCTCATGGTTCAGGCTTGGATAGTCCTTAAGCCTTTGCATGTTGAGGCCTCACCCAAGACTTGCCTGTGGATAATGCTCAAGCGTGGCTTTGGGTTAGTTGGGACTGAGTGGCAGCCAGAGGCTCCCAAGCCACTCTGACTAGTGATGCCGGAAAGGGCCTGCGCCTCCGATATCCCCCACCTCAGGACACATGCAAAAGCCACACCATTCACCCTTGCTTCAAGTTAAAGCATTGCAGGGTCCCCAGGGCCCCCCCCCCCCAGGCAGCTTGTGCCATGTCGGGTGGGGGCTACCCACCCGGACAGAGCAAGACTCCCAGGCAAGCTTCCTCTGAGCCTGGCATCTGGGCGTGTTGCTGCCACTTCCAAATGGTTTTACAACTTGTAGGAACCTAGGGGCCACGCCAGGACTGTGATGTTCCCTTTCATACAAGATTGACCTGTGGATGAGTCAATCCCTGTGGATGAACCCCAGGGCAGCATCCATCAGCACTGGGCGTACCCCAGCGAGCTGGTGCTCGCTTTGCATGGCCCCTGGACTGCAGCATTCCCTCTGTTCCCTGATTTCTAGAACTCCTGGTTCGGAGCCCCAAGCCATCCCAACCTCAGCAGGAGGAGGTGTCAGCAGGAAGCAAGGACAGGACACTCAGCGTTCCTGCCCTGCCCGCGCCTCCGAAGGCAGCGACAGTAGTCCTGCCCCGGGCCCCAGTGAGCCCCTCAGCCTGCGGCCCTCCTGCTTTGGGCCTTCCCTCGTTCTGTTTCCGCTAATGCAAGTCTGCCTCTTTCTCCCATCAGTGTGTCTCCACCTTCAGTGAATTACTGAAGGATGAACAGCTAGGTGTGGACCCTGAGGCTACCCTGGTCATGCATTTGCTGTCTCTGATCTTACAGTTCTGGATGTCTTCAGACTCCATCCACCTTAGCCCCATAGCCATAGAGTTTTAAAGCCTGAAGGTCATCTGGTGATGTCTGAGCTCCTCCCTTGACAAAAGGAGAAAGTTCTAGAGGAACACACACAGAGCCAGCAGTGAGGGGCCAGAGACACTTGGAGCATCCCCCGTACCTCCTCACCACGGTGTTTCCCCCCCATGGAGCTGCGTCTCATGACCAGGAACCAGTCATCCTCATGTCCCTTCCCAGCACTGCCATGAGCAACACGCTCCTGCACAGCCTCACACTGTCTATACAGGGGTGAACAGTGTCCTCCCAAATCCATGTCCACCCAGAACCTCAAAATGCAACCTTATTTGGAAATAGGGTCTTTGCAGATGTACTTAGCTGAGATGAGGCCATATTGGAGTAGGGTGGGCCCTAATTCGTCGATTGGGTTCTCTGGGAGAAAATAGACCCAGCAACACACACAGAGCAACACACACACACACACACACACACAGAGTCATGTGAGGACAGAAGCAGAGACTGCAGTGCTGTGGCCATAAGCCAAGGACTGCTGGGAACCACCAGAAGCTGGGAGAGGCGAAGGAGGATGCTCCATTAGGGCCATCAGAGAGAAATTACAGCCTCACCAACCCCCCTGCAAGATCCCCCCAGTGCCCATGGTGCCTCCTGCACTATCATTTACTGAAGATTTTTTTTAACTGATCCTGCATTGGGCTCCACTGGATGTGGAGCCTACTTAAAAAAAAATATGAGCTTTATTTGATGTATTTGTGATGTTTATGTGACAAGTGTCCTATATTAATTCATGTGCTATATATTTGTCTATTTTGGTATACATAGGATACGATTTACTATGCTAACCATTTTTAAGTGTACAGTTTAAGGCCCACAATCCCTATTTAATTTTTTTTATCTTTTTTTTAAGTTTATTTATTTATTTTTTTGTAATCTCTACACCCAGCGTGGGGCTCAGACTCATGACCCCAAGATCAAGAGTTGCATGCTCTTCCAACTGAGCCAGCCAGGCGCCCCTCTAGTGAATTTTAAAATGCTGATATTGAGTAAGGCTTGGATAGGTTGAGAAAATTCACCTCTGCTTAGAGGGATTTTAAGGGGATGGATGGAGACTTGAACCCAGGCTGCTTGATTCCAAAGCTGTATTTGTCGTAATGACAATAAGAACCAGAGGAAGAAGAACAACGACAGTTAACATTTATGGAGACTTTACTATGTGCCAGGCATTGTTCTAAGTACTTTAAACATGATATGTATTTATAATCTCATAGTCAAATACCTATACCCTCCAATAGATATAATTCACTTACATTTACACATATAATGTCGTATATGTGAGTGTGTGTACGTCTATGTACACACATAGAAAACCTCACTTAATCCTTAGGTCAACCCTGTGAAGTGGGTACTGTTTTCATCCCCATTTCACAGATGAGGAAACCGGCCCAGAGAGCTGAGCTGCCCAAGGCCATGCGCCAATTGGGAGAGCTGGGAATGTAGCCCAGACTGTTCGGCTCAGGGAGGCCGCTCAAGCCTCCCTCTGCCGTGGGCTCAGGCAGGCAGACTGATGGCGGTCTCTCCTGAGACCTGCCCTGGCACTCACCTCAAACAGGGAGGCAAAGAGACGGGTCATAGTGTGCCATGCGAATGACTTTGGTCCCTGTCACCCCCCGGGAAGCCTGAGGCAATCCTATTTTGGCCTGGGCCTGGGCCAGGCAGAAAGGGACATGCACATGCCTCCAGGGGCCCTAGTTGCCCCCCTGGGTGACAAACAGTGTGCATCTGTTCACCTGGTGTGTATGGAAGGGCAGTCGGTGACCATGACCTTGAGGAAAAAATGGTCCCTTGGGGACTGACCCTGTGACCCACAGCTCATCGTCACCGAGGTGCTTCCCCAAAATGGGCCCTCATGTAAATTAAGAACCAGTCAGACACTTGGAAGGAGCAGGTCTGTGAGTGGCCTGGGAGGGCTGAGGGATGGTCCGCTCCCAGGGGCTTCCTTTCTCTGGAATGAGGAAGAAGGCAATGGGCAGGACCTGGCTGGGTGCAGGCCCGTGCTCTCTGCAGCCCCAGCCTGGCTGGCCTGCAGCAGGGCGCTGCCCGCGTGGCCTTCTGTGAGCTGGTGACCACTTGTGAGCTGTGCACCTGGGGTTGGGGCCCGGGGCGTGCCTTTCTGGATGGTTCTGGAGAGCCTCCTTCTCAAGGCCCATATCTGTTACCTTTCAGCCACATCAGCACATGAGATTTCTGGTTTTATGTATTTATTTTCTGGTTCTGGCTCCTGGCCTGCATTTCTGTTCACAAAAAGAGCTAGCGTGCCGGGTTTCTAGAGCCATGTGCCTGACAGCACTCAGGAAAATAAAATGATAGCCTAGGAGCGGGGTCCTTGTGCTCGCAGCTCGCTCTTGTGGCATGGGGGAGCAGTCTGTCACCGGGGGGGGGGGACAGTCCCACAGCATTACCTTTCCCCCTGAAGGCAATGTTGCAGTCATTTGGGGGTGGATTTGTGCTGCTTTTACAAAAACCTTCTATTTTAGTTGGACCTTTTTTTTTTTTTTTTGAAAGATTTTAGTTATTTACCTGAGAGAGAGAGAGCCTGGTGTGAGGGGAGGAGCAGAGGGGGAGGGAGAGGAACAAGCTGACTCTGAGCTGAGCATGGGGCTCAATATAGGCTCAATGCAGGGCTCCACGTGGGGCTTGATCCCAGGACCCTGAGATCATGACCTGAGCCGAAGGCAGACGCTTAACCGACTGAGCCACCCAGGCGCCCAGGCACACACATTCTTATACACACACACACACGTATACACATGCCCGGGCACATGAACATACACATGTACACTTGGGCACACGTTCACACACTAGCAAACATACATTCATACATATATACATACACGCACACTCACGCATAGACACACATACAAGCATAAACACTCAGGGGCGCCTGGGAGGCTGGACACCCGACTCTTGGTTTCAGCTCAGGTCATGATCTTGGGGTCATGAGATGGAGCCCGACAGTAGGCTCTGCACTCAGCGGGGAGTCTGCTTGAGATTCTCTCTCTCCCTCTCCCTCTGCCCCTCCCCTCACTCATGTACTCTCTCCCTCTCTAAAATAAATAAATAAACCAGACGCATTTACTCATGCACACACATACACACACACATACACACCAACAGTGTCCGGCCAATACCTAGGGTTGGCTTTGCTAAGAGAAACAGACCTGTGTCCATCATCTCCTCTTATTCCCCCACTGGGCACCAAGGGACATGGCCCAGGGCGGCCTTGGAACGACAGAGTCCCCAGGCAGGTGGTTTCCCGGTCAGGAGCTCAGCCGTGGAGGACGGCCCAATCATAACTGCCGGTCTTGGGCCCTGTGTCGCATAGTCTCAGCACGCTGCAGCAAATCCTCGGGTGAGGCCTGCCTATCAGCAAGGAAGCCACTCGTCCTCCCTTCTTGCCCTGCGACTCACCTGACACCTCTGGCCACAGGAGGACTTCGACTCCGACTGGCACTCCCAAAGCCTCCCTCTCCTGCTGCGGGACCTGGCATGAGGGACTGGTACAGAAAGCTGGGGCCTTCTGTCCTTGGTCAGAGAGAATCCCAAGGGTGAGTTTTAAGCCTTTAAATGAGGGTAAAGGAGACGTGACTAGCTTTCACTTGAGAATGAAAGATACCTGGCAGGGGTAACAGAATGAAGGTCTAAGGTGTGCACCACTGGTCGGCTGAGCTCAAATGAAGTGGGTCTGTCTTAAGAATTATAGAATCAGGGGCACCTGGGTGGCTCAGTCGGTTAAGTGTCTGACTCTTGATTTCGGCTCAGATCATGATCTCAGGGTCATGAGATCGAGCCCTGCGTTGGCCTCTGTGTGGAGCCTGCTTAAGATTCTCTCTCCCTTTCTCTCTGCGCCCCCCACGCCGCCCACCCTTCTCGAGATCTCGCTCTCTCAAAAAAAAAAAAAAAAAAAAAAAGAATTATAGAATCAAATTGCAATTCTTGGTTTTTCTGTTGCTGCTGCTTCTCAAGGAATTGCTTCTGGTCTGGTCTTTGGTGATCCTGCAGCTGAATTGTCCAGGGGAAAATGTCTACATCTGTTGGAAACTTTTCTGTTACCAATGAAAGGGGACTCAGTTGGCCCCTATAATTAACAGGGATCAGGGGCACTGATCCAGATCCAATCTCTCCACCCACATTGAGGCCTTCTGGCTCCATCCAGGGATGAGGCCCTAGGCCCCACCTTCCCAGTTCAGGCCTGGGCTCATCTGGGGGGTTAGGAAGACTTCTAAGAGGAGGGGGCATGTATCTGAGATCAAAGCCTTGACAGGTGTTGGCCAGGTCTGACAGTGGGACCCACACACCAAGCTACAGCATTCAAACTTGGGAGTCCTTTCAATATCATGGTACCCATCAGAAATAAGAGACTGCCTAAAGGTTCTTACAAGGTTAGAACCAAAGAAGAAACAAGGTAAAACAAGGACACTGGGGACTAGGAGAGGCAGGCTCATCCAGTGCAAGAGCTTCCCTCCCCATCCTCCCACCAAAGCTGCGCTCATGCCTTCAGCCTGCCTCTCTCTTCTTTCCACGACTCCAACCCAGCCTCCCGTAATCAGTCAGCTTGATGGGGTGGCCGTCATTAAATGGCTGTTTCACTTTTAATCTGATAAACCCTGTCCATGGAAGTCATTACCTGCTGAGGGACAAACAGCAGCATGTGCATATGCACCCAATCATCAGTGTGTGGTGGGAGGGCATTCATGCCAGCGAAGGACATGAGGTCCACTTGTTGGAGAGCGGGCCATCACTGACACACCATTCCCGTCACAGAAGAGACAACCACCTGTTCTGAAGATGAATCACAAGGTGTGTTTTCTGTTGTCCAGAAATTATCATGGAGGGCCATTCATGCCAACTCTGTGGATTCCTTGTAGATGCTACAGAACGTGAGAGAATAAAACAACCTCTCTTCAGCTCAGGACCACAATGTGGAAAAAGCCTACTGAGCTGGAAAGGGGAAGGGGGCATTGTCAGGAGCCAAGGAAATCTTTTCATGAACAACAACAAAAAAATAGTAAGCCTCTTTACTTTTCCCCCAAAGTGACAAATTTGACTTGTCAGATCCAAGTTCAACTTGTGGACAATCCGCTCATGACTGATAATCTCCATAGCAACTGTGGTGTCACGTGATGACACAGAAGCGGTAGAGACCGAGGCAGAGCAGCTCTCCGGACTGCTTTTCTTCTGGTAGATTCCATGAGGTCAGCCTAATTAACAGGAGCGGAACTGAGACCTTAGTTTAAGTTATTGGCAGATGTTCTTAGGGAAGAATGAAGATACTTTAGCACCTTCTCTTCCCATTTCACGGGGTCCTATGCCAGGACGGGGTGTGTGGGGATGTGCTCCAATGTAGTGTCCCCTCCCCCCGCCCCTCCCTCCTTACTTGCCGAGCTCCAAACAGCACTTCTAAATGCTCTCTTTGTAGAGTCATGTCTGGAGAAAAAACTCTAATTCTTCTGAACCTTTTAAAATATCAGACACTGGTGAGAGAGGGAGCCAGGAATACAAGCCAAGTCCTCTTTGTAATTAGTATTATAAATTTCTACTTCTTTAATTTCCAACTGCTTCTCTGCAAAATGCAGGTACATACACTGTAATTAAAGCTCTCCATCCATGACATTTGTTCTTAGACTAGAAAATGCCGTCCCGTTCCCAAAGCAGATCTCTTGTAGTCGGGGCTAATGTAGGTCTGGTGACTTGTTAAGGGTGGAAAGTTCATTCATCTTCATAGATTCAAAGAATGAGGTGCCTGTCGCCTTCCTGACACACTCTGGCAGTGAGGAGGTGACAGGGCTGCCTGCCCGTGGGAGTCCCACCCGCCCTGTCCGATGGCCACGGTGGCCCTCTCCACCGCCAGCAGTGCTCTGGGGATCTGGGCCCAGGCCATCAGGCGGCTCTGCTTGGCCAAGTCTAGACCATTTTGCTTTGTCAGCCACAAGACAATTTCTCCATTGTCTCCAGGTTAATGAAGTTTTTGGTCAAAACACAATGATTTCAGGGGCGCCTGGGTGGCTCAGTCAGTTAAGCGACTGCCTTCGGCTCAGGTCATGATCCTGGAGTCCCGGGATCGAGTCCCGCATCGGGCTCCCTGCTCGGCAGGGGGTCTGCTTCTCCCTCTGACCCTCCCCCCTCTCATGTGCTCTCTCTCTCATTCTCTCTGTCTCAAATAAATAAATAAAATCTTAAAAAAAAAAAAAAAAAACCACAATGATTTCAAACATCTCTTGGGCCCCTTCGCCCTTCATCTGGAAAGACAAGTGTGTGTTTCACTTGCAGGTATGTTTCAAGCCACCACGCGGGCCACTGCGCCTGCCTGGAGCAACCCCAACCGAGCTGTGTGTATGAGTGTGTGTGAGCTCTGGAAAGGAGCAAATCACCCACTGAGAACCAGCCAAGGCTATTCTCTTGCTCTAGCAAGGAAGTCAGCCACCACCAGCAGAGACTGGGCCTGGGATGGGGGGCATGGGAAAGCCTTGGTGGAAAAAAGGGAAGGCTCCAGGTGTGCCCGGGGAGGAGCCTGTCAGTGAGGGAAGCTGTGGGCTAGTGTGCATGAATGGTTCCTATGTGATTGGTTAGGGGTGCACGTTTGGCTTTCTTTTGTGGGTCCTAAGTTGGAAGTGGGGACAAGAATTAGGGAAACTAGCGGCTATTAACCTATGAATCAAGTCCTGGCAGTTTGGGGTCGATTGTTGTAGGAGCTGTTGTTTGGCTTCCTGTGCAGGTTGCTGCAGGTTGTGGGTCTGAGTTCTATCTTATATATGGTCTGGCCGTTATCCATCGGTATATTCAGTCATGTAGAGTGTGTACAAGACTGTCTTCTCCCAGAACTTACCTGAAATCAAAGTTGAACAGGTGGGAGTCAGGGAGGGGAAGTCATCTTTGTACAAAGAGCCACGGATGGAAATTCAGCATGCTTTCAAGAGAACTGGATTTGAGGGGTTCTCCATCAACTGCTCCTTTGGGTCAGCAGAAGTCTCCCTCAAGGCTCTCTGACCTTTCTCAGGCACCACAGGGCATTGGGGATCCTGCGTTGGACTCCCAGGTGGGCCAGAATGGCATCCATGAAGTAGGCATAAGACTCCAGATGTACCCACCCTCAACTTCCCTTTCCTTCCCGCTCCCTCCAGGGAGCCATCTTGCCACCATACCTACCCACAGGCCTTACTTCAAGGTCTTATCTTCAGACTTACTGTTTTTTACCAAGCAAAAAATTATTGAGAAGGCAGTCAAGGTTAATCTATTTTTAATCAGGACACAAAGCCCAAAGAGAAGAACTAAGTCCCCAGGTTTAGAAGGTCAGATACCTTGCAGCAGGTAGTTGTTCCAAAATGCCGTGGTCCAGGTGGCGGCCGATTCCACCCACACGTCAGGCGGGCGACAGCATTTCCAGACGTACTCCTTGTTTCTGCCTCCAGTAACATGCCTCCAAGCAGCCAAATGATTCTAGATCTTTCCAAAGGTCACAGGCTGGAGGCCACATTCAGTCTGGAGATGTGTTTTGCTTGGCACGCATGTGTTTTCAGTTTTTTAGTCACTTGCTAAGATTTTAAAATCAGGAGCTTTTCTGTCACATAAAAAAATCTGTATGTTCCAAGTTCTCTTGGAAATGGGATGATCAGGCAGCACTGGGTCATCTTCCCATCTGCGTCTGCTGAGCAGAATAGCCGCCGCTATTGAAAGGGGGGCATGGTCTCTTCTTTGCCATAGTCTCCATTTGGCCTGCCATTTTCTCCTGGGTGTCACTGTTATCGACTGTTTATGTCCCCACCCTCCGAATTCGTATGTTGTAACCCTAACCCCCATGTGATGGTATCAGGAAGTGGGGCCTCTGGGAGACGATTAGGTCAAGTAGGTAGAATCCTCACGAAGGGGATTATTGCCCTTAGAAGAGCCCTAGGAGGACTCTCTCGCCCTCTCTCTGCCATGAGGACATGATAAGATGGCCGTCTGCAACCCGGAAGAAGGCCCTCCCAGAACCTGACCACGCTGATCTCGGACTTACAGCCTCCAGAACTGTGAGAAATAAATTTTTGTTGTTGACAAGCCACGCAGTCTGTGGAGAGGTGGGTGCTGGAGGTACCAGTTTCAGGGTCACCTCTGTGACTTCCTCTCTCGCGGTATCAGTTTCCTGGTCTGTCAGACGGGACAGGACTCCTAGCGGCACCGTGTCACCATCACTCAGGGGAGCAGGATGATGGAGGATTCCCCCCAGGAGTGCCATCCGTTTCTGTGACAGGAAGAAGGGGACATGGTGAACCAAGTTCTGGACTTACAGACCTCTTCTCAGAAGAGACACCCATTACCTCAACTCCCGTTTCTTTGGCAACATGAAGTCACATCTCATTTCAAAGAATGGCCCCAAGCCTTATGCTTCCCAGTGCCACACTGTTCCCTCACAGCACAGCTGGTTCCCACCTATGGCACCTTGTCCCACTGCTCCCTCCCAAGGAGATCTTCTTGGGTGGGGGGGGAGGGTTGCCCGAAGAGATAGTATACTTCCTTCCTCCAATTTTAGACCTAACGAAGTAATTTAGACCAGTGAAGTAATAAGGACACATTACAATAAAAAGACCCCAAAGACAAGATGTCTCTTTTGCTTCCACATATAAGACCATCTTCGTACCTGACCAGAACTTCTCACGGGTCTTTCAGTTGGATGAGCATCTGGGTGTATTCAGTTTGCTGAATGCCCACACGTAGTAGTTTGGCTTTGACCCCAACAGCAGCACCATGCTAAGTGGATGAGGCTGGGCCCTCAGATTCAAGATAATGGTCCCGTGGACTTAAGGCTATTAAATATACAGAGAATACTATTGAATACTTCTTCTTCTCACAAGAATGAGCCGTGTTAAGACCTCTTCACTGGGGTGCCTGGGTGGCTCAGTTGGTTAAGCGACTGCCTTCGGCTCAGGTCATGATCCTGGAGTCCCGCGATCGAGTCCCGCATCAGGCTCCCTGCTCGGCAGGGAGTCTGCTTCTCCCTCTGACCCTCCTCCCTCTCATGCTCTCTGTCTCTCATTCTCTCTGTCTCAAATAAATAAATAAAATTAAAAAAAAAAAGACCTCTTCACTGTAGCATAAAGACCTCTCTGCGGGATGATACACAGGTTCTTGGGGTGTTACAGAGAACTCTGGAAAAGTGCAACCGCCACCCACAGCCCTCTGTCTGTTCCCCAACAGAGAGCAGAGAGTGCTCTTTCCCCGGCCCAGGGACCCTCGGGAAGTGTCAGCAGATACGGAGCGCCTCTCAGACATCTGTCCCTCCCCGATGCAACACAGCTTTGTCCGGAGGCCACTCTCGAGGAGGCCGGAGAGCCAGTTAAAGCTGTACCATAAAAATGAAACAGAAAGATGCTTGCCCCCATCGTGCCTGGTGGCTCCTGCGACATTCTTTAATAAAAACAAGACAAGAAAAAATGATTTGGGGAATGATTTCGGAAATGCTCTCCCAGATGGCCCGGAGCCTCGGGATGGCCGAGTGCTTATCCTGTCCTGGTCCCTGGCTCGGTGCTTTCATTTCATCTCCACAATAGCCCTCAGCAATAGTACCTGCTAATCTTATTTTATTTCTGTTTTACAGATAAGGATTATTCTTAGCTCAGAGTGGTCTGAATCTTACCAAACACCCCTGAGAATGGCACTGGCTCCCAAATAGCCCCACTTTGGGTTGTATATGCAATGAAACAAAGGTATCCTCTCTCCCGGGTCATGCCTTCCAGAGGACAATGCACCACCTCCCTCCCCTCCCTCCCTGGAGGAGCTTACATCCTCACTGACCCCCCTCAACCCCCCAATCAGGATTCAGCAGAGATGAGCACCTCAGCCCCTCCTCCCTTCCTCAAATTAAATCGTTTAAAGAGGTCAAACTGCACAGAGCCGGTAACGGCAAAGCTGAAATTCAAACCAAACGACCCAAGCTTTGAGCCACTAAACTATGCTGCCTTCTATTATAATATGATTATATTATAACCCCAATTCAAAAGACCACCCACTGCTTTCTTTATTGGATCCTTCCAATAAACTGGTCATGCTGGTAGCACAATTCCCTATGGAAACAGAAAATGACTCTTCTAAAATAAATCTGGTGGACACACCCAGCCGCAAAGGGGGAGGTGCTTTATGCAAATACAACCAGGGCCTTCTCTCCAGCAAGCCTCGGCTCGAGGCTAAGAGTCCAGGACTCAGCCACCAGGGGCGGGGAGCTAGAGGCTGGGAGAGAGACAGGAGATGCCAGCCAGCTGCAAGAGGCAAACAGGGTACAGAAAGAAGAGGGACTGGAAAGGCGGAAGTGAGAATTGGGACAGCGCCCCAGGAGGCCGGGTCTGCCTGTGTGAAGGGCCAGGGGATGGTGGGCGGGGCTCATTTGCAGGACACTTCATACCAGCTAGAGGTACATCAGCTGCCCAGCTTCATAACCGGACCTGGGTCCCCAAAAATCCCTTCCATCGTCGGGCGCTGTTTCTAAAGGCAGGAAAGAGGTAGCTTTAGAAATACAGTCACCGGGCGCCTGGGTGGCTCAGTCGGTTAAGCGACTGCCTTCGACTCAGGTCATGATCTGGAGTCCCGGGATCGAGTCCCGCATCGGGCTCCCTGCTCGGCAGGGAGTCTGCTTCTCCCTCTGACCCTCCCCCCTCTCATGTGCTCTCTCTCTCTCTCTCTCTCAAATAAATAAATAAAATCTTAAAAAAAAAAAAAAAGAAAAGAAAAGAAATACAGTCACCAAAAATGCCAGAAGAAGAACACGCTTCATGTACTCCAAGGTACCCCCTAATGCTTGAGTTACCCAGAAGTTGGCCTCCAGGAAAGACCTTGTTGACTTACGTGCAAAGATAAATGAGGCCTGATCACATGCAGGGACAGGGAAGGGAGAAAGATTAACATTTTATTCCCAATCCCTGGGATTCCTTTGGAGAGCACCTTTGGGAATATTTCCAACCTGAGTCTTCTTACTTAGCCTAGCAGAGGGGGCTCCCCACCAGCACCTGCGTCCCGGGGCCTCTGCAGCCCCCCAAGTGGTCTGCCCCCCATTCTGGATGCAGTTGCTTTGATTAGCGTCCCTTGGGAGTGCAGGGGAGGAAAACAACACATTGCAGGAAAGGGGGAAAATAAAAATGCAAGAGGAGAAACTGAGAGGAAGTTGGGAGGGAAGATGGAGGGAAGTCCCTGCCTAGGCACTAAGTGAGGTCAGGGGAGAGCTGAGCCCGGACAGAAGAGGGGAGACCTGGTGTGGCTGGGTCAGGACTGAAACCCTTGCTCACACTGGCTTAGCAAAAGAAACCTGCACAGTCCCAGAGGACTTCCAGAAGCTTCCTTCCCCACAGCGGGCACAGAGCCCAGCCTCCCCTTCACCCCCTACCACCCCCACCGTCTCTCTATTTGGCAAGACTCTCCTGTCATCAGCTCCTCTGTACCTCGGGTCCCTCTCGGCATTAGAAACTGTAAGTGAACCTAGCAGGATTCTAGGAATGACTCCTTTCCAGTTTCCTGAACTGGCTTTCAAAGTCACCTCACAAGTGTATTTAAAAATCACGCTCCACACAATCAGGAGGTCTGCTCAACACAAACTCCTCAACAAAAGGCAGGAGCTGTTTTGGCAAGTTTTGACAGTTTTGAGAGACTTCATATCAGGTTCAGTTTTCTGAGGTAATTAAGCCTGTCTGGAGATAGAGAATCCACAGGAGGAGTCCATCTCTCTGTGGGCGTGTGCCTGGGGGCAATGAGTGCACAGATCCTCACTCAGCATTTCTAACTGTGCTCTTCCCTCAGCCCTGGCTGTGGAACCTCTGCGCCCAAATGCTAACACCCAGGGAACGTTTCCCCAGACTCAGTTTTACAAAACCATAAAGCCCAAGAGACATTTCTACCAGCCATCTGAATGTTGGGTTTAACCTTCTACCATTTGCAGAAGTTTTAAGAACATACAAAAGTTTTGCAAGTTTCCTATCTCAAACTTTTATTTTAAAAAGTACAAGTGGTATAATTGGTCAATATTCTATGAAATGAGGAAGATCGTTAAGACCTGAAGGCCATGAGGGAGTCCGCCATGAGGCGCTGTGTTGACAGAGGGAGCAGCAGAGAGCCTGAGGTGGGGACTGTGGTCTGGCTCTCAAACAAGAGGTCACACCACAATTCCATATATCTTTTCATTGACAGAAGTTTTCATGTTACCTCGTGTAATGTTCTAAACTCAGGGGTGTAGAGGGGATCCTCTCCATTTGCAGACGAGAAAACCGAAGCCCAGGGAGGTGAGGGGACGCACTCAAGGTTCCATAAGAATACGGGCCAGCAGAGCAAGGGGTCTACCCCTTGTCTTCAGACTTTACCTACTGTTGTTCATTTTGCCACACCGTGCCTTCCGGGAACAGTGGTTGTCCTCCTGGAATGTTTATGTGGGGAAAAAATGTAATGTCCCAGTGTAATTTCGGTGGGGCTGGTCTGCATAGCCCAGGGTGAAATGACAAGCTCTGTTTTAACCCTAAAGGAAGAAGCATTTTCTTCTTCCACTCCTAGGTCAGGATCCGTATAGCATCTTCACGTTCCCACTTCTTGTTTCTAGAGCTGTAGTTAACTATTCATGATGAGTGAATGGATTTTCCATTGTATGTATTTTTCTGAAGCAATGGAAACTCTTTGTATTTTTTATGGCAAGACAGGTTTTAAAAATCCTCAGGAAGGGGGTGCCTGACTGGCTCAGTCCATAGAGCACGAAACTCTTGATCTTGGGGCTGTTAAGTTTGAGCCCCACCTTGGGTATAGATGTTACTTGGTAATAAAATCTTCAGGGGAACCTGGATGGCTCAGTCGGTTAAGTGTCTAACTCTAGGTTTTAGCTCAGGTCGTGATCTCAGGGTCATGAGATCGAGCCTGGCGTTGGGCTCCACACTCAGTGTGGAGTCCACTTGAGATTCTCTTTCTCTCCCTCTCCCTCTGCCCCTGCCTCTGTTCCCATGCTCTGTCTCTCTCCCTAAAATAAATAAAATAAATCATGGGCGTCTGGGTGGCTCAGTCTATTAAGTATCTGCCTTTGGCTCAGGTCATGATCTCAGGGCCTGGGATTGAGCCCTGCGTCAGGGTCCCTGCTCAAAGGGGAGCCTGCTTCTCCTTCTCCCTGCCACTCCCCCTGCTTGTGCTCAATCTCTCTCTGTCAAATAAAGAAATAAAATCTTTAAAAATAATAAAATAAATAAAATAAATCTTTAAAAACAACTAACTAAATTAATTAAAATCTTTTTAAAAAATTAAAAATCCTCAGGAGCAGGAGGGTTGACCAGAAAAGGGACCAAGAGGAGGGGAGGAAGGACACACTGTTGACCTGCCAGAGCGTGGGAGTATATACCCTTAACCAAGAGAGTTAGATGCATACCCATGTCCCCCTGCAGAATAGCTAAGTAGTCCACAGACATGAAACTAAGTAGTTGCACAGGAGTCATGTGGCCTGTGAATGCTATGTGGGATTGGAATTTATAATCTCAAAGGGTGACTGGCAGGGAAGAAGGGTGAATTCTCAGATTCCAGGAGCCATGTTGCTAAAGTCACAGCTGTGACCAGGTTTGTTTTCCGCCATGTATCTCCACTGCAGAAAGGGAGGTAACTTTTTCTGCGGGTGGATGTTTTCCTTTGGGGAGCCTGGCCAACGAGAGGTCATGCTGCAAGCGGTCACTCGCAGAAACGCTGGAAAAGCAGGGCAGACGAATGCCCTAGTTTTCCAAGGAGCAGACTGTGTAAACCATGGGAGGGTACTTCTGATGTTCATCTCTGGCAGATTCTCAAATGAGTTAGCAAACAGTGACTGGACATAAAGGAAAACTTTGTTCAAAGATCAACTTCTGGACTGACTCAGGTTACCTTCCACTCCCCACCGGGGAAGGAAAGGGGAGACCCCAAAACAAGCAGTAAACAGTAAACTTTTCCAGGAATTAGAGGAGAAGAAATTCTGGACTCCCTGCAGCAAAAACAACCTTAAAATTCCCCCAAAGGGAGACCCCTGAGATCTGGGGACAAGGTGGCCTTTCCCATCATGGAGGAGGGATCATCAACAAATGTGCTGGGGCAGTTGAAAGACTCAAGTATTTAAAAATATGTAGGACGATATGTTTATGACCCAGGAGTCAGAGTGGGCCAGGCTTCAACTCAAGGAAGACACAAACCGCAAGGGCAAACAGAGAAAGAGTGATGTCAGCCTCATCAAAATGTGGAACTTGTGATTCAAAATCAGAAATCACTAGAAGCTGAGATACAACAAAACTGAGAACAAAGCTGAGATGCAACAAAATGGGAGAAGATATTCATAATACGTGTGCGTTTGTGTAGAGACACATACATCGACATGCGTACAGAAATATACACACGTATACATAAACTCTGGATTATTATCCTGGTTCTATCACGTACTCCCATCCATCTGTAAAGAAAACAGACTCAGACCAACAACCTAATGGAAAAGTGGATAAGGAGATGACCAGCCAATTCATATAAAACACAAACGGAAAGTGGGCGATCCAGAGATCTTGCTTTATCTCTATCCTGCAAATTGTTTCCAATGAGAGCTTATTCCTCTATAAATTTCATAAAGAAAAATAAAGAAAAAATTACCTGAAGATTAAACCCAAGCAACGTGATTTATTAGTTGGCCAACACGTAGGAAAGGAGCTCTTGGTCTATAAAATATGAGGCTTTTTGGGTGAACCTGAGCAACCGCAGGGCAGCAAGGCCACAAAGACGAGGCCGGGAGGCCGTGGGCAGCAGGGTTCAAGAGGGAGGCCAGCCCCTGGTGGCTCTGTGCCTGGGAGCCCACGCAGGGCTCACCTGTTCCCAGGATGCTGGCAAGGATGGGCTCCAATTTAAGACCCTCTGAGCACCACTCTACCCTATATGCTACAGTAGATATATGGAAGCCTTAAAAAGACTGAAAAGCATTGTATTCCCCCTTCCGATGTACAATTCTAAAACCACACTTGAATGATCAATATCTAAGTTCCACTGAGAAAGAGGCTAGAATGAGCTGAGCGACCTCAGCTTTCAAACTGAAAAACCATCAGCTGTAATCCTTGTCTTGCCCTCTTTTTCTCTCTTTGATTTTTTTTTCCCCCATTCACTCATTTATTTGTTCTTTAATAAAGAGTTGTGTGCACCTTCCAAGTGTTGTCCTGTGCTGGCTTCCAGGAGACACTGGCTACCTTGTCCCTGATTTCAGGGCTCAGCAGAGGGGAGGCTCCGAGCTAGGGATGTAAGGGACACTGGAAAGATGACATTGGCAGATACTGGGGTCTTCCTGGAAGGGGTGCTGAGCTGCCCTAGAGGCCCCAGAGCATCTGCAGGGCCCATATCATGCAGGCCCTGGGATCCTAGCAAAAACAAATTCTGATCCTTGACCAATCGAGGTAACTTCGAAGGCTTTGGTGGGGCTTCTTTGGAAGGAAATGAACATTCTCTGAGCTCCTGCTCTGTGCTGAGGACTGCTGAGGACCCCTCCCCTGCTCCCTCTCCTGCCTCCCATCTCAGTCCGGTCCCCCTCCCCTCCGTGACACACTCCATCTCTGTATTTCCAGGGCTCTATCGAGAGATGCATTTTATGTTTTACAAGAAAGCACATACTATTGGAGGTCTACAGAGGAGCCCACATGAGAAAACAGTCCTGTCAACCCCCAAAGCTTAGAAATAGGACATGCCAGCAATGTTCAGCATGTGCTCTTAAGAAGCTGTGCTCTTCCCAGTGGGGAAGCCACCTTTGGCATTGGTTTTAGTAAGCTCATCTACCGTTCCAGAAAAAACAAAAACAAAAACAAGAATCTCACTCAAAATCCAACTTGGGGGGCACCTGGGGAACGCAGTCAGTTGAGCATCCAACTATTGGTTTCAGTTCAGGTCGTGATCTCAGGGTGGTGAAATCAAGCCCCACATCAGGCTCTGCACTCAGCAGGGACTCTGCTTGAGATTTCCCTCTGCCCCTCCCACCAGTGCTCTGTCTCTAAAATAAATAAATAAATCCTTTTTAAAAATCCAATTTAAGCCTTCCCATGTCTCTAAATTGTAAAAATGCGTGGACCTTAGATCTCAGCTTCTCCTTCCTTTTTTTTTTTTTTTTCCACTTACAGGAAGTTGGGCTCCTGGGCTCTGTCTTGTCAATAACGCTCCGTACCTGTGTTCAGTTGCCTCGCCCATAAGCAGTGCCTCACTTGTTCTCTAGAGTGCGAGGACCTAGGATGGATCAGGAACAGAGCAGTGTTTTGACTGATCCGCTTGTCTGCGTTTCTGCCCCTCCACTCCCTGCCACAGAGGATGCCACGTTAGTCTCCCTGGCTTCTCCTGAGGCCCCGTTAGCCTCTGAATTCAAAGTGAATGTCAAATTCCCCTGCACTCTCTGAGCTGTGCTCACCCTCTGGGATCTCTCTCTCTCTCTCCTTAATTCTCCGAACGCCATCTCTTTGGTTCCCAATAATCCAAGACTTTCCAATCTGGTAGTAACATTGACATATAAACCCACCATCCTCCTGGCCCACCCCCCTAAAGTTTCCAGATCCTGCCCTGCTCCCCGCCCGCCTCCAACCCATTATCTTCCCAGTGGGGCACATAACAACGTGTGCTATTGATACCACTTTCTGCCCCATGGGTCCACAGGGTGAGTGTGCTGGGGGTCAGGAGGGGCTGAGGGAGGGACTCAGGGGAGAGAGGGCCCAAGAGACTGCAAGGAAGAGGCCCAAGGAAGCCCTCTCAGAAGGACAGGGTTGCCTTGGAGCCTGACAGAAGCAAGAGGGCTGAGAGGATGTGTTCGGAGTGGGGCAGAGGGCCAGCTCCCTGGAGGATGGGGGGACACCATGCTTGAAGCGGCTGGTAGGTAGTAAGAGAAAGCTTGGAAAAGAACAGGAGGAGCTGCAGGCTGTGGGGCTTCTGGAAAGCTGCACCGAGGGGCTTGGACCTTCCCCAGTGGGCCATGTATACACTCTAAGGACTGTGAGCAGGAATCCTTTTCACTGTAATTTGCGATTATTTTTTCTCCCATCTTTGGGAATAAAAATTGCACAGTCAACTACTCTATAAAAAGCTTTGCCATATTCTTTAAGCTACTACCGCCCTCCGTTTCCTGGCCTGAATTATCCTCTGACCTTTCCGTGAAAGCTCAGTTTCTCATCCCCGCCGATGTTCCCGGGTGGCCTCTCCTGGCACCCAGGCCACCCAGTCCTATTTCAGCCAGGAGCAGGAGGTGGGGTTGGGGAATGTCTACAGGCTTCAGCCACGTCTCTGCTGTGTGCATTTTACCCAGCTGAGCCCGGACTTTAACGCATGATCAGGATCTTCGGGCTCAGGAGGGAGGGTTGGGGCCAGAGCCTGGGAGCAGGGTGGGGGTCGGGCGGGGCGCTTAGCCCTCTGCTGGTTCCCAATAAGCCACCACAGTATTCAGCCTTTGCTGTATCGTTCAGAACAAACAATAAAAACTCGTTAAATGTTTATGTCAAACACAGCTTGAATTTTACCCCATTTTCACGTTATCCAAGGGGATAAATTCCCCTCGTGCGAAACCTGGATGGTCAGAACTGAGGAATGGCCCTGCCTTCTGAACACAGGAACTTTTATTTTGCAATTCCTGCCTCCACTCCTTAATGTCTGGTTTTCTGTTTGGGAGTCTCCTGGGGTGATGGTGCCACCAGATAAAGGTTGTAATGAAAGAGGGCGGGCGGGGGGGATGGGAGGGGGGGTGGGGGCGAGGGGTCCAGGGAGGAGGCAGGGCGCCCAGCGAGCAGACCTTCTCCCCAGCCGGGTCTAGACTGCGGGCACGCAGTAGGTCTGCAGAGGGAGCCCCGCTGCCCGTGAATGCTCTCTATTCAGGAGCCCGGGCTTTTGTTTGAAGTCTGGGCTGCGTTGGGGGAGAGCGAGAACTCGCTGAACTGGTCTGGTGACTCAGGAGTGGTTGAGCACTTCCCCCAGGGCCAGGACTCAGGTGAATGAAGTCATCAATATTTTCGGGCAGTCCTAATCTGTGATTAACTTTTATCTCTGCTGTAAAATAACAGCCTCTTTTCAGCCTGGTAACAATAAGTAGTTGGCTCCCCCGAGGGGGCTGTTTTGGGGCGGGGCTCCCGCCGCCGGGCAGCCCCAGACAGAGGCAGCCTTGACCAAGCTGCTGGGCCGCCCCAGGCGAGAGCTGGGGGGGGGGGGGGGGGGGGTGCGGGGGGGGAGGGGTCCTCCCAGCCCAGGCCCTGGTGATTCCAATACACCCAGCCCGTCCGACCTCCAGCTCTGCTCCTCCAAAGCAGACAGGCACTTTCCCCCCGTCCTCTCTCTTTGTTGAAGGCGTCCGCACTGACCGGGAAACCCTACTGAACCATCTAGTAATTTGTGAGGACTGCCTCATCCCGCCCGGTTGGCCCCCTCAGGCAGCACAGCCGCACCCCGGAAGGCCTCCCGTCCGCCCTCTCCTCCCTCACCTTTGCAGGAGCCTTTGGATTTCTCAGCCCACATCAGGTCGCAGACCGCGGAAGCCAGGGCTGTTTTCTAAAAGGCCTATTTGCTCCTGTTGCCCCTCTGACTCAAGGTCCTGCTGGAGGGACTCTTGAGCCTGGCACTCAAGGCCCTGCCCAGTCCGGCTGAGAACTTCGGTCCTCAAAAGACCCTGGGGAAGGTAGAAGGGGAATCAGACAGCGGGAAGCCCAGGGCTCTTTTGGTCTATATTTTGTTTACTCAATTTTTTTTTTATTTCAATTAGTTTAATCTGGTATCTCTCTTTTGACTTGCATTTATTTGTTTTATTTATTTATTTATATTTTAATTCCTGTGCAGTTAACATACAGCATCAGATTAATTTCAGGTGTACAATATGGTGATTCAACAATTCCATTTATAACTCAGCACTCATCAAGATAAGTGCCGTCTTTGTTTACTCAATTTTGCTGGTGACAAATGTACCAGAAAGTTTACTTTCCTCTTCACGCTAGTGGTAGAACAACACAGCAAGCACAGTGTGACTGTTTACACATAGCTTCCCTGGTGGGGAGACAGTGGGGAGTGGTGGGGACCAGAGCTAGGACTAGGGCAAGACCAGTAAGGTGCTCACTGAGCACATCTTAAGGAGGAACTCACTCAGGGTCCTGTGAGTACGGGGTTGGCACCTAACAATGAATGCCTCCTTAACTTTTGCTCCTTGGGCCTCATTTGCCCGCCCCCCCACCCTTAGTCTGAGCCTTTTGGGGACAGTGGTGAATCAGAGCACGGACCCACCCAAAGGAACAGCTGCTAATCAGCTTCAGGCAGTTGTTGAAAAAGCAACACTGTGGTCCTACTGTTGCTGGCAGGCACACAGTAGGTGCTCAGTAACGTCAAGTGACAAAATAGACTTTAGAAATAAAATTATAGATATGGAGCCAGGATGAGTCTTGAATTCGCATCATTCTTTATTCGGGGAGTAGGTATGGAGAGCAGGCAGGCAGCTCAGCTGCTCTCAGCCCGGGGAGCCCTGGCTGCTTCAGGAGACAGTAAGCTGCCCGCTGGCTGGGCCAGGTATATGATTACAGGACCCCGGACAAACTCTTCTTCTTTTTTTAGAGAGAGAGGCAAACCATAAGAGACTTTTTTTTTTTTAAGATTTTATTTATTTATTTGAGAGAGAGAGAGAGAATGAGAGACAGAGAGCATGAGAGGGAGGAGGGTCAGAGGGAGAAGCAGACTCCCTGCTGAGCAGGGAGCCCGATGCGGGACTCGATCCCGGGACTCCAGGATCATGACCTGAGCCGAAGGCAGTCGCTTAACCAACTGAGCCACCCAGGCGCCCGAGACTTTTTTTTTTTTAAGATTTTATTTATTTATTTGACAGACAGAGAGAGATAGTGAAAGAGGAAACACAAGCAGGAGGAGTGGGAGAGGGAGAAGCAGGCTTCCCGCGGAGCAGGGAGCCGGATGCGGGGCTTGATCCCAGGACCCCGGGATCGTGACCTGAGCCGAAGGCAGACGCTTAACGACTGAGCCACCCAGGCGCCCCCAAACTCTTCTTCATGGAGCTTCCCTCCACTACTCATTAGGCAACAGAGTAATAGAAAGACAGGAAAGAAGAAAAAAAGAATTTTTTAAAAAGCACACAAAACACATAACAGTAAAATAATAATACTTTGAAATATATCAGTATAGCAGCTATAAATAGACTTAAACTTACCCTACTCCGAGACAGAAATTATCACACTGGATTTCCAAAATATCCAGCTATATCCTGCTTCTGAGAGACCACCTAGGACAAAACCACACAGACAGGCTAAAAATAGAGGGATGGAAAAATATACACCATATAAATGCTAGCAATAACAGACAAACTGTAATATAAGAAGAGAAACCACATAATAATCAAGACACCAATTCTCTCAGAAGCCATCATAGTTCTAAATGTATATGTGTTTAACACATGCACATCCCAAAATATAGTAAGCAAATTGATGGAATTATAAGCCAAAGACTGTGACTCATCTAACTTTATCTGACATTGATAAACCAAACAACTGAAATAAAGTATTAGGATACAAAAGATTTTGGAAAATAAAAGTAACAGGCATTATCTAGTGTCTGTGTGTGTGTTGTAAAAGTATTCAACCAAAGGTAGTCATCATCATTTTCTTTGGAGATACATAGATCATTTAAAAATTTGACCAGGGGCACCGGGGTGGCTCAGTCAGTTGGGCGTTCCACTCTTTTTTTCGGTTCAGGTCATGATCTCAGTGTCCTGATATAGGGCCCTGTATGGGGCTCTGAGTTCAGCGTGGAGTCTGCTTATCCCTCTCCTGCTGCTCCTCCCCCCACTCGTGCTCCCTCTCTCTCTCTCAAGTAAATAAATAAAAATCTTTAAAAATTTGACCACAGAGTGGGTCACAAAGAAAGACTCAACAAATGTCTAGAATTCACCAAAATCACATAGGTCATATTTTCTAAGTACAACCCAATTAAATTAGAAATCAATAATTCGATAATTCAGTAATCAATAATCACATTCATATATTTGGGAACTCAAGTTATTCATAGTTTAAAGAAAAAATTTCCCAAATTTCTTTGGGACAGACTAGTAATAAAATTATTATATATCAAAGTTGTGGACAGCAACTAAAGGATATTTAAGGTAAATTTTAAAAATGAATGAATTTATTTTTAAAATATAGGTGAATTAAAGTAAGTGAGCTGAATATTCAAAATAAAAATGATAGGGAACATCCTTAATGTGATCAGAAATATCTACCAAAAATGTAAACATTCTAATTAATGTTAAGACTTTGGAAATATGCACATCAACATCAGGAGCAAAACAAGAATGTCTATCCTGGGGGCCATACTGAAGGCAATAAAACAAAAAGAAATAAGAGTGAGAATTGACTAAAAAAAAAAAAAAAAAGCAAAAGTGTCCTTCTTTCCAGGAAGTGTGATAATCTACATAGAAAATTCAAGAGGATTTTCAAATAAACTATTCAAATGGAAAGAGAGTCCAGCAAATGTGCTAGATGTAATACTCATGCATACAAATTAGTACCTTTTTATGTTATTAATTAAACCAATTAGAAAATATAACAGGAGGGGCACCTGGGTGGCTCAGTCGTTAAGCGTCTGCCTTCGGCTCAGGTCATGATCCCAGGGTCCTGGGATCGAGCCCCGCATCGGGCTCCCTGCTCCGCAGGAAGCCTGCTTCTCCCTCTCCCACTTCCCCTGCTTGTGTTTCCTCTCTCGCTGTGTCTCTCTCTGTCAAATAAATAAAATCTTTAAAAAAAGAAAAGAAAAGAAAAGAAAATCTAACAGGAAAAAAATCTCATTTATAGTAACAACTAAGGCTATAAGATCTCTCTACTTATATTTCACAGAAGATGTACAAGTTGTTTTGGTTTTGATTTGGTTTTGGGGAGCTTTTTTTTGGAGAAAACTTTGAGGTGTTACTAAGGGGTTAAAAGAAAATGTGAGTAAGTGGAGTGATTTATCATATTCTTAAATGGAAGACTAGATTTATTTAACAAAGATGACAATCACCCCCTAATTACTCTGTAAACAATTTCATCCAAAATCTCAAAGGGTATTTTTTTTTTTTTGGTAAAATTCTACAAGCTGATAACCATCAAGATGAATTATAAAGTTATAATAATTAAGAGAGTAAAATATCAGTACAGAGATAGCAAACAGATTATTAGAAAAACAGAGAACTCAGAAACTGACCTACACATATGGAAATTTGATATATGACAGGAGGTTTACTGTAAATTAGTAAAAAGAAGGGGGAGGGTGGGTTCATCCAATAAATAACTTGGGAATAATAGGTTATCCATATGAGAATCAATTAGATATTTACATCACAACACATGCAAAAATGAATCGTATGTTTACTAAATGCTTAAGTGGAAAAAGCAACCACTTTAAACAATTTACAAGAAAATAAAGAAGACTATCTTTACGAACTCACGGGAAGAAATTATTTTCTCAAACTGGATACAAAATGACAAACCTTAATTCAAAAATTAAAAAACTACTTAGTACAATAAATAGGATGACATTGCGTTTTTAAAAACATTGCTCATGAAAAAGGTTGCGTGTCAAGCCGGATTCAAATATCTGCAATGCAGTCATATAACTAACAATGGGTCAGAACTCAGAATATGTGAACACCTGGGCGCCTGGGTGGCTCAGTTGGTTAAGCGACTGCCTTCAGCTCAGGTCATGATCCTGGAGTCCCTGGATCGAGTCCCGCATCGGGCTCCCTGCTCGGCAGCGAGCTTGCTTCTTCCTCTGACCCTCCCCCCTCTCATGTGCTTGCTCTCTCTCATACTCTCTCTCTCAAATAAATAAATAAAATCTTAAAAAAAAAAAAAAAAGAATATGTGAACACCTACTAATCAGTGAGAAAAAACTAAGTAGCCCAATGAAAAAGAAATGAACAAAAGATATGAACAAGTCATGGATGAGGTAATCCAAATGTCAAATGGACATTGGAATAGATGGTCAACCTCATTAGTAATCAATCACAGAAATGCAAACTCAAAAGACAAAGAGATACCATCTCTGTACTAATCACAGTTCTCCTGAATAAAGAAACAAGACCAATAGAACGTGCATCTCTGTGGAAAAAGATAAGGAATTGGCTCATGCAATTATGGAGGCTGACAAGTCCAAGATCTGAGGAGTGGACCATCAGCCTGGAGACCGGAGGAGGAGCTGGTGCTATATATAGTTCAGGTCTGAAGAGCTGATGTTGCAGATGACATCTGAAGAGCAGATTGCTGGAGAATTCCTTATTGCTTGAGGAAGTCAGCCTGTTGTTCCATTTGGGCCTCTAGCTGACTGGATGAGGCCCACCCACATGATGGAGGGCAATCAGCTTTACTCAAAGTCTACCATTTCAAAAGTAAACCTCATCCAGAAACACCCTCTCAGAAACATCCAGAATAGGCCCAGCCAAGCTGACACATAAAATTAGCCATCATAGCTTCTAATACATCAGATTAGTCAAAGTGTTTGTCTGCCAGTACCAAGGATTGGCACAAATGTGAGCACTGGGAACTCACACAGAGCTGATGATGTGGAGTGGGGCCATCCCTTTGGAGGGTGGTGATCCACCCTGGAGAAATGCACACACATGTGCATAAAAATTCACTGTAGCCTTGTCTGTGAAAAGTTAAAAAGGAACGAGAAAACCATTAATAGGAAATAGATAAATTAATTGTGATATTTTAATACAAGGGAATATTATACAACGGTTAAAATAAATTACAACAACATGTATCTGTAAGGTTAGATCTAAAAACAATGGTGAATGACAAAACCTAGCTTCAGAAGGATAGATAGAGTAGGGTAGAGTTCCTTAAAATTTTAAAACACACAGAACAATGCTATATTATTTATGGATGGGCACTGTAGGAAAATCTAAAAAGCATGCTTGAGACTAAAACACACTAAATTCAAGACAGTGGTGTTTCTGAGAAGTAGGGATGAGGAATGAGGTCAAGAAAGCCATCGGCTGTGTCCGTATTGTTTTATGTACTATTTCCTGAAGGCCTGAAACAAATGTGGCAAGATATTCAGACTTTAATGACACCATGGGAATATGTGGATGTTTGTTGCTTTCTTCTGTAGACTCGTTCGTGTGTTTAAAATATTTCCCCCCAAGGAGAGTACGGGGAGTGCGGGGCATCAGGTGAGGCTTTTCAGGAAAGATATGTGTAGGAACAGAGGATATTGGAGAAGTTAGTGCCCCCAATGCCAGGCTCTGACCCATGTTCCTGCGTGCTCAGGACGATCCTCACAGAGGAACAACACTGAGAGCCCCAGGATGGCGAGGGTGAGCAAAACACAGGGGTGACCAATGCCATCAACTTCCTGTGGCACGTTGAACCTGGTACTGTGGGAGCCCAGAGGCCAGTGACCCCACATCGATAGGAATTCAAAGGAGGAGACCCGTCCAGCTGGACATGGTCACTGCAGGGCGCCATTTATGAGGCTTTGGGGGTTGTGGTGATTTATTACTATGCACTGTGGCAGTATTTTCTCCAGAGAGGGGCTGGCCCCATCCGTTCAAGTGAGTTCACCTTCCCTTCCCCAGAGTCCTATTGACAGAGAAAGATTTGAGTCACACGTGCAGGTTGACCCTTATGACCCCAGCCCAGTAAAACTCTAAGGGGTATCGCAGAGTCTTCTGCCAAGAACTGGTCAGCATTTCATTTGCCTAGTTTCCGGTCATTCCCAGCAACCTTGTCTTTGGCCTCATCTGGTGTTCTGCGTGGCTCTGGAACGCAGAGATAGTGACAGCAAAGGGCTAGAGAGATAGGAGGTGTGAGGGGAAATGAGGGTTATCAGGTTATGAGTTCTGCCCTCTCTTGCTCTGAGTTTTGTGTGCTTTGCTTTGGCGAAAAAAAAAAGTGCTTTTTAAGAAAAGTATTGGACAGGGGCGCCCGGGGGGGCTCAGTCATTAAGCGTCTGCCTTCAGCTCAGGTCATGATCCCAGGGTCCTGGGATCGAGCCCCGCATCGGGCTCTCTGCTCGGCGGGAAGCCTGCTTCTCCCTCTCCCGCTCTCCCTGCTTGTGTTCCCTCTCTCGCTGTCTCTCTGTCAAATAAATAATAAAAATTTAAAAATAAATTAAAAAAAAAGAAAAGTATTGGACAGTACCAAATATTTTCAACATGTTTATTTAATGGATTTGAGAAATGAGAAGAGGCCCGGGTGGTAGCAGGAAATAAGCCAGGTTTTCCGGGGGGGCAACAGGTCCCTGGGACTGTTCTCAGGACCTGAAGTCTCTGCCTCAAAGGGTTTTTGTGCAGGTGCGTCGCTTGGAAGGGGCAAAACCAGGGAGGTTTATGCTCATCTCCAACCTCTGCGTGCGGAGGAGGAGACACGTATTCAGATGCGCTTTCTTGAAGTATGTAGTTTTCTCTGGGTTGTGCTATGAAGCCAGCCGGAGCCAGCTGTCTCCCCCCTCCCGGGGCTCCCCAGGGATCCTCACCCTCCATCAGGGCTGGGACAGCCTGGGGAAACAGCTGCTGACCCAAGGTGAGTTGAAAGGTAACAAGCAGCAACTTGTTCACGTTTTTTATCATGAGGCACACAAGAACAGTGAATTCTGTTTTGTGAGCAGCGGGTTTCCTGGATAAAGCCAGTGTCCCACTGCATTCACAGCAACCCTGGAATGAGGGAAGGAGGGACAGCACAAGGAACAGGGACCTTCAGAGGAGCTCAGGTGTTGGCCCTAGTCATCCCCTGTTGTGGCCTTGTCATTACTGATTAAAAGGTGGGCATCAAACAAAGCCAAGAGGAACAGCCCAGCCCATGTCCACACCATGAGGCCCCACGTTCTGCCCTTGCTGCCATCAGCACCTGTTCTGGAGAGTTTCTCCAACACCATGAGCCCAGAGGTGTGAGTCGGCAGAAGTCACAGGAATGTTTGGAGGGTAAACCAGATGATGTTAATCAATCGCACTGAGTCTAGAAACAAAGTAGCTGGCTGGTGATGAAGGAGAATGGAGCCTCTCTAGGTGCTTCCCCATGAAGGGGAGATCTCAAGAAGTGAGGAAAAGCCAGTTAATGAGACATAGATGGTGTGGTACAGGGCCAGAGGGATGCTGGGCCTAAGTAGAAGTGCACAAAGCACCAAAGGCACACACGGAGCTCAGCTCCTGTTTAGGGAAGTCATCTGATGGCCTTTGGTATGCATGGGCAGAGATCTATATGGAAGGCTGTCCCTGAGCCTGGGGCTCTGGGGCCTTTGCTGAAGTGGGAGTGGAGGCCTTTGCTGAAGAGGCACCTCCTCTCCGCCCACAGGCATGCTCCCTTCTGCTTAGTCCTGGCCTCCGAGGCTGCCCATCCCTGGGGAAGCTGACACTTTCAATATTAGCGCATCATTACCTTCGTGTGTCATTTAGTTCCATCTATAGGTTGGAGTTTATTTCACAGACAAGATTTCAAGCACATTTTAATCAAAACACCATGGTAACGACCGTACCTGCTCTGAACTGCCTGCCTGGACCGGGCATCGGGATGGGGCCCCTGCAACGTTCTCTTCCTGCAATGGCCTCTTACTTAGGTATTATGGTCACCATTTTTTTTTTTTTTAAGATTTTATTTATTTGATAGAGAGACACACAGCGAGAGAGAACACAAGCAGGGGGAGTGGGAGAGGGAGAAGCAGGCTTCCCACTGAGCAGGGAGCCCGATGCGGGGCTTGATCCCAGGACCCTGGGATCATGACCTGAGCCGAAGGCAGACGCTTAAGGACTGAGCTACTCAGGCGCCCCTATGGTCGCCATTTTTACAGATAAGGAAACAGGTTCAGAGAGGTAACGTTGTCTAATTCAAATCACACAGCACAGTAAATGCAGACAGTAAGAGCAAACAGCCAAATTTTAGTCCCAAGCCGTTCTTTTCATGGCTCTGCACAATAGTAGGAGTGAGCACCCACTTTAACATAAGAACACCAATGTTAAATATTAAGTATCCTCCTAGAATGGTACATCTGCATGAAAGCAGAAATTCTGTTGTAGAAATGCCCATTTATGTGTCTGGAAAGTGCCTCGCTGGAAAATGATCAAACACAGAAATCCGCAAGGGGGCTGTGAGGTGCTTTCTTGGCTCTGATGGGTGTCTTATAGGAACAAGGACCAGATAACCGCCCCTCTCTCTCCAGCAGTCACCCCCCTCCACACACACACACACACACACACACACACACACACACACTGTTTGGGAAGCCTGAGTCTCCCTGTGTGGTTTTCTATGACACCAAATACATTGTTCCAACACCAATTCTGCAGCTCTCCAGTGCCAACTGGGTATCCTACAATTCCAATTCAATTCTGACACAAACCACCCGGAGTCAAAGCAGACCCCGCCGGTGAAGGCCTCGGTCCCCCAAGGCTGTCCCCATGTCAGATGCCGGCGGCAAATGAGGCGCCCAGCCTAGCCACACTTCTGCCTGGCTGACTGCAAATTCAGGGCCTCCCACACCCCCTCCTCAGGTCCAGTGATTTGCTAGAACGACTCACAGAACCAAGGAAAGTGCTCTACTTACAGTTGCCAGTTTATCATAAAGGATACAACTCAGGAAGAGACAAATGGAAGAGATGTGTAAGGCAGGGCATGAGGCCAGGGGCTCAGAGCTTCCATGTTCTCTCTGGGGACGACAACTTCCCAGCGCCTCCATGTGTTCACCACCCAAGAAATTCCCATACCCCACTGCTGGCGGATTTGTATAGAGGTTCCATTACATAGGGATGATTGATTAAACCATTGGCCATTGAGGACTGAATTCAATCTCCATCCCCATCCCCTCCCAGGAGGTCATGGGTAGGACTGAAAGTTCTAACCTTCGTATGCCATAGCTGGTTTTTCTGGCTGTCCAGCCCCGACCCTGAAGCAGTCTAGGGCCTCTGTGTGCTTCACCTCAGAAGCATATAAAAGACTGTCAGTCCTAAGGGCTTTAGGAACTCTGTGCCAGGAACGAAGGACAAGGCCAATTTTTTTTTTTTTTAATTATATTCCCCTCTCTAAATGCAGTTTGTGTTCATCAAGGCACGGGCTTCCCAGGCTCATCAATTCCTAGATTCTTTTAGTTTAACTCTCATAGGTAGACCTGACAGCTTTGCAAGTATTTTTCATGCCGCCAGGAACTATATCGCATTTTGATTTTCCATATTAATTTGGCCATCTTTTCTGTAGTGGACCCAAGCTTTATTCCGTTGTGGTCAGAGAATCTACAATCTGCTTGCTTGTTGGAGAATTTATTTATTATTTTCTTTGTATTCTAGTATGGCCATGTGTTTTCTGATTTAAAAAAAAAGTACGGGCGCCTGGGTGGCTCAAACGGTTAAGCGTCTGCCTTCGGCTCAGGTCATGATCCCAGAGTCCTGGGATCGAGTCCTGTATCGGGCTCCCTGCTCCTTGGGAGCCTGCTTCTCCCTCTGCTTCTCTCTCTCTCTCTCTGTCTCTCATGAATAAATAAATAAAATCTTAAAAAAAAAAAAAAGTACACACGGGGGCACCCGGGTGGCTCAGTTGGTTGAGTGTCTGATACTTGATTTCTGCTCAGGTCATGATCTCAGGGTCATGAGGTCAAGCCCCCGCGTCAGGCTCCCCGCTCAGTGCGGGGAAACTACTTGAGCATGCTTGTGCACTCTTTTTCTCTCTAAATAAATAAATAAAATCTTTTTAGAAAAGAAAGTAAAATAAAGTACATGCATACATTCATTTATTTATTCATTCATTCACTCATTCATTCACCCTTGCATTCATTTATAGTGTTCTTCAAAATCTCTGGATTTTCACAAAACCTGGGCACACTGATTTCTCGTTGGAGGTTTATTCCATTCATTGCTCTTCAACATATATTTTTTTTAATTTATTTTTAAGTAATCTCTACACCCAATGTGGGTGTAGCCTCCTGTCCTTACTTTCTCCGTCACTGGATTGTGGCTGTGAAGGCAGGGACACTGCCCAATCCCTTGCCTGAGACTCAGCAGGGCAATGACAGAGGCTCTGGTATCTCCTGCCATTTCTCTGGTTTTGGTTGATAGGACTGAAAGACTGCAGAAAGGTGCCGGGGAAAAAATGCCCAAGATTATAACTGTAAGGTGACTTTAAAATAAGAATGAGGAGGAAAGCTCTCCATTTTAGAGCCAGAAAGAACTGATCCGAATCATGGTTTCACCCCTTGATACTTACAAACTCTGAGGCTGTTACTTAGCCTCTCGGAGCCTCTGTTTCCTTGTCTGTAAAATGGCAGCAATAATGCGTGTGGCGCGGGGCTCCTGGGACCCTGCAGCCACACATGTGGCCCGCGCATGCAGCGCCCGAGCAGGGTGGGGACCCCGGGGGGCTGCCCTGGTCCTCAGCTGATGGCAGGGCCCCATCAACGTCAGCCATCCCTGCTGCTCTCCCTCCCCTCCCCACCACACCCCGTCACACACTCCTGCCATCAGGGAACCGGCAGAGACTGACCAAGCTGCAGCGCCAGGAAGCCTCGGCGGGCAGACACGCACCAGCATCAGAGGCAGTTCTCGTCCCGTAAAACAGGAAACAACTTGGAGCTTGCGAACGCTAAGGGCTAATATACCGAGTGCTCACTGCGGGCCAGGCAGGACTCTAAGCGCTTTCCAAGTAGGAACGCCTTTAAGCCTCCCAGTGACTCCGTGAGGTAGGTGCTCCCTCCGGTCATCCCCTTCTTACAGACAAGGAAACAGAGGCACTGAAGGTCACCAACTCACCGCCAATCACACAGTTAGCAAGCAGATCCACCGACTGTGAAATTCCATTTACGTGAAGTTTAAAAACAGGCAAAACTGATCTATGGTGGTAGAGATCAGAATAGTGGTTTCCTGGACAAGGAGTGGTAGTGGTGGGCCTATGAACACATGTACCCGCGTGTGTGTGTACAACACACGCACGCACACACACACACACCCCCCTTTCGGTGAGCTGTATGCATTTTTTTTTTTAAGATTTTTATTTATTTATTTGAGCGAGAGAATGAGAGAGAGAGCACATGAGAGGGGGGAGGGTCAGAGGGAGAAGCAGACTCCCCGCCGAGCAGGGAGCCCGATGCGGGACTCGATCCCGGGACTCCAGGATCATGACCTGAGCCGAAGGCAGTCGCCTAACCAACTGAGCCACCCAGGTGCCCTGCTGTATGCATTTTTTAAAAGAAAGAAATAAGAAAATTAAAACAGCATTTAGAGGGTGCCTGGGTGGCTCAGTTGGTTAAACATCTGCCTTTGGCTCAGGTCATGATTCCAGGGTCCCAGGATTGAGTCCTGCGTCAGACTCCCTGCTAAGCGGGTAGCCTGCTTCTCCCTCTGACCCTGCCCCCCTCTTGTGCTCTCCTTCTGTCTCAAATAAGTAAATAAAATCTTTTTTAAAAAAAATAAAAATAAAACAGCATTTAGATAGGAAAAAAAACCAAATGGAACCCACACAGGCTGGTGCAGTCAGATTAGCATGAGACTCTTGATCTCGGGGTTGTGAGTTCAAGCCCCATATGGGGTGTAAAGATTACTTAAATAAATAAAACTTAAAAAAAACCTACAAATGCCCAGATGTCACTGCTTGAAGTTCTGATCTAATCGGGTGGGGTAGCAGTCTAATCTAGAAGTTTCCTCAGTGATGTCACAGGAGCCTCTGTCTGAACCCACGGAAGTCCCACTACAGAGCCTTGGTGGGGGAAGCAGAGTGGCTCCAGGTTGGGATTACCCCATGTGCTGGGTGCAACCATGTGGCTCCATGTGGCCTTCCATCTCTCTATGCGAACCCTGAGTTGTTCTGGAAATCCTTTTCTCAACCCCTCAGGTGTTAGATGCTCACCCATGACATCTGCATCTTTCTCATTTGTACTAGAATCACCCTTTCTTCATTCCTCATCCCTTTCTCCGTCTTGTCAGGCTAAGAAGCTGCTTTGGTTATCTTGCACTATGTAACAAATTACCCTAAAACGTGGCAGCTTAAGACAGCAAACACTTTTGTGTCACACTTTCTGTGGGTCAGGAACGTGGACACAGCATAGCTGGGTGTCTGAAGCTCAGGAGCTCTCATGAGGTTATAGTCAGGCTGTCTGCTGGGGCTGTGGTCTCATCTGAAGGTTTGCTGTAAGGTGTGGGGGCCTCTTCCAGGCTCACTCATGTGGTTATTCCTAGGCCTCCATCTCTCACTATCTGCACGTCATCAGACTGTCTCATGACATTGAGACTGGCTTCCCCCAGGCTGTGTGATCCCAGAGAGTCCACCCCAGGTGGAACCCACAGTCTTTGTATTTATTTATTTATTTATTGTTAGCCACAGTCTTTCTATAACCTAGTATCTCTGGGGGGAAATGGGGAGAAAGAAAAAGACACATCACTGTATGTTTCTCCTTCCCTCTGAGTCCTAGCAGTGGTGCTCGTGTTCATTCTCATGGTCCCACTTCACCGTGTGGTTTTCTGATGGTCATAGGAAGAGAGGCATTACTTTCACGGACCTTTTGGTACCTCATCTGGTTGATACCTCATTTGGTTAGACCTCTCCAGAGCTGTTCAGGGGTGCATGGCTTGCCCAGGAGCCTCTGTCTGAACCCATGGGCTTTAAACACAGACAGTGGAAGGGCCTCATGAAAACAGTTTGAGTGCCTGCTGTATACCAGGCTCCAAGCTTGTCCAGCTTGGGGAGTGCTCGATATTTAGATAAATTGGGTCTGGGCTGCATGGAAAATCTAGTGTGATGATCGCGGGAAGACCAGAGGGGTCAACTTGTCAGGGTCTCCCCCACCCCCAGTGCTATCAGTGATTTGGGGGGAGTTACTTGGCCTTCAGGAGCCTCAATTTCCAAAGTTTCTTAACTGAGAGATTACATTTTCGATGCCATCAGAGTCACAGTGGAGTCTGAGTATTCCAGATGCACTAGATAGGAGTACTGGTAGGTTACTCCCAATGCTGTGGCAGAGATTACCCCCTAAGACCATGTCTCAGCCTGGGTCAGCCTTGAGACTGGGCTCAGTGGATCCTGGTGGTGGTTTGAGCACACATTTATCCCAGCCACTACAGGAGCCTCTCAGGAGTCCTAGTGGCCACGAACCATGGTCTAGAGAGGAATTGTCATGGGGAGCGATGGTCCCGGGATTCAGGTTCAGGTGCAGGTGGGTGCTGGGCCACAGCGGGCCACCTCAGGGCTCGGGGTCTGGTCACTCTATTGGTCATCTCTCCCAAAGTCTAAGAAGGGAGAGTAGTCCAAACAAGAACGGCCAATTTCAATCCTGGTTATCTCCTTACATTTTCTTGCTTTATTCTTGCCTCCTGTAACCCTTCTCAGGGATGAGTCACCTGGCCTCTTCTTCCTGGCTGGAGAAACCTTTGAAGAAGTTGCTAACTCTGGGTAGATCGAGAGTTAGCCTCTGCCATAGAGTCTCTTCAGTTTTCCACCCTCCTCCCACCCCCAGATCCTGCCCCTCACACTTCACATTTGAGTCCTGTTTCCCAAGTGATGGAATACTACTGCATCAACCTCAGTCACACCTGAGGGGCAGACAGTGGGCCCGGCTACAGCAGGAGGCTGGTAGGGCCCAAGACATGGGGCTCCCACAGGAGGCGGGAGGCGCAGGCCAATGCCAAGTGAGCATCAAGGGCGTGTCATCCTAAAGGTTAATGCCGTAGGGTGGGGGAAAGTGTGGGGTTCTGCACCCCCTTCCTCTTCCTAGCCCAGATACTACCCTGGATAATTCCCTTAGTCTCTTTTAGATATTTTTCCCATACATAAATCAGAAAAATATTGAGAATCTAACAAAATAATACATGTAGAAGGACTTGGAAATCAGTACAGTTCAACAACAATAAACACTGAGCATCTGCTAAGTGTCAGGCTATGTTCTGAGCATGAAGCCAAAACAGCTCACATTCTAGTAGGAAGGCAGAACGAACGCGTGAGCCACAATCTGCAGGATAACCAAGCAGACAGAGGACGCAGAATGAGAGGGCAGAGTGTGTTAAGAGGGTCAGGAAGAAGCCGGCTCAGACCTGGCTGAGATGAGCAGTGAGCCATGCATCTACCTGGGGAAAGAACGTTCCAGCAGAAGGAACAGCCAGGTTCCAGGTTCCTGAGATGGAGGGTGTGTGTGGTGATGAGGTCTATGTGGGCACTCTGCCCTGAGGACCGGTGCGGGGCTGGGGGGCGTGAGCCATGAAACAGTACAGGGTATGTGGGGCACTATGGGGACACTTGCCCATTGTAGCATTTGAAGGGGCCTTGGCTGATTTGTTGAAAATAAGGTATAAAAATCACTCAACAAGAAGGTGATGCGGGTCAACAGGACAAAAGCCAAAGTCCAAGCTCTCTTCACAGCCCAGCTCAGCCCAGCTCCAACCCCGTGCCCCCCTCCCCCATCTCCCAGCTCCCCCATCCCCAGCCTGCATCCTCCAGTAGCAAGCTTCTCTCTGCTCTCTCTGCTCTCCAACTCACTCTGGCCCAATTCCTCTGTCTAAAATCTCCAGCCCCTCTAGGGCACTTGTTTTCTAAGAACCTCCTCAAACATCACCACCTCCACGAAGACTCCCATCCTCCTGAGGATTCACCCAGGCAACTGGTCCCTCCACCCAGGGCTTCTCCTCCTCTTGAATACTCCTCCACTGCAGTCCTTCTTGCCCAGGCCACTGGGAGGTTCTCCAGACCTGCCTCCAGTCTGTAGTGTGCCAAAGTGTTTGTGGGGAGTGGGGTAAAGAGGCAGGGGATTGATTTCCTAGCTGAGGCACAGGCAGGTCCCCCTGTGATATAGAATCACCAGAGGGTCAGAATACTCCTAGCAAATTTCCACTTTGATTTTATCTTTATGATTAGTGATGATTTGATTTGATTTTTTATTTCTTTATTTTTATTTTTTTAAGATTTTATTTATTTATGGGGAGCCTGGGTGGCTCAGATGGTTAAGCCTCTGCCTTCAGCTCAGGTCATGATCCCAGGGTCCTGGGATCGAGCCCCGCATCAGGCTCCCTGCTCCGCGGGGTGTCTGCTTCTCCCCCTCCTTCCTGCTCGAGCTCTCTCTCACTATCTCTGTTTCTCTCAAATAAATAAATAAAATATAAAAAAAAAAAAAGATTTTATTTATTTATTTGTCAGAGAGAGAAAGAGAGAGCACAAGCCAGGGGAAGAGACGGAGAGAGAGGGAGAAGCAGGCTCCCCCGCTGAGCAGGGAGCCTGATGCGGGGCTTGATCCCAGGACCCTGGGATAATGACCTGAGCCAAAGGCAGACGCTTAACTGACTGAGCCACCCAGGCGTCCCAGATTAGTGGTGATTTTAGTCATTGCAAGAAAAATAGGGATACTAAGCTTCGCAGTTTACGGAACTGGCTTCATGTACATCTGGGCAGTCCTACTCTGAGAGTTACAAAACACAGGCACTCAACACCGCCTTTCCTGCTGGGACGTTGTAGGAGACGCATCACCTCCTGGCAGGATTCCCTGAGTGCATGCTAGCAGGTAAAGATGCGGCATGTTTTACCCCATTCTCCTCTCACTTAGCACAGAGCCTGGCAACATGGGGGTTCAGTGAGACACCTGCCCAGCACCCCGGTTCCCTGCCTTCTCCCTTAGAGCCTGAATTCCAGCTTCCTCACGAGTGACGAAGAAGGAAGCCAAACCTGACCCGTAGAAATAGTTGATTTCCTCAATTCCGAGGCACACAACTGTTCAGATTTTAATTATTCTAGAATCAGGATATGTCTTACAATTGGTTGGTATACTCCATGTGGTGTTTCTTTTTTCTTTCTCCCTCCCACACACACACAAAATAGCAGTTCTTAAAACAATGGTGTGTCTTACAATTGATGACATCTTAGAATCAAAGAAAATAGCAGTTAAAATCATGGGGTGGCAGCTTACGGTCCACACATGTCAGACTCCTAGGAGCCATTGTGAAAATCATGCTTTGTTCTGCTTTAAATGTCTGTTGGTGTGAACCCAGAGCAACTGGATTCCTAGAACCCCCCAGGTCCCCTGGCCATGCCAGGAGCATAGGATGCACAAAGAAGAACGTCTCCCGGTCCCTGCCCACATGTGGTCAGCCGTGCCAGCCTGGCTTTTGTACTTTCATTCCGGAATTCATAGAGATGGCTGCCAGCGATGAGAGGTAATCTCGGGACACACAGGCCTCTGTTAGGCCTTAGAATTGCGGAAGTCCGTAGCCAGAGTCGTATCGAGTCAGATGGGACACATGGGAACACAATTAAAGTGAAGGCAGCGTGAAGGCAGAGGGGGAAGAGGGCAAGTTGCACAAGGAAGCAGCACTGCGAGCAGGCCCAGGCTGGGTGCTGGCTGCATGTCCTGCAGAACCACAGCTCCCAGAGGACATTCTTCACCATGCACTCCCTCAAGACTTTTCTTGAGCAAACGCATTTCTCATCTCAAAAAGCGGAGGAGTGCTGTATGAATGGCCACTCTCTTGGACAACTGTACACATTAAAGGCACTGAGAAGTCCTGCAGTAAAAAAAAACATGATGAACTTTTGTGTAGTATTTTCCAAACTTATTTGGCCACAGAACCCTTTATTTAACTAACATCTTATAAAATCTTAAGCTATGAATTTTCTGCAGAACAGCCACTGGGCAACAGCCCTACCTGGTCAGAACCACGGGGAACTGAGAGCCACTTTTATCACTCTGCCGTTGGTCATGGAAAGGAGAAAAACAGAGTGAAGAAGTGAAGGGCAATACTAGAAAAGATTCTTTCCGGGGTCCCAATCCACAGCCCTGGGCAGAGAAATGCACTGGGAGTCCCATTTGCCCACTGGCCTCCTTCAGGAAGTTGGCTTTGGCTGTCACAACTGTCCCCAGGGCAGAGGCCTACCAGCACTGGTCTGACAGGCACGCAAGCCAGGTGGTTGTGCCCAGCATGGTCTTGGCACACGGGCCCAGTTGCTTTTGGAAGGGTTTTTGCTTGGACAGGAACCTGCACACACAGAAACAACAGCAAAACACAAGGCCACGCTCACTCACAAGGGCAGTTCTGTGGTTTGTCCTGCACACCCAGGACAGGTCTGTGGAAACAAAGTACTGTCAGGCGTGGGGTATGGAGCTGGTGTTCTCTGAATGAGGCAAAGTCAGATGTCGCCTCGGGCTCTCTGGAGATCTGAAAGGAAAAATGGTGGAAAACACTAACTGAGAAGCAAGTCCTGAGTTCTTTAGTTTCTCCACAAGCCCTCGGTGACCATAGACTGTGGGCAGGACAAATGGTATTACCAAGTCCTTTCGGTAGCGAAGGTGTCTTTGATGCCCAGCAACCTCCAGTGGGGAAAAGGCTGCAGACTTGGCAAGGTAAGAACTGCAAGTGCAAGAGATCCCTGGTCTCACACCGTCCTGGAGACAGAGACCGACTGTGGGGGTTCAGGGAAAGAGCAGCTTGGTCTCTCCAGGAGACGTGGTGGCAGAACTGAGACTCAGGCGAAGTTTTGAAGAGTTGATGGACAAGGGGAGAAGGGAACCCCAGGCTGTGAGCACAGCACAAGCCGAGGCACGGAAGCAGGACGGCTGCCTTTGTTCTTCGAGGGGCAGTGAGCTGGTGTATGGGAGTCCTGGGATTCGAGGTGGGGGGTTGGGGCGCAGACAGCATGTGGAGGAGTGTGGACTTGTTCATAGAGGACTCTCTTTGGTACCAGGTGCCATGCCAGGCAGGTGTCTTGGCTTCAGAAGTCTGTCGTCAGGAAGGAGCCATTGAGTGTTGGGTTGGGGTTAAGGACATCTCGGGGGAGGAGGGGAATGCAGGCAAAGGGTTTAGTGGGGCAGGCGTTTTTTTAATGGGTGGGCAAGGCTGTGGAAGGAAAGCCCATGAGCAGAGAGAGCTGGGGTAGGGAGAAGTCCAGGTGTCAGGCCAGAGGTCTCAGACAGGTGGCCGTGGGCAAGGAGAAGTGGGGGGAGAAGGGGGCGGAGAAGCACATCCCCACCCAGATTGTAGGACTACAGTATGCGGGTTTGCATGGGGCCGGGGGCCGGCTGTGGCCCCCCCCATAATATTCCACCACAGATGTGCTTTTCTGACCTGCACCGTGATTATTTAAAACCAGAAAACCTTTGTATAGATAGCTCGATTTCTGGCTTCTCTTGAACAATCGAAAGTCTTGGACTTGACGGGCCTGCACCAGGCCGTGCAAGCCAGAGCTGGTCACAGCAGCTGCTATGACGTCAGGACTGGGCCCTTCAGGGTCCGCAGTCCCTACTCTTCTGACGGACTCGCATCCAGGCGGCTCCTCTTATGGCCATTTGTACACCTGCCCAGGCCCGTAGACTGCAGGTTTGCAGCCTGGATGCAGCTCATGTGCACACAGGAGGGACATGGTGGGGGGAAATCCAGCTTGCTCCCACGTCCATGCTCCCTGGTGTGTCTGTCCCAGAGAAGAAGCCCCTTTTTCTATTCACACAAAGATGCACAGATGAGAGGTGGCCCTGCTTGTAAATTCTCCCGAGCACTGTGTCTGAGTTCTCTATTGGCCACAGTGGATGAGGTAGCCCATGAGAAGGAGAACAGCTCAGGGAACTGGGAATGAGGTGGAGACTGCATGCTCAGTTTTCTGGACACTTTAAAAAATCTGCAGAGATCAGGGGAGCCCGGCTGGCTCAGTCGGTAGAACATGCAACTCTTGATCTTGGAGTTGTAAGTTCGAGCCCCACGGTGAGTGGAGAGATTACCTAAAAATAAAAAAATTAAAATTAAAAAAAAAAAAAAACCCTGCAGAGATCAGGATGCCAATGCACAATAATGCTCAGCTTTGGGAAATGATTAGCAAGTGTCTACCTGGGCCATTTAAAGCATGGAGAAGATCTGAATTAGCTGCTACTGCGGGTCTAACCATCTACAGCATACAAGGATTTTCCTTCTGAACCTCACAGCAATCCTGTGGAGCAGCTATTTTTATTTCCTTATTTTGCAAATGAGGAAATGGAAGCTCACCAAGGTTAAGTGATTGGCCCCAGGCCACTGCCCTTAATACTGATATTAACAACCATTGTCATTGCCCCTTTCTGGGCTGGGCTGAGTATTTCACACACATTTGCCCTTCGAATCTTCACCCTGTGGGAGAGCTGCTCTTCCCTGTCTCAGGGGACACATAGGCGGGCTGGGCTTGGCAATCCCTGACAATGGGGAGGGAGTCTCTGCTGACCGCACGCAGTGGGGTAAGCCATTTCAGAGCAAGGCTGGCAATGGGCCCAGGGGCAGAATCAGGCTTCAGGGATGGGATGGAGGGGGGCAGCTCCTTCACCTCAGCTGCAGCACAGCTCCACACCCCCACAGAGTGGGGAGGGAGTTCCTGGCTGCTTCCGCAGATGCCCTTTATAAGGGTCCAGCCACCAGGGAAAAAGCCTACACTCTCGCCCCCCACCCATGCCACATACAAACCTTGCCCTTGACCACTCGTGGTCCCCATGTCTCAGGATGGTGCCAGGCAGCAGGTAGCTCTTGACCCTGCCTCCCCATGGCCTCCTAATATGCCATACATTGCCATTCTGCTCTTCCAGAAGCTTCTGTCTCCCAGGCCTAGTTGGTCATTCTGTTATTTTTGCTCTGTCCCTAGGATCACTGCTAAGCTTATTACAAAATCTCAGGAGCCCTCTGGATCAGGACTTGGGGAGAATAGAAGTCTGGTGCTCACATCCTAGCCTCCACTTACATGCATTGCCCTGCGGGTCTGCGGGCTTAGCCATTCTCCAGGGGGACCCCCACGTGGAGGGGACCATTGGTCCCCAGCTCCTGAATCTTGCTCCAGCATCCTTGAAGATAATGAAAATCTGCATCCTTTTGAAGATACTGAAAAATCTATTTAAAAGAAAAGAAAGAACGCCACTTCATGGTGTTCTAGCAGGCCCGACCAGTGTCAGGTCAGTGGAACTGGGGCAGGGGCTGGCACCAGCAGCCAGGAGGCCTTTGTTGCCCTGGATTGTTCCTCCAAGTACATCCTGTGAATATGCAAAGCTCTCTGGCCCCTGACCAGGGCCCAGATCCCATCCTTCACACATTCAAACACTTGAAAACAGCTACAGTAGTTGGAGCTTCTGGCTGAGCTGGTTCTTTCCTCGCCAGACAGGGTGCGGGCACCCATCCCTGAGCAGGCGGAAATGGCCACTGTGAGGAGCCAGCACTCTTGAGGGAGGAGCCTGAGGAGATGGACTGGGATTGAGCCTAGGAGTGGGAAGGCTCTGTTGTTTTAACAGGTAGAAGAACAAGAGCATTCTCTCCCTTGGGAGCTGGAGAGAGAAGGCAGCTTGAAGGCCTTTGGGGAGGGTGGGGTAGGGATGTAAAAAAGGAACAATGACAAGACAGGGTGCCTGGGTGGCTCAGCTGGTTACGTGTCTGCCTTCAGTTCAGGTCCTGATCTCGGGTCCTGGGATCGAGTCCCGCATTGGGCTCTCTGCTCATCAGGGAGCCTGCTTCTCCCTCTGCCCCTCCTCTGCGCGCACGCTCTCTCTCAAAATAAATAAATAAAATATTTTAAAAAAGAAAAAAAGAAGGACAAGACAGATGTGTTGGGGGAGTGAATGAGGAGCAGGGGAGAAGGGAGGAGAGATGTCCAGGTCTGGGTGGGCAAAAGTCCCTTAAAAGAAAAGTGGGCAGGATGTGGGAGAAAAGAAAAGATGTGCAGTCTCCAAAGTTTCTCTCGAATTTTCAGGTGCAAATGATCTCTCATTAAAATAGCCACAATCTGAGAAGCTGCCACCAACTTACCCACCTGTGGAACGGGGCTGGGAGGTCTCAGGAGGGAAGAAGCTTCCATGGAGGCTGAAAACCAGCTCAGCGTTCAGATACATGAGGGCACTTCTCATGAATGAGAAAGCTGAGGCCTGGGGACATTAAAGTGACATTAAAATGATTTGCCCCAAATAATCCAGCCTGAGTTCAAACTGCTATGTCATACTAAGACAGTTCAACAATGTGTTAAAGGTATATTGAATCATTATGTCATGTACCTGAAACACATATAAACTCAATTATACCTAAAAATATATATATATATGATAAAGATAGAGGGTGGGCTGGCAACCAGTACTCTCTCCGTGATGAGATTGCCCACACCACCCTCCAACACATGCTGGAACCCACCTAGAATGATGGCATTTGGGAGTTTCTTGTCTCTAACGGATGTTCATTCTACAACCTGGTGTGCATTAAATGGTATATAATACAGCCAAATGCACACACCCAAATAGCAACCTCAAGTACCTTGGAAAGCTGCACACCTATATCTAGCAATTGAATTCACATTTGGTCATTTTTTTCAGAGTAATCCCTCCAGCATTCATTGATCTCTGAGTGCCCATGTGAGCCAGACTCCAGTATTGGCAATTATAAAATAAATATGACAGAGCTCCCACTGAGTAATAGCTAACCATAATGACAGTTACAATCAAGGTATTGAAAGAGAGTCAGGGGGTGCCTGGGTGGCTCAGTTGGTTAGGCGACTGCCTTCGGCTCAGGTCATGATCCTGGAGTCCCGGGATCGAGTCCCGCATCGGGCTTCCTGCTCAGCAGGGAGTCTGCTTCTCCCTCCAACCCTCCCCCCCCATGTGCTCTCTCTCATTCTCTCTCTCTCAAATAAATAAATAAAATATTAAAAAAAAAGAAAGAAAGAAAGAGAGTCAGGGAAGGTCAAGAAGGCAAGACTGCAACCATCTGGTGAGCTGGGAGGGTTTGTGGCATTTTTTTTTTTTTTTTTACCATGTGCTGCCTGGAGCAGACATCACGAATCAATTACAGCATTCTCTCCCCAGGAAGGTGGAGCAAGGTCAGCATCCTTCTCAGCATGGCTGAGAAGCTCCTACACCGTCTCTGATTTGCCATCCTGGGATCCCCAGCTGAATCTGCCCACTTTCCAGAGAGTTCAGCAGCAAGGTATAATCTAGAATCCAGATCAACTGACATGGGAGCAGCTCACAGAGACCTTCCCAGGAAGCAGTCAAAAACCACCCACCGCAGCGTCCATTTTGCCCTCCTATCCCCACCCCTGGCCTTGGACCCACAGGAAAAAAATCACATTCACAAGAGCAGTGGTTGGATTTGATGAGATACCACAGAAAATAATTAGGTTTTCCTTCTCTTACAATTTTTTGCTATGTAATACATACTTTTCAGAAAAACTAGAAAATACAACTACTATGTAGAAGAAAAATCAAAGTCACCTATAATCTAACCATTGCTATTTACATTTACACTTTGCTGAATATCTTTCTAGAGTCTTCCCAGGCATTATTTTTTCTCTGCTTATGTATCTGAATGGTGTATAATTACAGAGTGATGCATGCATCCCATATGTACAGATACAGATGTATACACATATATACATATACACACACATATAAACACACATGATCCTATTGTACATTTATTTGTAAGCTTTCTTTTCCACTTACCAATATATTATGAATTCTCAAAATTTCTCTCTAAATGCCTGCTCTTTGTCACTGCCAATATAACCTCTCCCAAATAACCTGCTCCCCCGCTGTTCCCCATACCAAGAGTATTATGGGTATTAAACCCCTCCACTCGGGCAGACTTCCCAGGCAATGGGGGCTGGGCCTGGCAAATGCAGCCCACACAGAGTGCCATAGGGCTGGAGACAGGATGAGCCAAAGGAATGGAGAGTTCCAGATAACAGAATGCAGAGCGATGCCATGGCCTGTGTCCAGCAACCAGGAGACACAGAACTGGGAAGCAGGAAGTAGGCCAAGGCTGCATCTGCTAGCCAGGAGCAAGGGCGCCCAGGGAGCCTGCTGTCTGGCCTCTGCCGTCCCATGCCTCCAACCAGGACCCAGCCCAGCAGAGCAAGCCTACTAGATACTCAGTCAAAGGTGGGGCAGGAGAGGCCAATATTTTACAGCAGAGCTGATTCTCAGACTGGTCTCCACCCTCCGTAGCAGTCCGCAGGATGGAAAACCCTGGCGAAACCATCCCCCGGGGACTTGACTGAGCAACTGGACTTGCTAGAGGAGCCCAACTTAAAATAAAGAAATCTAGAGCAAGAAAGCATTCTGGTTGAATTTTTATATATGTAAAACTGGAAAAAAGAAGACACATAACTAGATCTTTGAAGTCTCACTACCTAGAAATCCACATGGGTCCCACCCATTAACCTGGTGAAGGGGGTGTGTGCCTTGGTTGGGACAGGTGATCCCGGTTTGAGAGAATGATGGGAGCACCTGACACGCGGTTGGCCGTCAATCCATTTTTACTCTCTTGCTCTTTTCTTCCCCTGCCTCTCTAAAGGGTGTTAACCCCAACGCTCCTTGAGAACAGAGACCTCATTTCCCTGCTACGCGCACAAGGACCCTGCGCAGAGCAGGCCCACCATAAACATGTTGAGTGGGTAGCCCTCATAGGCGAACAGAAGGAAGAAGGGTGATATAGGAAAAGCCCCTTGCCTTTGTGACTTACTCCGACGTCCGGGGTTTCAGATGAGCTCCCAGTGAAGAGCGCAGGAAGTGAGCCACAACCCCTGGCATTGATGGGGTGCGTGGGGGCCTCAGTGGAGAGCCAGGCTTGAAAGCGCCCTTTTCAAAGGCGAGGAGCGGACACCACCCAAGATGCTGCAAATATGGAAGGTCGGTGTCTTAGAACCCGGGATGGGAAAAGTCTTACCTCTAAAACAGTCTTGGAAAAAAAATAAAATAAAAAATAAAACAGTTGTGGGACGCCTGGGTGGCTCAGTTGGCTGAACGTCTGCCTTTGGCTCAGGTTGTGATCCCAGGGTCCTGGGGTGGAGTCCCGCATCCAGCTCCCTAATCAGCAGGGAGCCTGCTTCTCTCTCTCCCTCTGCTGCTCCCCCTGTTTGTGCTCTCTCTCTCTCTCTGACAAATAAATAAATAAAATCTTAAAAAAAAATTAAAAACAAGATAAAACAGTCTCAAGGATCACACATTCAAAGTCTTTCCAGAAAGAAAGAAACTGCATCCATGGTCTCCTGCTGCTCAGGGGCAGTGATTAGGACTCGAATATCACCCCCCACCACCCCCGCTCCTTCCACAGCTCTGAAAACAGAAGTGCTCTCACCTGGTCAGAAGGAGAGTCAGGGGAAGGTGTTGGCACCGCAGTAATGGAGGGGCTCGGGAAAGGAGGCCAAAGGGAAGAGGTGGTCCCGAACCTAGGCTTAGCCTGTCTGGAACATTTTGCTCATTATTCTCATTTGCACATGGTTGAACAAGCTAGCACGTGTGTCTGGGCACACTGCAAGGGAGGCTGCAGCCTGACCTCACCATGCAGGAAATGTCAAAGGCAAGCAGTGGGGAATGGGCTGGGGGATTTGCCTTTGCACTTAACTGAAAGGATAGGGAGCAGCAATGAGAGAAATTCCTTCCAGAAAAATCTAAAAAACAATGGGCCAAATTGATTAACTTGCAAAGTTAGTTGGACTGGCAAAGAAAAATCCCGCCCCCCCGAAATCACCAAGTTCAGGGGAAGATGGTGAGAAAATTTTACACGTTAGAATAATTTACACTAGCAAGCCAGACTGAGTCTCCCACCAGACCTGGAGCCCTCCCATCACATTACTCACCACGGCTACTCATCTGCCTGCCCCGTGGACTCCTGGCTTGTTTTATTCCTAGATGGATCCTAGCCCCTGGCACAGTGCCATCCTTCCATCCACCCTGCATTCTCCACCTCAAGGGCCAGCCCTTCCAGCCCCAGCTAAAATCCACCTCTCCTCCCCCTGACACTCCATTTGGTGTCTTCCCCTCTCTTGGGGCGCCAGCCCTTTCAACACAAGTTGGGACCCCGTGTGCAGGTCTTACTTCCTCTAATGCAGTGGAAGCGATTTGAGGACAGGACCTATGTCTGATTAATGGCCTGTCTCCAATAAAACCACCAGGAAAGGCACTAATTACTCAAATAAAGGCAAAGATGTAAACGTATGGTGATTTATGAAGCTTCAGTCCGTTTTCATTCTGGACAGCTCCATCTTTCTTTCCCTGGACCCTCAAGCAATCAGCACATTAATAATTGAGTATCTACTATGTGCACTGGAGATACAATGATTAGTAAGAAGACATGGACCTTGCCCTTCAAGGAGCCAGCCCTTGAGGTCATAGAGTCAAGCTGACCCCGGATACACCTGAGGTTGGAGGGTGGGCTCGGTGGGCGGTGGACTCGGAGAAGGAGATTGTATTAATTTGCTAGGGCTGCCGTAACACAGGACCACGGACTGGATGACTTAAGCCAGAGAAGTGTATTGTCTTACAGTTCTGGAGGCAGAAGTCTGAAATCAAGGTGTTGGCACGGTTGGGTTGGTTCCTTCTGAGCGGTGTGAGGGGAGGCTCTGCTCCAGACTGCTCTCTTTGGCTTGTAGATAGCCGTCTTCATGCTCAATGGTGTTCTCCTTGTATGCGTGTCTATGTCTAAATGTCCTGTTTTTATTAAGGACACTGCTCATGTTGGATTAGGGCCAAACCTAATGACCTCATTTTAACTTGATTAGTTCACGAAGACCCTGTCTCCAAATGGGGTTACATTCTGAGGTTCTGGGAGTTAGAACTTCAACATAGGTATTTTGAGGGGGGACAAAATTAAACCCATAACAGAGGTTAGCAGGCGGCATGTTTACTATGGGGCGTCCTCAGAATCAACACCTGTGGGAGGAGGGGAGGAAGCAGGAATAAGTGGTGAGAGACTAGCACAGTGATATGGAGTTTAGAGCCTCAGCTGACCCCAAAGGGAACTCTTGAGCTAAAATGACCCTTCAGAGTTGTCCCAAACTGGGTCAAAATGGGCTTGCGTCTATACCCCCACAGAAAGGGGTCTAACCTTGGCTCTCTACATCAGAGGCAGTCCCTGAAGGAGCTACAGCAGGAAGCTGCCCACAGTATAAGTCCTTCCTTATGGGGTGGGACACAGAGACAGACTCAGCAGAGATGCTGTGGAAGTCGAGGGTCAGGGCTCCTTCCCTGTGGGAAGATCAGGGAAGACGTCCTGCAGCAGGACGTCATTTGCCCCCGAATGCAGGGTGGGAAGGAATGGCTCGTGAGAAGCCAGCAGGGGGCTCCGGGAACCGTGGGGACTTCCCAGGTGGGGAAACAGAGGGAAGAAATGAGGCATAACTGTGGGGGGCCCCTAGAGGCACCTGCAAACATTTGCTGTGGGCTGCAGCGGGAGGTCCTCTCCAGAGACTCCGGTGGGGGCCTGAGCTGCCCAACACAGAGGCCGGATCGCGGGTTGGCAGGTGATGGGAGCCGCCGCTGTTTCTAAACAGGACAATGACACAGTCAGGGCCACACACGAAGAGAGTTCCAGAGCGGCGCTATGGGAAATGAGTTTCTGGTGGGAGAAGCGATGCGTTCCCACAGTGCCAGGGGAGGAGGGAACACTGCTCTGGAGTGGCGGGGGTGGACCGGTGGGGACAGGAGAGAGGGACTGCGGAGGGAGACACCAGGGTGTGCCAGGGGCCGCAAGGCAGAGGAAGGGGAAGACTTGACCCCGGGCACGGGAGATTTCCAAGCAGAAACCTCAGGACAGGAACACATTTGAAAGAGAACACAGGTTCTCTGGGGATACTCAACAGGCAGTTGAAAATGTGGGATAAGAATCTGAGAACTAATCAGGCCTGGGATAATGGGCTCAGAGCCCAGCCACAACAGGAGTCCCAGAGAGAGCCCAGACATGACCAGTCTCAAGGGACCTCCATTTGGGAAGAAGGCAAGACCAGCGTAAACAGCCATCCGCCCCCGTGTCCAATCCCACCTGCAGAAGAGCTGACCAGAGGTGTGGGCGGCATGGGCAGGGGTGGGGGAGGAGGGCACTTGACTCGCACCTTGAAGGAGGGGTAGAATCAGCTTAGGAACAACAGGTCCTGTGGAATAACTGGGGTGAGCCCCCAAAGACCTAGCTGAACCCCGAGGAACAGAGAGAAATGGCTGGACGTGATAAGCAGTTGAGAGGTTGGATCACTGGTTCCCAGTACAGATGGAATATAGGGAATATGGGGAGCAGATGAGTTGGAGGGGGGGCCACAGACTGAACCACAGCCCCTCGCCCTGGCCTCCCAAGTAGTCCACCTGCTCCTTCACTGTTCTCTCCTCCCCCCACCGGCAGCCCCTCCCCCCACATCGTAGATTTCTGGAACTCACTTTTCTTCCTCATGCTTTTCTTCCCTACCAACCCCGGTAGGGACAGAATCCTTGCTCCTTATTTGTCTCCTGGAGAGCAGGGGCTGCCCTCTGACCAAACGGAGATTCTGGGCTGTTCTATGGGGGACACAGCAGCCACGTGGGTGAGTCCATTGATGCTCACCCTCTACAGGAGGCCACAATGATGTCAGCAGCTAAGGGGAGAGACTCCCCCTCCACAAAACTCTTCCCCCTTCCATCCACACCAAAATTCGCTCTCAGTGAAGGATCTGGAACTTCTTTGGACTAAGGAGTAACAATTGGTACCGTTCACTAGGATCTTGTGTGGGAGAGGAACTCAAAGGTGGGGGGCAGTAGGCTGCCTCACTTGCATTGCTAGCAATCCCTAGAAAGCATTTCCATCTTTGAAGTCCTTTCTCAAGGGCTCGCCAGAAGTTCTCAGTGACCAGAAGTCTGTGACCCTTCTGTCAGCACCAGCTTCCCCGGCCACTCGGGGTTGCTCCTGAATTCCCCATCCTCCCCCACAACTGCAAGCTTCCATGCCTCCCACCTCTGCCATTCAGAGTCGTTCAGCTCAGCCGCAGCCTCCGCCCTGGAACTGCCCGGCCAGCCCCTCAGCCAGGAACGAGGCCTCCCTCCTCTGGTCAGCCAGGCAAAGGTGGAGACCAGGAGCGTGCCCTTGGTCAGAGGCAGAGGCGGGCGAGCAGTGAGGGTCCCACCAGGCCTCTGTTGGGAGAGGAAAAATCATTTTCCCTCTCTCCTAGGTTGTTGACTAAGACCTTCTGTCATAAAAGATTAACAGGAGAAAAACAGAAGTTTAATAACCTGTATACCTCCTGTACACCTGGGAGATAGTCCGGAAAACTGAGTTAACTCCCCAAAATGGCCCAAGGAAATCACCCTAGACACCATTTCCAGCTAAAGACAAAAGAAGATGTTGAGGGGTGGGAGAGCCAGCTGTGTGGGGTTTTTAGGCAAAGCACAGTCACCAAGGGTATGATTGTCATGCAGATGAAGTACATCCTTCTCCAGTGAGAAGAGTCTTTAGAAATTGAGTCAGCCCCCTCTTCCTGGGACGGGGAGGTACTCTTACAAATGGAGATTTCCCTTATAGATGTAAATTCTTTTACAAAAAGGGTAACTTCTATTTGGTTTTCAGAGCTTCTCCTGAGTCTGCTGGAGTTTTGTTTTTGTTTTTGTTTTTGTTTTTTTAATAACCAGCTCAAAATAATCCTTATGCCAAAGAAGCGTATTTGGGGGTGGCAAATTCTTTGCCATAGACTCAGGGTTCTAGTTGTCAGCCGCTAGGCAGAACCCACCGGCCTTACCTAAAACAGATACTGGGACCCCCTTCCTCAAACATCATTAAGGCCTAACCTTCAAGGGTGGGGGCTCCTGGGGTTTTATGGCAAGGAGCACCTCCTGCCTGCAAGGCGGTCCCAGGGAGGACCCAGCCGGCGGGCCTTCCTTAGGGTTCCACCCGAGTTTTCTCCACTCAGTGTCAGAAGGAAATAGCCGGCCGTTCCCTCCTTGTAATAAATGCCTCTGCATATTTGAAGACAGTAGTTAAGTCATTCTTGAGCTTTCTCATCTCCAAACTAAACAATCTCAGCCTCTGTAACCTTTCTTGGCAAATTCTAAGGCCCATATGCAGCGGAAAAGCAAAACAAAGCCATCTGATGGGGAAAGGCCTTCTATCTCCAGCCCAGACTCTGGGCTTTGAAACTCTGGTCTGCACTCGGGTCTTTATTACATGTAACTTCAGTAGCTTCCAGCGTCCGAGCCTGCGAGAGCCCAGGTGCTGGGGCAACTCCAGGCCCTGGGACGGGCGCGTTTGCATTTCTTCTGTGCTCACGCTCGTGGTGGGGGATGAAACGGTACCCTGGGGAGTGACCCAGGAGCCCGGTCTGCTGCAACTTCCGGCCTGGGTTCCCTGGGGGTGGGACGGGGGGCGGGGAGGTAGGCAAGAGCAGCCAGAGAGCCAGGCAGCCTGCTGGGAAGGCTGCCCTTTGACCCCGCAGAAGCCGGTAAGACCGGTTTCCCAGGTACTCCGGTGCAGGCTGGTAACCTTACCCTTCAGCCGGCCGAGGGGGGGCACTTCCTGCTGCTTCTGAATCAGGGGAGGCTACCTCTGCTTAATTCCCCTCAGCAGGGTCCCCCGGTCCCATTCAAATTCCTCTGGTGGTGGTTTTCCCTGGGTACCTTTCCCCCATTTTCACTGGGTTGTCCCGGGAGACCCAAGGACAGTGTATTCTCTGTCCCCTGGTTTGCCGCCTCCCCCCCTCGGCCATTGTCCTTCTTTTGGTCTCCAGGGCCTTTTTCTTCCTTCAAAGGTCAGTCTTTGCCACTCAGGCCGAGCTTGTGGGGAAGGGAGTCACCTTACAGGCTCCTACTGTCACTTAAGCAAATTCAACACACTTTTTAAAATAAAGAAAAAGTCGTTTGGACGGTGCGCCACTCCAGTTATCCCCCAGAGTGGACCCGGAGTGCGAGTCTTGATCTCTCCGTGCCTGGTCCTTGTCGCTTGCTGCTCTTTAAGGAGACGGTACGGGCCAGTGTAGTTCCTAAGTACGAGCCTTCAACTGCAAGCAAAGAGAAAGCTCCTTTCCTAACCCTGGAGGAAAGACCCGGCGGTGAGGACTTCCTAGCTGCAAGAAAGTCTGTCTCAAATGTGGTGCCTCCATTCAGGTTTTCAGGAGTTTTGGCTACAGGAAAACTGGGCCCTGGGGATGACTTTAGAACTCAACGCCTCAGGCAGAGGTGCCCCCACTGTGTGGCTCTTGGCTGGATCTCCACCACTGGATGGTGAGCTCCAGGCAGCTCCACATTTGGCTTCCTTCTTCTTGTATCCCCAGCACCCAGGACCGTGCCTGGCACTTAAGTCACCTTCCTACTGTGCTTTTTGACTCTGTTGCAATATTTGAATTAACTCATTAGTCCCACTTGGACATTTATGGAGTGTCTACTGTGAATGCTATACTATGGATGACAGGGGGCAGGGATTCAAAAAGACAAAAATCACACTCTCCTTCCCTAAAATGTGTATAAAGCCATGAGAAACACAAGACATAGAAACGTGGAATGTAAATAAAATGCAAAATGATGTACCCAGACTCTGCAAAAGATATTTTCACAAAAGCAAAGACCCTCTTGCCAAACACCTGTGTTTTCTAAAGCAGCTTTTCCTAAAGCGTATTCTTCAGGATGCTGGTTACTCTGGGTGTTAATGTGAAAAAGCTTTGGTGGTCAGAGGAATTCAGGATCAGGGTAGGCAGATTTCTTTAACATAGGATTTCTTCAAAGAAAGAAACTCATCTTTACTTCACATCATATAAAAAGGTTCACTCAAAAATAGATCATAGACATAAATGTAAGAGCTAAGGCCATAAAACTCCTAGAAGAAAATACAGGAGAAAAACTTAGTGACTTTGGTTTTGGCACCAATTTGTTACATTCAACAAATAAAGCACAAATCACAAAAGAAATAATTTATTAACTGGATCTCATCAAAATAAAAAATAAACTTTTGCTTTTCAAAAGACATAAGAATGAAAAGGAAAGGCACGGACCGAGAGAAAATATTTGCAAAACATATAGATGACAAAGGATTTGTATCTAGAATATGAAAAAGAAGTTATTTATAAGAAGACAAACAACATACTTTCTTAAACGGGCAAAAGAGCTTAACAGATACTTCACGATGTATAGGACTGGCAAATAAGCACTTGAAGTCAACATCATTAGTCATTAAGGAAGTGCAAATTACAACCACAATGAGATATCATTGAACACCCGCTAGAGTGGATAAAATGAAAAAGACTGACCATACCAAGTGTTTGCAAGGGTGTGAAGAGACCGGAACACTCATTCACTGCTGGTGGGAATGGAAAATAGTATGACCACTTTGAAAAGTATTTTGTCAGTTTTTTTAAACAGTTAAAAATATACCTACCATATGACTCAGCCATTCCACCCCAGTTACTTACACTCCACAAAAAAATGAAAGCATATATTCACACAGAGACTTGAGACTTGGTACTCAAATATTCAGATTGTCAGAAACAGGAAACAACCCAAATGAACCCCAGTAGATGAATGGATTAACAAATTGTGACATATAAATACAGTGGAATTATACTCAACAATAAAGGAAGAAACTATTGTTACACAAAGAAGCATGATGGAATCTCAAAATAATTATGCTGAATAAGAGAAGGCAGGCAAAGCACATACATACTATGATTCTAGTAACATAAAATACTAAAAAATGCAAATAATTGATAGTAACAGAAAGCAGATTGGTGGTTGCCTGTTGGGGGCAGAGGATTGAAAAGCTGGAAAGAGGAACTACAACGTGGCAGAAGGAAATTTTTTGGGGTGAATTATATGTTCATTATTTTAATTGTGATGATAGTCTCAGAGATGTATAAATATGTCAAAACTCCTCAAATATACACTTCAATTATGTACAGTTTATTATGTGACAATTATACTTTGATAAAGCTGTAACAAAAGAAGGAATGCTTATTTTCTGGAGATATACACTGAATGCTTTACAAACAAAATTATCTAAAGACTGAAATTTGCTTCTAGATAATACAGGAGTAGGTTGTGAAGTGGGTGGTGACATCAATATAAGGGTGATATAAAAGATGGGCCACCAGTTGACAGATGTTGAGGCTAGGTTCATTTTCATGCACGTTTGAAATACTACACTGAAAAAAACCTCCTAGAAAATGTGACTTTAACCCTAAGAATGTGGTACAGCTTACTGCCATATTTCCTTCTTCAAAGCTTGCGAGGGACCTGGTTATCTTTTTTTTTTTTTTTTAAGTAAGCTTTATGCCCAACGTGGGGCTTGAACTTCATTCAGGTCCCTGAGGTCAAGAGTCGGATGCTCTACTAGGACAGAAACCACAGTAGGTTTTATTTTGTTCCACAAAAATATGTATAGGTGATACAGTCCACACGAATTGATTAAAATTGATTTGAAACAATTAATAATAATCAATGCAGGTCTTTTGGCAGGCTGAATTTTCTCAAAGAAAGAATACTTGGCAGGGGTTGAGAGGGCATCTTTAACAAGGAGGGCTTGAGATTGCCTCAAAGCTGCCCTTGTACAATGCTTTCTGGATTGATACAATGCATGTGCATCAAAGTAGTGAAATAATTGAGAGATGTGGACTAGGAATTAGAAAGTGAACCCTGAAGGCCTCCTCAGTACCCAGCATCATTATCCCACACCCCCATAACCCTGCAGCATCAACATTGCACCTACAGTGCAGGGAAAATTCCAAGCCCTCTAACAATTAGGACAGTGCCCCTCTAATGAAGGGATCTGTTTGTGCAATTTTCTTGAATGTCTCGTGTGTGAATGTGTAGTGAACTCTTCTACATTAAATTCTCAGAGGATTTTACTATCTGTGAGGGTTTGATAATTCACAGCGGAGTGGAGGCATCATCCCAGGCTTGGTGCTACTTGGCGAGCATCCAGACATGTGAGTGGGGACACACACATACCACTGCAGAGGCACTGGAGGTCATGAGAGCAGCCAAAGATGTTGTTCAGAAAAGGTATTTGGGTCACTTGACTCTAAAACCCACAGAGTTTGTTCATATGGACCAGGCATTATGTTAAGGCCTTTTTAATTTTAAATTTAAATTTCATTTATACAGTGTTTGAAGAGATAATGCAATCTGGTGACTTTCAGCAAAAAGCATGCAGAAAGGACCTTTGAAAATTCTTATTCTTTTATAAAGCAATAATAAAACTGATTTTTAAAAAAGTTACCAGCTTTTTCAGAGCTCTGGAAATTAACCAAAGGCTTGCAGCCATCCAGAGAATGTTTATTCAAGCAAAACAGTCAAATTTCACTAAGAACAGTGAGCTTTATGGCATTTTAACTCTCCCCACACCCATCACCCTCTCTCTAACTACATGGTAGCACTGAAAACCAACAGCTTCCAATCGTGGAAAAAACCAATCTGGTGGTTCTCTGGAAGACCCCACTTGAAAATCTGTCATTTAATCTGACTTGCAGTTTGCTCAGTGTGAAAAGCCATTTCCTCTAGTGCATTTGTTAAAAACATTTAGAGGCAATTGTTTAACTTCACAGATGCTTGAGGCCGTGGTTACCAGTTGGGGCAAACAGTAAGCTAACCCAAAATTTAAAGTAAAAACTGGGAAATGGGATGTGCCTAGGGGCTTTGAAAAGCTCTGGCATATTCCGGGGGAATCTCAAAGGCCATGAGGATAAGTAAGACTTTGCATATAGTCAGGGCTGTGTATATACTCAGAAAAAAAATCAGGAAGGCACTAACCTCTCACCTCTGGCTACCTTGGTATTCTGCACAAGCAGAGGCCAAAGTAGAATTATCAACTACTTGGCTGAGTGTGGAAGGCATATCCTAACATGCTTACAGAGCACCTCAGCAAGGACTGGGAGACTTATTGGTTCTAGACCTTTAAGGAAATCTCTGTCCAATCATTAGCTGACCATTAAGCTAACCAGGCAGAGATTTTAGTACCTACACAGGATGAAGACTACAGACTTTACAGAATTACATCAGAAAAGTCACTGAACAAACAAACAGCAACAGCAACAAACCCTGGGGAGTGGAAGGGAGAATATGATTTCCAGAATTGCCACCTTGTGTTATTTTCCTTTAGTTCTTTAGAAATGGCTCCCTTTAGCTCTTTGAACTAAATTTAAGATTTTGTCTAGTAAGTCCTATGTCTGGGCAACACTATAAACCAACTAGATCTAACAGACATATACAGAAAACTCCTCTCAACAACAGCTGAATATGCATTCTTCTCTAGTACATAGGAAACATTTTCCAGGATGGATCATATGTGAGACCATAAAACACATCTCAGCAAATTTAAAAGGATTGAAATCACCGAAGTATCTTCACTGACCACAGTGGAATGAAACACGAAAGCAAGAACAGAAGGAAAACTGGAAATTTCACAAAATGGAGAAATTAAATGAGACACTTGAAAAAAACCAATGTGTCAAGAAAAGGACATAATGAGGAGAAATGCAAAGTATTTTGAGATAAATGGAAGTGAAAACACACCAAAATTTATGGGATGCAGCAAAAGCAGTGCCTAGAGGTAAATTAATAGCTGTGAACACTTATATTTAAAAACAAACAAATTTCTAAATCAATAATCTAATCTTCTACTGTAAGAAGCTAAAAAAAAAAAAAAAAGAAAGAAAGAAAATCAAACCCAAAGCAAGCAGAAGGAAGGAAACAATAAAGATTAGAGCAGAAATAAGTGAAATAAAGGATAGGAAATCAATAAAGAAAATCACAAAACCAAAAGTTAGTTATTTGAAAAGATCATGAAAACTGACAAACCTTTATTTGTATTGACCAGGAAAAGAAGAGAGTACTCAAATTACTAATATCAGGAATAAAAGAGGGAACATTACTACCAACCTTAAAGAAACAAAATCAAGTGTAAGAAATACTGTGAACAAATCTACATCAACAAATTGGATAACATAGATGCAATGGACTAATTTCTAGAAAAACATAAACTACCAAACCAGTTTTGGTTTGTATCAGCCTATATTGTATATCTCAAGTAGAGAGATTGAATTAGAAATCAAAAAAGTTCCCACAAGAAAAACCTCAAGACCAGATGGCTTCATTGGTGAATTCTAACATATGTTTAAAGAAGAAATGATGCAAATCCTTGACAAACTACTCCAAAAAATGAAAGATGTAAATCATTCTATTACACCAATATTACCCTGATACGAAAATCAGACAAGACATCTGTAAAAAGCTATAGATCAATATCTCTATGAATACAGATGCAAAAGACCTCATAAAATATTAGCAAACTGAATCCAACAATAAATAAAAAGGATTTATCCAAAGAGGACCAAGTAGGATTTATCCCAGGAATGCAAGGTTGGTTAAGTATACATAAATCAATCATTATAATACACTATATTAATATAATAAGGGACAGAAACCACATGATATTTTCAAACACACAGAAAAACATTTTATGGGGGTGCCTGGGTAGCTCAGTTGGTTGGGCGTCTGCCTTTGGCTCAGGTCATGATCTCGGGGTCCTAGGACGGAGTCCTGTGTTGGGCTCCCTGCTCTGGGGAGTCTGCATCTCCCTCTCCCTCTGCCCTCCCCCCACTTGTGTGTGTACTCTCTCTCTCTCAAATGAATAAAATCTTAAAAAAAAAAAAAAAGAAAAACATTTGATGATATCCAAATCCCTTTCATGACAAAAACACTCAACAAACTAGGAAAAGATAGGCATTCTCTAAACTGATAAAAGACATCTACAGATTAAATACCAAAATTCAGCTGACTTTTTGGAGAAACTGACAAGCTAACCCTAAAATTCCCATGAAAATGTAAGGAACTCAGAGTAGCCAAGATGATCTTTAAAAAAAAAAAAAGATTTTATTTATTTGACAGAGAGAGAGAGAGCGAGAGCAGGAACACAAGCAGGGAGAGTGCGAGAGGGAGAAGCAGGCTTCCCGCCAAGCAGGGAGCCCGATGTGGGGAGCTGGATGTGGGGAGCCAGATGCGGGCTTGATCCCAGGACCCTGGGATCATGACCTGAGCTGAAGGCAGATGTTTAATGACTGAGCCACCCAGGCATCCCTGAAACTACAAAACGTTAAAAAGTAAATATAGGTATAAGTCGTTGTGACCTTGAATTAGGCAATGATTTCTTAGATATGACACCAAAAGCACAAGCAACTAGAGAAAAAAATAAATTTAACTTCATAAAAACTAAAAAACTTTAGCGCTTCAAAGGACACTATCTAGAGAGTGAAAACTCACAGAATGGGAGAAATATTTGCAAAAATCATTTACAAATCTTTTGGATATATCATGAGTCTAGTATCCAGATTATATAAAGAATTAGTATAACTCAAGAATAAAAAGATAAATATTCTAATTAAAAAATGGAGGAGAGATCCGAGTAAACATTTCTCCCAAGAAGATATACAAAAAACAAATGAAAAGATTCTTAATATCATTAGTCATAAGATAAATGCAAGTCAAAACCACAAGGAAATGTCACATCATATCCACTAGGACAATTAAAAGAGAGAGAAACACAAGTGTTGTTGAGAATGTGCAGAAATATGATTCCTCAGTACATCGGTAGAAAATGTAAAATGAGTGCAGCCACTTTGGAGAAAAGTTCGGTGGTTCCTCAAAATTATAAACATAGAGTTACTATGTGACCCAGTGATTTCATTCCTACATATATATCTAAAAGAACTGAAAACATATTCACACAAAAACTTGTACATGAATGCTTCATAGCAGCAGTATTTATAATAGCCAAAAGGTCAAAACGACACGAATGTCCACCAACTAACTGATAAATAAACACAATGTGGTATATCCATATAATGGAATATTACTCAGTAATAAAGAGGGATGAAGTACTAATGTATACTAAAACATGATTTACGCTAAGTGGAAGAAGCCAGTCTCAAAAGTTCACATTCATATGAAATACCTAGATAGGCAGATCCACAGAGATAGAAAATAGATTCATGGTTGTCAGGGGCGAGAGGAGAGGGAATGGGGAGTGGCTGCTAATGGGTACTGATTTTTTTGTGAATTATGCACATGTTCCAGAATTAGGTGGTGGTGATGGTTGCGTGACCTTGCGAATATAAAATCTACTGAATTGTATACTTTAAAGGGACGAATGCTCTAGTATGTGACTTGTACTCTATCTTCTAAAAAAGATAATGTGGTCTAATGGTTCACAGTTTAAAAGACACAAGAGTCAGGAATGAAAAGTCTTCCTTCTTCCTCCGAGAGCAGCTGCCCATCACCTCTACAGCCCTTGGGACACATGTGCATCAAGGAAGAGTCTTCTGTTGTTCGAGATGAAGTTCTATGCATATCTTTTCCCTTTTTTATTCTCTGCATGCTGCTTGGAATTTTGCTTTTTTCTTAGGCATGTGTTCTTGCTGTAATCGATGAGCCCCTTTATAGTATACATTCTGGAACAACTCACTGCAGATGAATATATTCTACAGATTAACATGAGATATCTGTCTGTAATAAATATTATCATGATGATAGTTAATTATATTATAACATCATCAGCAGCAGCAGCAGTAAGCAGCCTTTTATCAAGCCCAATCCAGATCAAGGTGCTGGAATTAAATTTAGTCTCATCTGAGCTCAGGGAATCTGAGTCTTGGCCAAGACACCCCAGCGTTTGTCTAGGATTTTGTTTTTATTTATTTATTTATTTTTAAGATTTTATTTATTTATTTGACAGAGAGAGACACAGCGAGAGAGGGAACACAAGCAGGGGGAGTGGGAGAGGGAGAAGCAGGCTTCCCGCTGAGCAGGGAGTCTGATGCGGGGCTCAATCCCAGGACTCTGGGATCATGACCCGAGCCGAAGGCAGACGCTTAACGACTGAGCCACCCAGGCGCCCCTAGGATTTTGTTTTTAGAAGAGTTTGTGGTTATATGATTCCCAGTGAAGATGTACACACTCAGGTGAGCCTTCACTCTTCTGAACATTTTTGTTCCTGAGGATGCTTGAGGGAACTGCTCAATTGAGTTAGATAGGCAAAGAGGTGGTCTGACCTGCCTTGGGCCACAGTAAACAAAGACCAAATACACAGCCGAGGACCACATCTGGAAACCCCCTGCTGGGGCTCTGCCGAGCCTGGGGGGTGTGTGGTCATCTGTGGCTCTGCACTGAAGCCCAGAGACCCCACAGCTTATGAGTTAGAAGAGCAAGTTCCAGTACAAGCCCCCTGCTGCTCTCATGGGGATTAGATTGCTAATTTTGTGCTGGACTCCTTATCATCTCCTAGAATTGAGGTCTTAGGGTCAGTTTTTGCTCATTTGCTCATCGGTATGATAGAAATTTCTGTATAAAAGCCACTGACAAGGGAGCTTCAGCTGGTCCATTTCTCCTCTCTGAGTCTTGTTGCCATCGTTCTTGTTGGTCCTTCTAAATGAGGGGCCCCATAATGTCGCATTCTCTGGTTATGAAGTTAGTAGGACACGTACCCTGAGTGGTGTGCTCATCAGGCGTTCAAGTCACTTCCCAGTGATGGTCCCTCTATGCCTTAACACCAATGGCATGCAGTCATGCTGGTTGCTCTTCCAGGTCTGCCGGGCAGGGGAGGAGCGCAGGGGCTCCTCCCACACCTGGAGAAGGGGCCATGGAAGGGGGTGGAGTCAAACAGGTGGTGGGGTTTGAAAGCTGGAGAGACAGAATCTAGGGCAGCGGCTCTGGATACGAACAGAGCCTAACCCACACGTTGTGGAGAGGATTAATGAAATAATGCAGTCACACACCAAAACAGCTGCTGCTCAAGAAGTGTTGGCCTTGGCACCAAGAGCGTGGAGCAAACAGCTGTCTGCAGAAGACAAGGCCCATCGAGGAAACTATTTTGCAGAAACCACAGAGGCCATCTGGCCTTGGATTATAGGCTTTGTGAGGGTCTGGGGCAACTATTATAGGGAATGCAATAAGAAATCCACTGGGAAGAAATCAACAGCTTGGCAGCTGCAAGAAGGACACACCTGAGTAAGAAAATCATGGTGGAGTGAACACTGCCTCTTGGCAAGTGATTCTCAGACCTCAAGTGTTCTCACCCATCGTTGTACTCCCTAACTCATAACAAGATCACTGCAATAATATCTGTAAATGCTGAGTCTTCTACCTGACACAAGATGAGCACTCCATAAATGGTGGTGGTGTTGGAGGTGAGGTTTCAAGAAGACTTTAGAGACTCCTTCTAGGGCAGCCTCAAGGTCGTTGAGCAGGTGTTACGGGGAGCTCACCTGGGTACAAGCCAGGGCAGGGCACCTCGGCCTCTGAGGGGCAGAGAAGCTACTCTATATAAGAGAGCAGGAGGGCGCTGGGTGGCTCAGATGGTTAAGCGTCTGCCTTCGGCTCAGGTCATGATCCCAGGGTCCTGGGATCGAGTCCCGCTTCGGGCTCCCTGCTCCTTGGGAGCCTGCCTCTCCCTCTGCTTCTCTCTCTCTCTCTCTCTGTCTCTCATGGATAAATAAATAAAATCTTTAAAAAAAAAAAAATAAGAGAGCAGGAACTCCATTTTCCTGGGTGAAGATGGGGATTCCAGAAGGAGGAGGGTCAGGGATGAGGTCTTAAAAGAGAAAGAATTTGGGGAAAGAAGAAATTTATCCAGTAGGCAATTTGTTTTGGCTTTGAAGTGTGTGAGGTTAACCTCTTCCTTGGGCTCTTCAACGTCATCTGTAAAGTGTGTGCTTCTCACCACCAGTTTTGGAAAAGCAGACTCGTTGGTTGTCTCAAAGAGAGTTTGAGTCCTGTGCTGAGTTAGGCATGTGATTAAAAATGGACTAACCCCATGGAGGCAGGATCCAGAAGACACAAAACGGCTGACATCTGGGATATGCTGTCATTGCTGTGATCACAGTGAATCCAGAAGAGGGGTCAGTATTGGGGACAGAAGCAGATGAGGGCTAAGAGCACGGTCCGTGAGGGGAGTGAAGGGGCTCTGACTGGACATTCCTTGAACCAGCCCCAGAGGGAATCATAGCAGGAAGAAGAAAGATGGTTTAAACTGCACAGGAAGCAAGAGAGTCATGAGGTGCACATTAAGCCAGTGTGGAATGTCTTGAGTCCTCCAGCGGCCGACAGCACACTCTGCCCACGTGGTGGATCTTGGTGATTGTGCCCAAGAACCTCGGTCTTGGGTGTGGATTGGATGACCTTAGACTTTGGTCAGGAGGCACCCCATGTGTGCAGTTTGCACTTTTTTCTTGTGGCGGTCTTGGAGAGGGCCAGATTCCTTGGGCTCTGCTGACAACGTGAGTTGGCTCTCAGGTCTGAAGTAGCAAATCGAGGAACATAAACAGTTTGGCAAGAGAGGACAGAGGTAAGGAGAGCTGGCGAGGCCCACTTATTCAGTGAGTTTAACATTACACCCAAGTTTCCAAATTGGAAATACACGATCCCGTTCATCCAGTCGACAAACATAAGCACATAGTTTTTAGTTCCACACACTGAAAACTGTCCGAGATGCCTGGGATGCGACTGTTCTCTTTCCCTCTCCCTCCTTGCAACTGCCCTCAATGCTGAAGCTGATTTAGACTTGCCTGAACATTAATTTTACTGAAGAGGCATTTGATTTGGTCAAAACCCAACATTACACTAAATATACTTCGGTCAGTCTTAGGCTAGAAGATCAAAACGTGACCCTGTGGTATGACTTACTATATATTTCCCCTCCTGGCCCCACTGGCCAGTGAAGAGAAGCTTGTGGCTTCTCAATGGTACCATGATTTCATAATCTGAACCCTATCCGATAAAGCCGATATGTGGTTTTAAATTATATTGTCTTTAACTTTGTTTATTGAGGAGTCTGTGAAGTCCCTGACCCAAATCTTGTCTTCCTATTTGAGAAGTAAAGGCCATGCTCTTTGTAAAAGGACTTGGGTTATTCCTGGAGCCACCGATGGGGTTTTCACGTTTAAGCTTATTTAAATGGCAGGACTTCTCTACCTGTCTCTTCCTGCACAGAGAATTTTTACACTTTTTAAGATTTAAATTGAGGACTAAAGCTACAAATGCTTTTACTATGATTAATGTTTTAAAGATGAATGTTGCTTTTACTATGATTAATGTTTTATTTATTTATTTATTTATTTATTTATTTATTTATTTATTAAAGATTTTATTTATTTATTTGAGAGAGAGAGAGAATGAGAGACAGAGAGCATGAGAGGGAGGAGGGTCAGAGGGAGAAGCAGACTCCCCGCTGAGCAGGGAGCCCGATGCGGGACTCGATCCTGGGACTCCAGGATCATGACCTGAGCCGAAGGCAGTCGCCTAACCAACTGAGCCACCCAGGCGCCCTATGATTAATGTTTTAAAGATGAATGTTGTATTTGTATGTAATAATGTGCCATATTCACGCAGGTCCACTTACATCCTTTTTATTCTCTGGTTGATGTTTCCTGCTTCCAGGGATAGAGAATGGCTATGATGGTTAGTTTTATGTGTCAAGTTGCCTGGGGTTCCCAGAGGGCTGGTAAAACATCCTTTCTGGGTGTGTCTGTGAGGGCGTCTCTGGACGGGGTCAGCATTTGAACTGGCAGGATGAGTAAAGACGATCGCTTGCATCAAAGTGGGTGGGCTTCAGCCAGTCCATGAGGGCCTGAATTGAACAAGAAGGTGGAGGAAGGATGAATTCATTCCCTCTGCTTGAGTTGGGACATCCATCTTCTGCCTGCGGACATCACTGTTTCTCGGCCTTTCGGACTCAGACCAGGACTTACACCCTCGCCAGCCCCCATCACATTCAGACGGAATGACACCACCGCTCTCCTGGTGATCCAGCTTGCAGACGCCTGATTGTGGAAATTCTCTGCCTCCATAACCACGTGAGCGCATTTCTGTAATTATAAATACATACATACATATATATATACATGCATGTATACTCATCCTATTGATTCTCTTTCCCTAGAGAATCCTAACTAACACAGTGGCTCTCTTAGAAAGGGACATCATCGAAGGTCAGCTTTCTCACGGGGCCTTTCCAGCTCTCAGGGCAGCTTGGAGAATGGGAGAAATGGCCCTCACTGGCCAGAACAGAGAATAGGTCCAGTGCTAAAACAAACACTTACATGATCATGTGCGGAATGGGTGCTATGCAATGTGCCTAAGTTTCAGACTGACTTTTCTAGAACCCGGGAGTGGAGGTGTGGTGCCCAACCCGGGCCAACACCTCCTTCCCCATCATCCCCTCCCCACTGACTCTGAGCCCCACGTTGGCCTCTGCTACCCTGGTGAGGGCACCAGCCTGCCTGCGCTGCATTTTCATTCGCAGCATTGTGTGTGCAAACACAAAAGAAGACCTAGAAATGCAGGATCCACCTGACCCTCAAAGAGAATAAATCACAAGTGCGTTTTTTCAAAGTTAGAACCCTGAAAGGATTTAAGATGAGCAAACTGGAATAAACAAAAACAAAACAAAAAACCCCCAGTATTTTACCCAGAAAGCAGCACACATTCCTTTCTTCAGTTGTGTTTCTTTGATAAAGCACCCTGCCTCTCAGAGCCCTAGCGCGCCCACCGGGGCAGACACCGACGCCCGCTTGTTTAATACCTTCCCCATGCTGTGTGGTGCCAGCATGATCGTAATTACAGTGGAAAAACAGCACTGCGGCTGCCAAACCAACAAAAGCGAAATGATAGGCACTTTCATAATTTCAGTCCCAAACTGTACTGGGCCAGCGGGCGTGAAAATCCGTCGGCCTGGGTTGGCATCCTGAGTCCCTCACGCAGGGTACTTCACCTCCGAAGCCTCCTCTGAAACGGCATCCCCGTCTCGGACCGGCAGTTGGCCCGAGGCCTGGTACACAGCGAGTGCTCAGCTGCTGTTCCTGTCTATCCCTCCTGTGAGATACCTTCCTGAAACTCCTCAATATGCCCCATGTGACAGCAAAGACAGCTCTGTCAATTGGGGCATCTCAAGGGAGCCGGGTGTCCTCAAGGACTCGCTCAAGTTGACTCTTTGTAGGTGAGGAGATGGATGTCCCAAGAAAGGCTTTGATCTGTTCAGGGCCACGCAATGGGAAGCTGGGATGGGCTCTCTGGACTCCCTGTCCAGTGCTCTTTCCACTAGAACTGGCTTTCAGTCTTCCATAGGACATGGAAATACAGCCAAAAGGAAACCAGAGGGGACTTTTTTTTTTTAAATCTTTGTTCTTTTGTTGGTTTCATTCTCTTCTGTTTTGTTGTTTTGTTTTTATGCGTGAAGCTTTTTGTTTGTCTGTTTTTAATGAAACTTCCTACATGCAGGGTAGGAGGTACAAATCTGAGTCTACAGGTTGCTGGTGTAAGAACCATACCTTCTTCATTTTGGCGGGTAACAGAACATAATTTCTGCTTTGGGTCCTCCTTTTCTTGCTGTGGAAGCTAATCTTGGTGTATGAAATTGGTCCTTCCTCCCTGGGGATGCATCTGGGCTAGGGCCTGCCAACACTGTGATGAGGGATAGGCAGGTGCCGTCTCTCATCCCACCAGGCCTGGCCTTTTGCAGGCCGGACTTCAGCCTCTTCCTCTTCCCTCAACCACAGGACATTGGGAGGAGCCTCCCTCAGGGGCTCCTGCACCCTCCCAAGCCCGCCTTCCAGGGAGAGCAGGGAGCCTCTGGTGAAAAGCAGCCTGAGAATCCAAGGACCACAAAGCCCCATGCATCAGGGTCCCTGGGGAGAGAGAAGACCAACGTCATGCCTTTGAACCTGGTTACCAGAGGAAAACAGCTGTGTGTTTGGAACAAAGGAAAACAATCTCTGCCAGGCAATTCCTTCCCATGCAGGCTGCAGGCAGGGTCTGGAAGGCCATAGGCTATGCTGTAGCTTGTAACCTTGCATGTGGACACAGGCCCAGAAGTTTCTTCAAAGACGCTAACATGTTTCCAGAGAGGGTCCTGGGCCCATTCAAACATCCACTGAAGAGGAGGTGCCCATCCAGCCATCCATTCAGCTCCTGACTCCCCGTATCACAAGTGATGAGCTTAGCATGGAGCAAAGCTTAGGTGGCGATGGGTAGATAGGTGGGTGGGAAGAGGACAGAAAGGGGAGAGTGAGAGAGCGCAAGAATGAGGTCTATTTGGGCGCCTGGGTGGCTCAGTTGGTTAAGCGACTGCCTTCGGCTCAGGTCATGATCCTGGAGTCCCGGGATCGAGTCCCGCATCGGGCTCCCTGCTCGGCAGGGAGCCTGCTTCTGCCTCTGACCCTCCCCCCTCTCATGTGCTCTCTCTCTCTCAAATAAATAAATAAAATCTTTAAAAAAAAAAAAAAGAATGAAGTCTATTTGTTTTTTTTCTCCATAAGAGATGCATATACACCCTTAAAGCCCACTCTAAAATCCCCTTCCATGGTTTCAGTTCGCTATGGACTGTTCTCCATCCCCGGTTAAGTTCTCTGAAGGTGGGACAGCTGTGTGTATGTGTGACCTTCACTGTGCCTTATCCATCCTACACAATCAACAAATGCTTCATAAGTAAATCAAATGCCTGCCTGATCCTCTAAAAATGTCTTACTATTTTCAGGCAGGTGATTAGGGCAAAGAGCGTGCATGGTATATGCATTGGGAATCACAACATTTTAAATTTAAAATAGATGATTTTTAGAAACCAGTAAATGCCCAGTAAAAAAGGAATGAGCAGTAGACAAGTGGGAAAATTGAAGCTCTCCTCTTCCCCCATTACACTCCCCAGAGGGTGCCACTGTTAACATTTCAGACTTCATTTCTTTAATAAAATAAACTTTGAATTAACTTGGTGAAATTGACAGCTATTCATTTTTTATAATTTATTTTTTCCTCTTCGAAATTGTAATTTCCTCCATGTCTGTTTTTTATATCCTCCTTGTCATATTTTTGTAGTCCCCCAAATACTTGGTCAAGTTGACTTTTTTTTAATACAAAATTTATAAACTCACACACATCTTAAATGTACCTGAGATGACTTTTGACAAATATCAAAATAAAGAATGTTGCTGTCACCTGAAAATATTCTTCTATGCTTCTTTCCAGTTAATCCTTTCTTTCTTAGGAGCAACCACGGTTCTGATTTTCTTCTATCATAGATAGTTGTGCCTGTTTTAGAGCTTCCTATAAACATAGGTGTACTCGTTTGTGTACGCTTTATTTTGCTCAGCATAATGCTTCTGGGATCCATCCTTCCTGTGCCATCAATGTCCGTTCCTTTTTACCGCTGTGTAGCATTCCATTTTCTGAATATACCACAGTTCGCTTATTCATTCTCCTGTTCATGAACAGCTGATATGTCTGAGTATTTCCATTCCAGCGAACAAAGCTTCTGTGAAGACTCCTGTATGAGTCTTTTTGTGAAGGTACCTTTCCATTTCTTTTGGGAAAAAAACAGGGAGTGGAATTGCTGAGCCACAGGGTAAATGTTTATATAGTTTTGTAAGAAGTTGCCACATCCTCACTAGTATTTGGTAACGTTAGTCTTTTTAATCTTAGGTAGGTCTGTCGTGGTATCTTTCATTTCTCTGCTGAGTAATGGTTGAGTGCCTTTTGTATCCCTATTAGCCATTTGTCTATCTTCTTTTGTGCTGTGTCCATTCAACTCCTTTGTCTGTTCTATTTATTTTTTTAACATTTCTTTAAGATTTTATTTATTTGACAGAGAGAGAGAGCACAAGCAGGGGGAGCCCCAGAGGGAGAGGGAGAAGCAGACTCCCCACTGAGAAGGGAGCCCGATGCGGGGCTCCATCCCAGGACCCTGAGATCATGACCTGAGCTGAAAGGCAGACACTTAATGACTGAGCCACCCAGGTGCCCCCTAGCTCCTTTGTCCATTTTAATTGCATTGTCTTTTCATTATTGAATTGAAAGAGTTCATTATATATCCAGGATATCATTCCTTTTTCAGAGGTTTTGCAAATATTCTCTCCTGAAATGCTTGCCTATTTATTTTCTTAATGGAATCTTTTATCAGCAGAAGCTTTTAATTTTGATAGAGACTAATTTATTGATTTTCCTTTTTTTCTTTTGCTTTCTGTTACCTGCTTATCAAACATTTGCCTATCTCTCGGTTCTGAAGATATTCTCATACGGTTTCCTTGAAAAGCTTTAGGGCTTTACATACTGGTCCATGATTTATTTCAAATTACTTTTTGTTTATGGTGTGAGAAAGGAGTTGAGGTTTTGTTAGTTGGTTTCCATATGAACATCCAATTAATACAGCATCATTTTTTGAAAAGACTTTTCTTTCCCCACTGGATTGTTTTGGCACCTGTCAGAAACCAAATGACTGTGGAAGTGTGGGCCTGTTTCCAGGCTCTCTGTTTAGATCTAGTGATCTATTTGTCGATCCTTATGTCATTATCATATTATCTCGTACTGTGGTTTTATACTGTTTTCAAGTCAGGTAGTTCGAGCACTCCAAATTTGTTTTTCTATTTCAAGATCATTTCAGATATTCTAGATTCTTTGCATGTCTATGTAAATGTTAGAATCAGTATGTAAATTTCTACAAAAGATTCCCACTAGTAGAAGTATTAGGATTGCAGTGACCCCATAGACCAATTTGTAGAGAAGAGACATGTTGGCAATACTGAATCTTCAAATTTGTGAACATAAATATATCTCCCCATTTCTTTGGGTCTTTTAAAAATCTCTCTCAATAATGTTCTGTTCTTCAATATAAATGTCTTGCCCATCTTTTGTTAAATTTATTCCTGAGTTTCTTATGCTTTTTTTTTTAGAGATTTATTTATTTTAGAGAGATAGAGAGGTGCATGTGAGCAGGAGGAAGGGCAGAGGGAGAGAGAGAGTCTCAAGCAGACTCCATCCACACTGAGGAGTGAGCCAGACACAGACTCGATCCAATGACCCTGAGACCATGACCTGAGACAAAATCAAGAGTTGGACATTTAACCAACTGGGCCACCCAGGTGCCCCTCTTTTATGCTTTTTGATATTTTTAATGGAATTGTTTTTCTAATTTCATTTTCCAAATTTTTGCTGCTACTATATAAAAGTACAATTGATATTTTATTTTATTTTTTTAAAGATTTTATGTATTTATTTGACAGAGAGAGACACAGCGAGAGAGGGAACACAAGCAGGGGGAGTGGGAGAGGGAGAAGCAGGCTTCCCGCGGAGCAGGGAGCCCGATGTGGGGCTCGATCCCAGGACCCTGGGATCATGAACTGAGCCGAAGGCAGATGCTTAACAACCGAGCCACCCAGGCGCCCCTACAATTGATATTATAACATTAACCTTGTATCCTGTAATCTTGTTCAATTGATTTATTAGTTCTAATAGTTGTTTTATAGATTTCATAGGATGTTTGACATAAACAATCATATCATGTGGAAAGTTAGTAATAATTCTTTTCCAGTCTTTATGCCTTTATTTCCTTTACTTGCAATACTGCAATGGTTAAGACTTATAGTTCAGTGTTGAATGGAATAGGTGGGAGTGGGAGTAGATATCCTTGTCTTGTTCCTAATATTGTGGGAAATCATTCAGTATTTCACGGTTAAATATGATGTTAGCTGTAGGTTTTCATAAAACCTTTTATCCTTTTATCAGATTGAAGGATTCTCTTCTCTTCTCTTCTTCATTTTCCAAGAGTTTTTATTATAAATGAGTGTTGAATGCTTTTTCTGTCTCTGTTGCAATGGTCATACAATTTTTTCCATCATTCTATTAATATGGTGGATTACATTGATTTTTTTCCTTTTTTTTTTTTTTAAGATTTTATTCATTTATTTGACAGAGAGAGAGAGAGAGAGAAATAGTGAGAGCAGGAACACAATCAGGGGGAGTGGGACAGGGAGTGAGATCATGACCTGAGCTGAAGGCAGACGCTTAACGACTGAGCCACCCAGGCGCCCCTTGATTGATTTTTCTTTCTTTCTTTTTTTTTTTTTTTAAGATTATTTATTTATTTATTTGACAGAGAGAGACACAGTGAGACAGGGAACACAAGCAGGGGGAGTGGGAGAGGGAGAAGCAGGCTTCCCACCGCAGGGAGCCCAAAGAGGGGCTCCTGGGATCATGACCTGAGCCAAAGGCTGACGCTTAACGACTGAGCCACCCAGGCGCCCCTTGACTGATTTTTCTAATATTAACCCAACCTAGCATTTCTGGTATGAATCTTACTTAAGCATGTATCATCCTTTCTGTAGATGGTTAGATTCAACTTACGAATTTTTTTTTTTGAGATTTTATTTATTTATTCGACAGAGAAAGAGACAAGCATGGGGAGAGGGTGAAGGAGAAGCAGGTTTCCCGCTGAGCAGGGAGCCCGATGTGGGGCTTGATCCCAGGACCCTGGGATCATGACCTGAGCTGAAGACAGACGCTTAACGACTGAGCCACCCAGGCGCCCCACGAATGTTTTGTTAAAAAGTTTTTGCACCCACGGGCACCTGGGTGGCTCAGTCCGTTAAGTGTTGGACTTTTTTTTTAGGCTCAGCTCATGATCTCAGGGTCATGAGATTGAGCCCCAGATGGGGCTCCATGCTCAGCAGGGAGTCTGCTGGAGATTTTCTTTCTCTCTCCCTCTGCCCGCCCCCTCCCCCCCACTCACACATGCTCTCTCTCTCAAAAGTAAATAAACAAATCTTAAAAAAAAAAGGTTTTGCACCTGTGTTTTTAAAAGTTTTTTTCTAGTATCTTTGTCAGGTTTTATATCAGAATCAATGTTGACCTCATAAAATAAGTTGGGAAGTGTTCCTTCCTCCTTTGTTTTCTGAGTTTGTGAAGGATTTGCATTATTTCTCTCTTAAATGTTTGACAGAATTGATGAAACTATCTTGGGTACAGTTTTCTTTGTGGAACATTTTCTTTAATAATGAATTCAATTTCCTAAATAAGTATAGGTTGTTCAGATTTCTGTTTTATCATATGTGAGTTATGGTAAGTTGCATCTTTTTTTTTTTTTTTAAGATTTTATTTATTTATTTGAGACAGAGAGAATGAGAGACAGAGAGCATGAGAGGGAGGAGGGTCAGAGGGAGAAGCAGACTCCCTGCCGAGCAGGGAGCCCGATGCGGGACTCGATCCAGGGACTCCAGGATCATGACCTGAGCCGAAGGCAGTGGCTTAACCAACTGAGCCACCCAGGCGCCCAGTAAGTTGCATCTTTCAAGGAATTTGTCCATTTCATCTAAGTTGTCAAATTTGTTGGCATAAAGATTTTTATATTATTTTATTACCCTTTTAGTGTCTGTAGCACATTCAGTATTATTCTGATACTGGTGACTTGTGTTCTCTCTCTCTTTTCTTGATTAGCTAGAGTTGATCTTTTTAGAGACCCAATTGTTTTTATGTCACCAATTTCTGTTCTTATATTTTTTATGTCTTTTCTTCCACTTACTTTGGGTTTTCTTTCTTTCTGTCCTCATTTTTTTATACTCTAAAGGTAGAACCTTAGGTCACTGATTGTAGATCTTTGTTCTTTTCTAGTGTAAGTATATAAAACTATAAATTTCCCTCTGAATACTGCTTTAACTACAGTTCATGAATGTTAATATGTTATTTTCATTATAATTCTGCTCAAAAATGTTTAAATTTTCCTTATGGTTTCTTCTTTGGGCCATAGGTTATTTAAGAGTGTATTGTTTGATTTCCAAATATCTGGGGTCTTCCAAGATATCTCATTGTTGTTGATTTCTCATTTAATTCCATTGCAATCAGAGAAAATACTCTGTAGGATTCTAATTCTTTTCAACTTACTGAGACTTATTTTATGATAAACCTCATATGGTTTATCTTGACAAAAGCTCCAGAGGCACCTGAAAAGAATGTCTATTCTGCAGTTGTTGGGTATAGTGTTCTAAAACTAGAGACAGTGATGGCTTTGTAGGGATCATCTATGTCTCTACTGATTCCAGACCTAGTTTCTCTATCAGTGACCAGGAAGGGGAGGTGTTAACATTCCAACTACGATTGTGGAACTATCTTCTTCTCCTTTGAGCTCTACTATTTTTGCTTCATGTATTTGGAAGCTCTGTTAATAGGCTCATACAGGTTGATAATTATAATGTCTACTACATGACACGTCCATTTGTCATTAGGACATGTCCCTCTTAGGTCTGGTAGCGCTCTTTATCTCAAAGCTAACTTCATCTGATATGGATATACCCACTGCAGCCTGCTTAATGCTTAATGTCTTCATGGTATTTCTTTTTCCATTCATTCTCTCAAAGTATCTGTAGATGTTTCTTTCTGTTTAAAGTGATCTCATCTTCTTTATCCATTGGAAGTATCTTTTTATGTTCCTTATTTTTAGCTCCTGAAACATATGAGTTTCACAGTGCTCATATTATTTTCACATCTGTGGTTCAGAACATGTAAAATTGAATTCTACAAATTAAAAATATATATTATGCAGAAGGCAGTATCTGATAATAACATATCCAGGAAGTTTCAGAGACATAGCCAATCCCACATTTCTGGACCTCAGCAATTTAGAGTCAGTTAAGGCCTAAATCATTTAATGACTTGGGTCCTAGATCAGCTTCATGATATGATATTTCTTTGGGTGCTAAATAAAGTTCTCATCATTGTTTTTGAAGGCATGATCACTTCTGGGTTATTTTAACTCTCAAATCTAAACTGAAAAACCCAAATTGAAGAATAAAAGAAAAAAGAAGTGCCACTTAATACTTACAAGGAAGTTCTTGATTTTAAAGTTCTTAGTAAGAAGAATTGTTTATATTATTTTTTGAATTCAAGATTCACCCCAAATAGAATCCTGAGCACTTTAACTTTTTGTTTTTAAAGATATTATTCAGACTAAAACCTAAACACCACAGCGTGTGTGTGGGTGTATTATTTTCAAACTCTGACATTTCTTGGGAGTCAAATGGTGGCTAAGCTGAGGGTGGGAGCCTTAAAAAGAGAAACTAAAAATTTTCACCCTGTTTTCTGCAACTGGAGCTGCAGGATCAGGTCTTCGTCATTCTCTGTGGGAGGCTTGGTGTACATATATACATGCATTCACACATGGGAAGAGTACAGCCTTTGCTAACAATGATGTGCAGCATTCAAAATCCCTAGAGTCAGACCCAGTGCCTGAAAGATTTAGACCTAACATTACTTTGGCTCAGTAAAGACTTTAGTTGGGAATTACAGTTAGTAGCCCAGGAACTATTTCCCAAAGATCTTTAAGGCTTACTAGCAGAGGAAACGGTGGCAATAACGGCAATCACAATGACATCATCACCAATGACATCATCACCAGTGACATCGTCACCAATACCTGCTACAATCTATTGATCCCATCACATGTGATCACACGTTATCTTCATCCTCCCAACAACTCATTCACAGACCACACCTGTGGCCCCGGGGGAAAGGGCAGAAAATATCAAAGAGTAAGGGATTGGGCCAAGTTTGGAGGTTTTATGTGAGGGGTCCATGAGGCTGGGGTGTGCTAACAAGGCACATCAGTTCACAAGACTCTTCAGAAACCCTGACATGCTGGAAGCGCCCCAACCTGCCAGCTCCTGCAGATATGACTGAAATAGGAGATCCAGTAAACATGGTCACCGAAGAGCTAGTTCATTTCTTGGAAAAGGGATTTCCAGAGAGTTCTCAGAACATATAAATAGCAGGACCATAAAGACAAATGTAACCATTCAAGGAATGGAGAAGTATATTCTCAAAAATTACACTCCAAGCCAGAGCTGTGGTTCAGAAAGGGGTTTTTATGTTGTTTTGTTGTTTCAGTTTTGGCTTCAGAAAGGATGCGCTGCCCTGTTGTAAACAGTTCCTCAGCAGTGGGCAGGGGCGTGCCTTCACAGTGGACTCGGACACCTAGACTTTGGCATAGGTAGAAAGACACAGGACCTACCCAGGCCGCTCTTGGGGTACACTCAAAAGAGCAGTGCTCTGAGAGAAGAGCATGGCTTTTCAGAAGCAAGCGTCTAGGAGATGTTTCCAGAAATCTTGTCGTGACTTGTACTGCAGCTTTCCCTACCTCATTTCTGCAGCTAGGGTTGCCATGCTTCTCCGATAGACCAAGAATCCAAGTCTTGAGCTAGACTCTCTCATTGCTGAACACACAGATGCCCAAATCTTTGCAGGGAGCTCTTGTGTGGGCAGGAGCCCCTGGAGGAGAATCCTCAGATCCTATCAGGCCCATGGCCGCTGCCTAGGTGGATCCTGGGTTAACTTCTGCACCTCACCAGTGGTTTACCCTATGATACCTTCCACTCCATGCCATGCTCCTGGCCATGCCTTGTTGACTGCCTGCTTATTTCCAGTAATTGCTAATGGGAGTCCATCTCAGAAGAGCAAAGGATCCAAAGAGTTCCTGAAATGTGTTACAGTAGAACTTCAGTTGTCTAACAGGCTGCTTTCCAAATGCCGGTTTCTTATCTCTAGGAAGCCAAATCTTGGAGAACAATGAGATGTGATTCGAGATGACCCCCTGTTCTTGGGCAGCTGATGAACCAGAAAATAAGCCTGCAGGGAAAACCTCATTTGGGGGAAGTGAAGAGTCTAAAGTTCTTTATTTTGAAAATAGAGAACAACCCTTCTCACAATCCTTCTAGCTGGAATATTACCTCCCCACTCCTCTAAAATGAAGTCAATCACATTTCAGGGGCAACAAGGCAGCGATGAAGGAAATGCTGGAAGGCAAACTTCATTTTATAAGCCACAGGTCTCTGAACTTTGGAGGCAGCTACTCCCCAGGGCAGACCTGGCCCTCCTCACTCATTGAACACCCTCTGCGTATGAGGGCTTGGAGATCTTTATGGATAGAAGTAGCCAATGAGGAAGGAGAAAACCACAACGCAGCTTTGCCATTCTTTGTTGCCAGGCACTTTGGGGATAGCCAGTGTGCCTTTCTTCTACCACTCCAACCTCACATGCACACACCTGCACTCTGGTCCCATGGCCCCTGTTTGTCATCTGATTGACAGCCCACCTCGCATGCAGGTGGTCATGAACCCTGCACCAAGTCATCTGAGTATCTACCCACGGCAACTTGCACTGTGCCTGCCACAGGACCTGCAGGGACATGATTGTAAGACCACTTCAAGGCAGCTGATGGCTGGGTAGTGATCTACCCTGAAGGCTGGTGCACCAAGGTCTGGGTCAAGAAGCAGGCTGGGCTCAGTCCACCTGGTGTGTAAGATCTTCTTCCTGGGTAGCAGCTTATTTAGGTGGAGGCCGGTGAGCTTCACAGATGGGTCTAATATAATCTTGAGCATCTTCTAGACGAGAGAATATAGCATATGCTGATTTGAAGATTAATTCTGTATATGACTTTCTCAGTCAGAGATCTTTTTTAAGCAACGTTTTGATCAACATTTAGGAATGTGGGGAGAAGAGTCAGTTATCTGTTTAACTGGTGATATAGTGATACGTACATATTTAAAATAATACATGAGTTTGGAAATGTTGCTTTTTCCATACTTTCCATACTTTTTCCATACTCACACCAGCATCTTTGCCATCACCGATCCCCCCCCTTTTTTTTTAAGTTTAATTATTTACTTAGGTAATCTGTATACCCAACGTGGGGCTCAAGCTCACAACCCCGAGATCAAGAGTCACATACTCTTCCAACTGAGCCAGCCAGGCACCCCAATCAGATCCCTTTTTGATTATGTCACAGTTTGTTCACAAACAGCTCACTTTAGTAGTATCATTTCAGATGCAGAGACTCAGAGTCTGAGGGATGCACCCCAAGAAGACCCTGTCACACGGCCATTGATGGAAGCATTGGGGTGATTGAGTTTTGCCTTCAACCCTTAGGTTTGCAGTGGTTATCTGCCCTGTGACACTACCTCACAGCATGGCTTTCAAAAGGATCCTCAAGGGGCGCCTGGTTGGCTCAGTCAGAAGGGCATATGACTTGATCTTGGGGTTGTGAGTTTGAGTCCCACGTCGGGTGTAGAGATTGCTTAAATAAAACCAACTAACTAAATGAATAAATAAATGGATCCTCAGAGGCTGGATTACCACATTAACCCTTGGAATTGCCCCACTGTGTGTGTGTGTGTGTGTGTGTATTTGCCTTCTGTTAGTGACCCTTCCAGCAACTAAAACCAGCCTTGTTAGATGCTGGAGCCAATAGTTCTTTCCCAGATCTGACTTTGTGCTTCAGAATAAATTGTTCAAAATCATCAAGCAACTCAACGCCCTGTAATATGAAAGGTTTTATGAGGATTTGAATCTACACTTGATCTTAGCCAAAAGGCCGAGAAGCGATTCTAAAGTGACTTCCTCTCTTCCGTAGTAAGAGTTTAGAAACCAAAGCAAACCTTGCCAGAGGTTTGGGTATATCTCAAAAGCACCCTGGGGTTGAACCAGGACCCTGGGGTTGGCTCAGGGTCCTGACAAGTTCGCTGTGAAGTTGACCAGTGCCTTAGCAAGTGCCTAGGCCTGAGAAGCCAGATCTCTTGAGTCCACAGGGCCAGCAAAACTTGGCTGGTCCAGCTGCCATTCACAGGCAGACTCTGCAGGCCCGAGGGACAGAGGGCTGCCCAGGGCTAGAGAGCAGAGGACCACTAGGCTGACGCTCAACCCTGGACTCTTGACTCAAAGTCTCTCCCCAGGGCTTTCCCTTCCCCCTAACTATATGTGCCCCAAATTGTCACCAGATCTTGGGAAAGCACTGGCTTTGTCTGGCATAAACACCAACCCTACAGCACACCCCATCATTACCAGATTGGTAGTTCTTGTCTAGGTCTTGTGGCTTTCTTTGGGTTTTCTGGGGTGTTTCTCTCCCCAACCTTTTCCCTTTCCTTTGATTATATTCACATAAACATTCAGCTTTGTAGCCTTAAGGCATTCTCAAACAGAGCTCAGTTTACCCATCTGGATTTCCCTGAGCCGTGCCTGGCTGGGCCCCTGTGTGGCTGCCCATCCACTGTGGTCTGACGTCCATTCCCAGCTGTTCCAGCCTGACCAGCCACTCTGCCTTCTCCTCCTGTCTCTTTCCTCTTCTCCTCTCAGGGGTAGAATCATCTGAGGGTCCCGAAGGAGGGGACCTGAGGTTCTTCCCTCAGGCAAACAAGACTGGAGGGATGACATAATCCCTTTAAGTCTTAGACAAACAACCTTGTGGCTCCTGGCTCTTTGGGCCCTCATTTTGGTTGCCTCAGGGCACCGGGCAGAAGGCCAGGGAGTCCAACTCCAGCCTGAGACTCGCAGAGCTTCAGGGAATACCAGCAATGGGCCATCTGCTGCTGCATGCGCCCCCTTACCCAAGACTCTGGCCTATGGAACTTACAGCTCTTAAGGCAGGCCCTGAGACTCGCCGTGGAGCCTCCCACTGCCTCTGACTGCGTGATCACACACGGCTTCATACTCACTTCCACTTCCTCTCCTTGTGTTTTCCGACTGATAACCTGACTTAACCTTCTGATGTCAGAAAGTGGGTCAGTGGCCGCTCTTGCCTCAGGAAAGGGCAGGTTCCCTGGAAGGCTGAATGCCTATTGTTCTGGACCGTTTTAAAGAAAAGTGGGATATCTTGAAGAAAAATGAAGACAAGATACTGAAGGGTTTTACAAAACTGAAGAGGAGAAAGCTCAAACTTGCATCAGGATTCGAATGGATAAACAAATCATGGCCTATTCACCCAATGGGATACTGCCTACCAACAAAAAAAAAGAGCTACAGATGGACAAAAAACATGGATGAATCTACCAGACATCATGCGTGAAAGAAACCAGACAAAAGAGGGTGTACGATACGATTCCATTTATATAAAGTTCTAGACCTGGCTAAGAAATCCATGCTGATTACTGAGGAGCAGGAGAGGATGGTGGATTGACCGAGAACACAAAGGAGCTATTGGAAATGTTCTATATTTCATTCAGGATGGTGGTCACAAATACATATGTTTATATAAAAATTCATCAAGCTCTACCTTTAAGAATTATACACTTTACTGTATGCCTGTTATACCTCAATAAAAACTTAAAAAGAAAAAGACAAAGGGAATAAGGAGTCAATGGAGGAGAGATGGAGGAAATAAGCACAGATTCGTGTGATAGCGTGTCATGTACTCTTCTCCACGATTTCCCCCAGTGGGTGACATCTTACCTACCTACAGTATAATACGAAAACCAGGAAACTGATATTGGTAGTGTGTGTGTGTGTGTGTGTAGTGTTATGCCACTTTATCATAGATGTGGATTCCTGTAACCATTGCTGTCATCAAGATACAGTACCATTCCATCACCACAAAAATACTGTGATTCACTCTAAATATGTAAGTTTGGCAACTTTACATGAAATAGACCAATTGCTTGCAAGACATAAACTACCACAACTCATCAACATGAAATAGATAATTTGAACAGCTTTATGACTATTAAAGAAGTTCAATTCATTATTTAAAAATTAAATAGAAATTTCCAAGCTCAGAGGGTTTTACTGGAGAATTCTACCAAATGTTGAAAGAATTAATGCCAGTTTTACACAATGCCATCCAGAAAATGGTAGAGAAGGGAAGGTATACTTCTTAATTCATTTTATGAAGCTAGTAGTATCCTGATACTAAAACCAGACAAAGTGCAAAACACTACAGTCTAATATCCCTCATGAATATAGACAAAGATTCTTAAGGAAACATTAGCTAATAGAATTCACTCTAAAAAAGAATAAGACCCCATGACCAAGTGGGTTTTATTCCACAGATGCAAGACTGGTTCAGTATTCTAGAATCAATCAATGTAATCTACAATATTAACAGAGCTAAAGAAGAAAAATCACATGATCATTTCAACTAATGCAGATAAGAAACAAAACTCAATACCTACTCATGACAAAAACTCTAAAAAAACCAGGAATAATGGGAAATTTCCTCGATTTGATAAAACCATCCACAAAAACTTAACAGCTAACATCTACTTAGCAATGAAAAACTTAATGCTTTCCACCTAAGACCACGAACAAGGCGAGGTTGATTAACATAGTACTGGAAGTTCTAGACAGTGAATAAAGCAAGAAAGGGAAATAAAAGACATCAGAAAGGGAGAAATAAATCTGTTCCTATTTGTAGATTCCATAAAGGTGTGTGTAGAAAGTCCCAAGGAATTTACCAAAGAACTCTTAGAACTAATAAGTGCGTTCAGCAAAGTCACATGATTAATGTAACAAAAGTCGATTGAATGTCTATATACTGGCAATGAGCACTGGAAACCAAAAATAAAATTACAATGCTATTTTTTTAAAAAAGATTTTATTTATTTGAGAGAGAGAAAGAGAGAGAGACAGCACAAGCTGGGGGAGAGGGGCAGATGGAGAGGGAGAAGCAGACTCCACGCTAAGCAACGAGGCAGATGCGGATGATCAGGGCTAGATCCTACGATGCTGAGATCATGACCTGAGCCGAAGGCAGAAGCTTAACCGACTGAGCCATCCAGGCGCTCCAAAAAATACAATGCTATTTTTAATCTCACACACAGAAAAAGAAACAAATAAACACTTAGGTGCAAGTCAAGAAACACAAACCGCTAGTAAAACTGAACCAAAAGAAAAGGGAGAGAAGACATAAATTACCAATCCCAGGAATGAAACAGGTGATATCACTGCAGACTTCTGCAGAATCTTGCTAGAAATCTGTCAGTTTTATTGAGCTTTTCAAGGACCAGCTTTTGTTTCACGGCTTCTCTCTCTCTCTGTTTTCCATATTCATTGCTTTTTTATTTACTTATTTTTAAAATTTAAATTCAATTAATTAACATATAATGTATTATTGGTTTCAGAGTAGAGGTCAGTGATTCACCAGTCTTATAAAACACCCAGTGCTTATTACATCACATGCTCTCCTTAATGCCCATCACCCAGTTACCCCATCCACCCACCCTATTCCTTGCTTTTTGTTCAGATCTTTTTATTTTCTTATTTCTGCTTGTTTGGGATTATTTTGCTCTTCTTTTTCTCATTTCTTGAGGTGAGAGTTGATATTATTGATTTGAAAATGGTCTTCTTTTCTAACGAAAGCGTTAATGGTGTACATTTTCCTCTCAGCGCTGCTTTCGTGCATCTGCAGATTTTGATGTGCTGTGTTTTCATTTTCATTTGGCTACGTTTCTATTTCCCTTGAGCCTTCCACTTTGAAACATGGATTGTTTGGAAGAGGACTGTTTTCGTTTCTAAGTGTTTGAGATTTTTCTGTGATATCTCTGCTATTAATTCCTAGTTTGATTCCATGATAGAGAACACATTCTATATGATTTCAATTCTTGTATGTCTGTGGAGGTTTGTTTTATAGCCCCAGAGAGGCTTCATCTTGCTACCTGACCTGGGGGCGCACAAAAAGCATGTGTATTCTGCTGGTTTGGGGTCCAGTATTCTACAAATGCCAAGTAGATTCTGTTGGTCCGTAGCGCTGCTGCGTTGTGTGTCTCTGCTGATGTTCTGCTTGATTTTTCCATCAGCAACAGAGAGAGGGGTACTGAAGGACCCGGCTAGCACAGTGAATGTGTCTATTTCTCTCCTCAGTTCTATCCGTTTTGCTTCACATCATTTGGATGTTCCTCAGCTGAGGGTGGACAGCCAAGCTCCCTGATGTGGTCTCCACTTGCACTGGCGGGGAGGAAGGTCAGCACCTTGTTAGGATGGAATTCCTAAGTCCTGCTCTTCACTTGGTCTTCCGTGACACCACCCCCAGGTGGGGGGGGGGGCGGTTGGGGGTGCAGAAGTCCTAGTCAGGCTGCCTTCTTCTCTATACCTTTCAAGGTCTTCCTGGATGTTTTAGATAATGCTCTGGGTTTTTAGTTGTACTTGGTGGGAAGAATAAAGTATGTCTACTTCGTCTTTCCAGAAGTAGAAGTCTCAAAGTGTTGCACTTTTAAAACTCACCCCCGAGCCAGTTTTGGCCTGCTAGATTTGAGCGGTGGTAACCAGGGCTGGTATGTCCCCAGGGCAGTGGACAGGAGAGGAAGGGCGCAGTACCCCAGCAGCTGTGGGATGGTGTGGTGTATCTTGATCACAGGCTGGACGCTGGGCTCGGAGGCATGAAAAGTGTTAGTGGGATGGGTGGGGGGTGGAGGGGTGGGCCATGTGGGGCAGGGGGGTCGGGGCTCAAGGTGCTGAAAACCACTGAATTTCCTGCAGTTCTGGAGCTGGCCCCCCTTGGTGGTGGTTCTGAGACTGGACGGGGCCTGGTGGGTCCTGGGAGTGCCTGGCTTTTGGCGGGAGAGCGGGAGAACCCACATAATGATCATACCAGGTGAAGGACAGTGAAACGTATCACTCTGCATGTGAGGAACAGCCCAGACTGCTCAAAGCAGGAGGAAGCCTTGGGATTGAATGTTCACCGCTGTCTTAATGCTTTCCCCCTTCCAGATGCCATATTAGCATTTTAATGGGGCTTTCCAATCTCCCACCCCAGGAGTCACGGCTGCGCCCCAGGCTGTGGCTGAGCTCCAAGGAGAGAGGATGGGGAGATGCTGCGGTCAGAGGCTCCCCAGCCGAGCCCAGTCACCTGCAGAGGGCTGATACTGCCTGCGGCGGGGGGGGGGGGGGGGGGGGGGGGGGGGGGGGGGGGGGGGGGAAGGCGGGGGGGGGGGAGGGGGAGGGGAAGCTGGGAAGGAACTGGAGGTGTGTGGGAGTGGGGGGCTGTCCCCTAGGAGTGGGAGGAAAGACAGAATAGGCGGCACAAAGCCAGGAATAGATTAATTTTATTCTTCTCTCATGGATGAATGGCTGTGTCTGCCCAGAAACAGAGCAGGTTCCAGAGTTGTGACTGTGTTAATTGCCATCCGGCAGAGACAGGGAGGAAGGACATAGGGATGGGGACAGGGGGAGGTTAGAGTGTTTCAAAGCCCTTTTTTCTCTGTGGGAGAAGAGTTCACGGTAGTGGTGGCGGAGGCAAGAGAGGTGACGGGTGGTGGCGGAGGTGGGTATGGGTGGCGTGTACAAGTGGGAAGAGCCAGTGGAGCTGGGCCTGAGAATGGCACTAAGTATCCTTTCATGTCCTTGACTCAGCAACTTCAGGGTCTGTGTGGCTGACTCAGCCAACGCCACGGCCTCCCATGTCCCCAAACCTGAACTCCAGGCCTCCAACCCCCTTGGCCCCGGGGAGGGGGGAGTCCTTGCACCCCGCCCCGTGCCCCCTCCAGAGTCTGAGCCACTTTCCCAGTTTTCTCACCCATCTCCTCTCCCCAGCCTGTTCACTGCCAGCAGCCCTGCTCCTGCCCTGCATGGGACCATGGTCCTGGCCACACCGTCTTCTCTTTCTTGGCCCCTGCTGTGTTCATGACCATCCCTGCTCCCTCTCAGGGCCTCTCATTTCCAGGGCATCTCTCCATCTTCCTTGAATCTCGTTCTCCCTTGTCTTCCCAAAGCACCTGCCCAGAAAAACCCCAAGCCCCAAGAGCAGTCCAGCTGGTCCTCTGCAGGATGGGGAGCACTGCTGAAGAAAATGGCCCTGGTGTGTGGCTGAGGTTCCAGGCTCCCGCCCCAGCTGGACCGCCCCCGGTACCAGGGACCTGCTTCTTCAGTGGCCCCAGGCACCCCCTCTCCCAGGCCCTCTGTCCTCAGCAAAATGCTCAGCTCTCCACCCTCTGGAACTAACTCCTCTTGTGCCCATCTCTGTGCATAACCTTACTTTTCTCCCTCCCTTCCTTTTCAGCAGACTCTAAACCCTGCTCAGAACTAGCTAGTCTCTCAACCAGCCTCCCTCTCACCCTCTTCAGAAACAGAGACATTTGATGGTGCGCCTGGGAGGCTCAGTCAGTTAGGTGACAGACTCTTGGTTTCAGCTCAGGTCATGATCTCAGGGTCATGGGATCGAGCCCCGTGTCGCGCTCTGTGCTGAGCATGGAGCCTACTTAAGATACTCTCTCTCTCTGCCCCTTCCCCTGCTTGTACGCATGCTCTCTCTCTCTCTAAAAAAAAATAAAAAAGAAACAGAGCTATGTCCTGAAAGACAGTTTGCCAAGCACCAATTCTCAGAGTGACCCACTCCCCAAACCAATATGTTAAGAATCGATTTGCCAAGTGACCAATTCCACAGATTTCCAAATCCCCCAAAACTTATTTATATTAATTATTTACAAAATGTGTAATAAGATGTGTTGCATTGGAAGTTTTGAAAGCTGTTAATGATATCTCTCAACATTTTGGCTTTTGGTTTTTATTTAGTTCAGAAGTTTTACTTTTGGTTTCTCCACCGTTTTATACTGGATTTATGGGTGTGGGATTCACATTTCTGAAGCTGCCTACTTTTCAAAAGTTACTTATGAAGGTTTGGGTAATGCATGAGCCCCCCCCCCCCTTTTTTTTTAATTTTAACCTTTGGTTTACAAAAAAAGTGGTTTTGTCCTTCAAGTGTAATTTTACACCAATTTGCATTTTCTCAATTTTGTCAAAGTGGCTTGGCAGTCAGCCAGATAAAAGTTTCTTCTGCATGTTAATTTTCACATATCCATGACAACTCCCCCAGTGGCAAAATCCCAAAGCGGGAGTTATAGTTCAATTTAGGCACAAGTCTTTAAAATTAGAGTTGACAGTAAATGCAGTTGAGGGAAAACCCATCCATTGGCACCAAAAACATACAGCGCACTCAAGGAGTGCCCCACTTCTGAAATACGGAAACCCACAGAAAACTGACATTTGCCAGAGATGGATTGAGAAATCTATAGGAAAACGTCTGGTGAAAATAGACCTGACAACTTGTAAACTAAAAGAAACTGCTAGATGGAAGTGAAATAGAAAAATTAATCTATGGGAAAATCTTCAGTGTTGTGGAAACCAAAGCACACAAATTGCTATAAATTTTTAAGTAATTAACTGAAACAACTCTTGGGTGAATTCCAGGGATCACTCATCAGGGAAATTGGTTCTCTAGCAAAATGATTTTCAACAAATTGGTTATTTGGTAAATTGACCCATTTTCTTTCACCTCTCCACCTTTCCTGGTCTCTCCCTCAGTAAGGCCAGCATCAATACCAAGGGCTCCTATACCTGCCAGTTTCCTGCCTGTTACAGTCCATGACATGCGCTGGACCCTTCTCCCAGTTAGTGGGAAGAGGGGCTGGGCCACCCTGGCACTGACAGGGTGCTCAGGGAAGCACTTTTGACCTGGCACCTTGTAACCTCTTCTGCCCAACCAACAACCCCTCATTCACATCTAATTCTTCTGGCTGTTTTCTTCTCTTCTCCCCACATGGATCTAAGGCCTCCTGTCCCTAATTGAGACCTCTACTCTCTAAAAGTGAATGGGCATGACTGGCTTTTACTGAGATTTGAGGTTACCTGGCCAAACAGGTAAGTTCAAGTAGAATCCTAGTCAATCCTGTCCTTCCAAGGCCTGGCTTGGCTGCCCCCGGGCCTTTCTCATCCCCCCTTTCTCTCCAGGTGTGCTGTTTGGACCCTCCCCTTCTCAGTACCCCCTCCACGATGCTCATTTTTCCTTCCTCTCTCTGGTCCTTCTTCAACCCTGTTGAGTTTTTTGGTAGAACACCCTTCATCCTGTCCTCTCTATTTCCACACACAGATGGGAGAAAACTCACTTTCCAGAGCCAACCAAGCTTCCGAAGCTGTCGTGCCAAGAAAAAGAAACCATGCCACTCCCCTAGGAAAAGGTGGCTGTATTTCTACATATTGCAAATTAAAGAAATCCTCCATGCCTCGACATGAAGTCTCCCATCTTGACACGACCTCTCTCTTGACCTCACATTCCCCTCTCATCTTGACTTCTTCTCACAGCCAAGCTTCCTGGAGCAGCTGCTGGTACTCTGTTTCTCCTTTGTCCCAGTGCAGTAGATACTTCCTGATCTTTTTCTTACTTGCCTTCCTTGCAACATCTGACATGAGTAGACACCTACTTCCAGAAACTCTTTTGTCTAACCGCTCTGACCAGGGCTTCTCAATCTCTTTTGTGCTGTGACCCGGGCTTCAGCCATAGGACTCACCTCCTCCATAAGCAGGCCCTGAGTAGTCCCACCCACCCAGGTACTTAACCACCTCGTACATGCTGTTATGGGGTCTCGGATCATTGTCCTGGTCTCTGGGCAACTCAGAATGACACTTGCATATCTCCTTGTTGTCTAGAATTCAACAGATACAAATTGAACTCGTCTTCTTTCCCCCAAATATGCGTCCATTGCCTAAACCAGGAAGCTCCCTCTTCTAACACTACCTAATCTGAGCAGGGAAGATCTCGTCTGTGAAAAGCCACTCCATGTTCCCTCCACGTTCACCACCACTGCTTCCACTGGGCATAGGCATTCACCACTTCCTCCTTGGGGTAAGACCATTACCCTTGGCCTTTCTACCTTTTAATCTACACCCAACACAGCTGCCAAAGGGATCTTTCCTAAATGCAAAGTTAGCCATACCTCCCTCCCCTGGCTTGCCCGAAATCTTTCATGAGGCTCAGAGATTTTGACATAACCTTTCAAGCACACAGGGCCTTTTGTAATTTAACATCTGTCTTCTCTCTCTTACTCAAATTCAAACTCAGCCTAGGCTCCATGTCTTCTGGGAAACTTGCCCTCCCTTCAGCCCACATGACTTTGGTCATGGACTTCGTTGTCTGTGAGCTTCTAGAGGGCAGGCCAAGTTTAACTTGACTTCATCTCCAGAGTCTAGCACACAGTAGGAATTTGATAAAGTTTGATAAAGAGAACAGGAAAATCTCAGACTTCTCAACTCATGATATCGCAGTACAGACTTTGACAAGGTGTGGGAGGAAGAAATAGGGAGCCTTACAGGGAATCCCCAAAGTCCAAAGGAGCCACAGTATGGCCGAGCCACTTTCTGAGGGCAAAGGCAATCAAAGGAAGTGCAACCTTTCCTTCTAATTGGGGAAGATGTAATTTCATTATTTATCTCCTCCATACTCTGCTCAAGGAGGCTGCTACCCTGGCAAGTGAAGGTGGTTTTGCTGGAAGGGTCTGTCCTGCTGTGAAGGTAGTCAGTGGGTGCTTGGACAGCATAAAGGTGCCACAAACATTTGGTTGATTGTGCACACACAGTACATTTGACTGCCTCAGGCAGGGGACACATTTTGCATGCCAAGACCTTCCCTTCTGCCCCATCATGCTTGAATTAGAGAGACTCTGGCCCCTTATTGGCTTATGGGGGGCCAAGCATGGTGCTATGGTGGCAGTTGGAGGGGATGAGTGGTTTAGAGTCTTCTTTGGTGAGGCCACCAGCCCTTAAGCAGCCTTGCTTCTGGGTCACCCCTTAAATGTCACTGACCAAACACAGTCCAGGTGGATCAAAAGTTTTCCCAAGCTAGTGCCCACTGGGCACTCCGGGTATAAAGGTCCCAAAAGGGCAACCAAGATGAAGGGGGCAGCTGGTGCCCAACTCCAGCCCAACAGGCCAATTCCCAAAGATAAGAGAGACGCGCACCTAATTCACCATGACAGGATAGAACCCCTGCCAGGTCCTCTCTGAGAGAGGGGGTAACCACTTCAAAACAAAAATAAAGCTGGATCTATACAACATGGCATTTCTGGCATCAGTGGGTAGAAGTGACAAGTCTGCCAAGGCTCTCTGAAGCATGGCAGGCTTGGCATCAATGGCTAGAGGTGATGAGCTTGCAGAAATTTGGCAAAAAATAGTCTTTCAAAGGTATAAAAACCAAAGGGAAAGACAGCAAAGCACTTAACTGGCTTAGAGTCACAGTGACTTAACTAGTCTAAGGAAAGTATTCAACATTCACATTCGTAATCGAATTGAAATAGCAACAAAGAACCACGTTTTGGCCTCATACATGAACAAAAATTAACACTTTAATGATAATTTGTATGTTGGCGAGGATATGGTAAAAATCCTATTTTCCCACATTGCTCTTGACAGTGTATATTTGTACAATCTCCCATGGAGGGCAATTTATCATTATGTGTCAAGAACTGCAAGAGTTCATGACCCTCTCTCCAAGAAAATAACCCAAGATATGGAGGAAAGCTTCATCAGAGTGTTAATTGTCATTCTGATAGACGTATCAAGTGCTCCAGTTATAGTTCATGACAAATGTTTTAATTCTGTGTTGTGTATTAAAATGAAGGACTGTGAGAACAACGTAGGAGGAGTGGCTGTGGCCACCAGAAGACATGACGCCATGTGCAGACAAGGATGACAAGTGAGTGAAACAGCCTTCACAGGAAAGGGGAACCCAAGTAAGTCCCCCAGAATGATAACTGGGGTTGTGTCTGGGTGTGAAAGGGGTGGAGGATTATTCTTCCTTTTTCAAATGTAGTATGTGATATTATAATCAAACCTCTATGTTAGGGACTTGAGGGTTGCTAGGTGGAGATAAAAAGGGCACCTGAGAACCCTTCCCAGGGGAGGCAGGAAGGAGACTTTCAGGAAGGACAGGGTGGCCTGACCTTTGAGGGACTAGATTTGGCGTTGGTGTGGACTGGGCAGGGTGCAGGCTGGGTGCAGAAGCAAGGACAAGCTGACCGTAATTGGGGAAATGTTGGAGAACTCACATCAGGCCTCTTTGGGAAGGCTTCTGGCTCTAAAATGAGCGATCTCTGAACACATTTGGTGTAGGCCTGTGAGGACCCCAGGCGGAACCTGAGAATGTTACGTCAACTCCAAGGAACTGGTGGGGAAGAAGGCCAAGGAGAAGGAAGGGGTGGGGGGCTTGGAGGCTCTCATGGGCAGTGACAGTCACAGTAGCTGGGGTTGGGCTTGCTGAAGAAGGCAGCCGACTCCTCCAGTGGAAGGGAAATGGAGTGTGGCTCTGAGGTGTGTTTGTGATTGTGTCTTCAGAGAACAGGCTGAAGTTGAGGGATTCACTGGGCTGGGTGTATAAGACATACATGTAGCCCAGACCCTGGTATCCGAACTTCACATAGTAAGAGTTAGCTGAATCTATGGAAGGATAAATAAGTGAAGGCACAAGGCTCTATGCACCGCCCTGGGGTGTAATCACATGGTCTCAATTGTATCCGTAATTGTCTCATCAGAACCCACCTGTGTCACTCGCATGTGTCACTGCAACTAGCTCTTAGAAACATCGAATCATTTTGTTAAATACAGATCTTCCTCAACTTCAGATAGGGTTACGTTCTGATAAACCCATTAGTTTTTGTTTTTTGTTTTTCTTTTCTTTTCTTTATTTGACAGAGAGAGAGCAAGCAGGGGGAGCAGGAGAGGGAGAAGCAGGCTCCCCGCTGAGCAGGGAGCCCAATTGGGGGCTCGATCCCTGGGATCATGACCTGAGCCGAAGGTAGACGCTTAACTGACTGAGCCACCCAGGCGCCCGTGATAAAGCTGAAAATTGTAAGCTGAAAATATCGTAAGTCATTGTAAGCTGAAAATATCGTAAGTCAAAAATGCATTTAATACACTGAACCTACCAAACGTCACAGCTCAGAACGTGCTCAGAAGACTCACATTAGCTGACAGTTGGGCAAAATCATCTCACGCAAGGCCTATTTTATAATCAAGTGTTGATTATTTCATGTCATTTATTGAATACTGTACTGAAAGTGAAAAACAGAATGATTGTTTCCATTGGTTACCTCAATGATGCCGGGACTGCTAGGAACCACAGTTCCCTGATGGGGCTACATATCATGAGAGAGTATATACCGTGTATCACTAGCCCAGGAAAAGACCAAAATTCCAAGTTCCAAGTGTGGTTTCTACTGAATGCTTATCACTTTTGTGGCCATCCTCAAGTTGAAAAGTCATAAATCAAGCCATCTAAATCGGGAACTGTCTGTAATCCCTGCTGAGAAAATTTTACCAGTCAACCAGAAATCACGAATGGGATACCGTGAGCTCCTTAGAGTTAAACTTTGTACAATACGAAAGAAGCCCAACCCAGACTTCTGTCATCCCAGGGAGGCCCCATCTATCTACTCCCTATCCCTCCACACAGGTGATTATTCTTGGTTCTTGTTTGATGTTCTACTGGGGCTAATGTTACAAAATCAGGGCATCGTAGTTGAAATGGCTACAATACATAATTGTGGGGCGACAGAGAAGGGATCATCCATAAAGTGAGAAACAAACCTGAATGTAAGTGCAGACAAGAAAATATGCAAAATGAAGGGAAAACCACTTCATCTTCATGATGTGTGTTCTATGGTCCTCTTTGCACTGGGAGTGACTTTAACTCACCAGTTTATTTGCATATGGACAAAAGGGAACCTAAAACACTTTCATTATCTTAAAAGAGCAATTAGCCAAAAAGAATGTTCCTCCTGACAGCAATTAGTCTTGGCCAGCCTCCTCGATGCTCCCCAGGCCATTGCTTTGCTGAGTCATCCTGCTAACTGGGGCCCCTCAGACCCAGAGCCCAACAGCCATCTGCTCACCAGAGAGGCGGAGGGCTGGCTGCCCGCAACCACCGAGCTTTAGAATCTTGTGATTGGGGTTGTTCTCCCTGCTGTCAGGGGTTTTGTTGTTGGTGTTGACCTTAGAGAAGAGGCATCTTATTTATGTAGAATTACATATTTAGGTAAAAATCCATACTTAAGATCTTACTTAGACTATGGATAAAATTGGCATAATCTTGGAATCCAAAGAACCTTCTGCTTCATCTGGTTTTACCTTCTGCTTCTAAACAGCTGTTTGTTCTGTTTGATAAAGATTTTGAAGTAGACTGCTTGAGTGAAAAAGAGGAAGCAGCAGAATAATGCGTGCATTATAATGCCTGTCTGTCAACACACAAACACACACACACCCACACACACGCACATGTATGTAAAACTCTGAATGGCTTATAGAAGACAGTCATTTTCTAAATCTTGCTTTCCTCTAATGTGTGATTATTTTACATTGAGTTTATATTACTTTTATAATTAAAACTAATAAAGATCACATGTTAAAGACGATCAGACACTAAGATACTCTTTGCAGGGGAGGTTTTCCTAGTAATGAAATAACTTCCTAGTTAAGCTACATACACTCTCTCATCACAATTTATTCTCATTTCCTTTGTTTTTTGTTTTTCCTGGAAATGAAGTGGTCATCGTCTTCTCTAGATCAGGGGGATTATGCATTTGTTTTTACTTTTTGTTGTGAAAATCTCAAACAAAGGAAGCAAAAGGGTCTACTCAAGCCCCATGTCCCTATCATCAGTTTCCATAATTATTCACTTTCCACCGTTCTGATTTTCTCTTTACCTTCTTCATCTATCTTCTACTGACACCTCAACCAAACTAATCTATATATAGTTTTTTCTGGTTTTGAGGTACATTTTATATACTGTAAAATGTATAAATCTTAACATTAAAATTTTGAAAAATAGATAAGACTGTGCAATCCATGCCCTTATGAATATACAAAACATTCCAATCAGCCAAAACAGTGCCTGCATCCCCCTTCACGGTCAGTCTCCACCTTATTTGAATATTTTTCCAAAGAGGTTTAATGGATGGCACAACATGCTCAACATCATCAGCTTTTAGGGAAATGCAAATTTAAATCACAATGTGATAACATTACACATATTTTAGGATGGCTAAAATGAAAAAGACTGACCACAGCAAGTGTTGGCAAGGATATGGAGGAAGAGAATCCTCATGCACTGCTGGTGAGAATAGAAAATGATACAACCACTTTGGAAAAACAGTTCAACATGCACCTACCACGTGTCCCAGACATTTAATTCCAAGCGAAAAGGAAGTGCAATGTCCACACAAAGACTTGAACACAACTGTTCATAGTGCCTTTATCTGTAAGAGCCTCAAACTGGACACAACCCAAATGTCCACCCACAGAGGAATGGGGAAAAAAATGTGGCACATCAATACAATGGACTACTACTCGGGAAAAAAAAAAAAAGAAAAAAATGATTTATTGATAAACACAATATGGATAAATCTCAAAAACAGGGGTGCCTGGGTGGCTCAGTTGGTTAAGCGCCCGACTCTTGATTTCTGCTCAGGTCATGATCTCAGGTCCTGGGATGGAGCCCTGCATTGGGCTCTGTGCTCAGTGGGGAGTCTGCTTGAGGATTCTCCCTCTCCCTCTGCCACCTCCCCCTGCTGCTCGTGCTTTCTCTCTCTCTCTCTCAAATAAATAAATAACAAATAAATTTTTTTTTAAAAAAATCTCAAAAACAATTACGTTGCGTGAAAGAGGCCAGACCAACAAAAAGGCTACATACTGTATATTCCATTTATGTAAAATTGTAGAAAATGAAAATCTATAGTGAAATGAAACAAAGAAGTAGGGATGGAGGGGGAAGGGAAGGGAGGCCTGGGAGAGATTACAAAGGTGCATGAGGAAACTGCTGGGGTGATGGCGATGTTCACTGTATTAACTGTCGGGATGGTTTCGTGGATAAACGCATACGTAAAAATTTAAACAGTATGCTTTAGGGATGTGCAGTATTTTGTATGTCAGTTACACTGCAATAAAGCTGTTTCAGGAAAATAGGGCAATGGAGAGTATCAAGACTCTGCTCTCATATGACTGTTCTCTCTCTGGCCTGCAAACAGGTGCACACAAAATCTACACATTGACCTGGAGCCTGCTTGACAACACCTCTGCAGCATGATGCAAATCACTGAGAGAAAGACATTAGTTATGTTAGAAACCACCAGAATATGGTTGTTTCCACACACCTTTTTTTTTTCGTTTTCAGATCTGGGTTGTCTGTAGCACGTGGCTGCCGGTTAACCCAACGTGGGGCTTTTCTCTTTGGTTTAGAGAATCTGAAATCGAGCTTTGCTGGACTTAAGTCCCTGTGGTGGTTCGTGGGTGTGGAAAGTACCTATGGCTGACCACAAGCTAGTTCCCTAAGACTCTATCAATGTCAAAACTAGCTGCTGCATCCTAGGTTGTTTGCTTAAAAAAGAAAAAAAAAAATCCCACTGTCTTCACTTCGACCACTTCTAAATAATCTATGGGACATACTTCTTTTCTGTTCTCATAATTTCCTAACTTCGAAGATTTTGCTTTTTTCACTCTGTGGGAGATCTTGTCTCACTAGAGAATGGTTCCAACATTATGCTCAGTCTTGCCTTCCCTCTTCTGCTTCCCTGAGCAAACCTCCCAGCCCAACTGTTGTGGAGGGGCCCACATTGAAGGGCTGTTCTTGGCACCCCAAATGTACCAGGTCTTGTCACTAAGGTGGCCCCATCTGGGCATAGCCATTTGAATAGCAGTCTACTTCTTACTGGAAAATCTGGTGCCTTTGCAAGGGCTTTCCTAGAATTAACCACACCAAGGGGAGGTGGGGAGGTGGGGCAGAGTGCCAGGGGCCTGGGTGTACAGAACCCCTCATCAGCGTTGCACCTCATCTCTGCTATAACGTCCTGAGGGAACCACTGGACTTTGTATCTGTAGGAGAAGGGGAAGAGAACAGTGACGGCATTTCCTGTCCCTTTCCGGAAAAAGATGCCATGCCAGAGCAACATTCCAGCAGACTGCTAAGGTCAGTATCACCCCATGTTACAGATGAAGCTCAGAGAGCCTCAGCAGCTCACATGCCCCAAGTCTCAGAGAGATGGGGCAGAGCAAGGATTGAAACCCAAGCCAGTCTGGCCAGAGGACCCACGTGCTTTCCTCAACTCAGCATGCCACCTCTGCCGGGTCACCACCCATCATCACAACCACTGTGTTCCCACCACTTACCCGCACTGCCGGGTCACCACCACTCACCATGTCACCCGGTCATCACTCCCCACTACTGCCTACGGGTCACTAGTGCTTTATAATCACATTGACAGCCACTGGTGGATTTCGGTCATCAGTATTTTCTAGGTAATTGATACATTAGGTGTTCAGTTGCAAGACATATGCAATTTCCACTGGATATTTTCTGGAGGATCTGACAGATCTAGACTCAACTCTAGAACCTTCCAAGATATGACATAACCATATAGAAGGCTGAGCCTCCTGGATGTCGGGAATGCTGTGTCCTTATCCTCCAGGTTTCCCTATAGATAAATCCATTTGTCTACAAAGTCAAGGAGGCAGGCAGGGGACATTCACATAGAACCTTTCAGGCTGCGGTAAGGAGTCTGGACGTCAGTTTAAGACAGACTTTTGCACAGGAGGGGTGATATGATCCGGACTTCCGAGAAAGGAAGCTTAGCGACAGCAGCCCAGAGTCCACTGCAGTGGCTCTGGCAAGAGAGGGTGGGCACCTTGGACTTGGGTGTGCTGGTAAGAAGGAAAGAAATGGATACACTCAGAAATCATTTCAGAGGCACAGGCAAACTAGACTTAATGAAGAGCTGGATGTGAGGAGTGAGGGTGAAGAGAAGAACCAAAGCTGACTCATAGGATTTTGTTTGGAAAAACTTGAAAAGCCAAGACAAGACAAGAAAGAGTGAGGTAAAATCAGATTTGGGGAAATCTTGTGCTTTGCTTGAGATGAATCTGATTTAGAGATGCCTGTTAAAATCAAAGTAGAAAAGACCATGCATTATGTGTGTATGGGCTCTGAACGGATACAGAAATTCAGGAGTCAGGAGCTCAGAGATAGCACTTAAAATAGCACGAGTGGAGGAGATCACCAAAGAGGCAGTGTGCAGAGAGAAGAAAAGTGAGGTGGGAAATGAACTCTGGACGCCGCAGGACTTAGAGAAGAGGCAACAGCTGTGGCCATGAAGGCTAAGAAGGAGCAGGAGGAAAGCAAAGAGTGTGTGGTGTTCTGGAAGCAGAGAGAATAAAGGGCATCCGGAAGGAGGACTGTCAATTGTGTCAAATAAGATGAAGACAGACCTGCCCACTGAATTTGGTAGCAATAAATCACAGCACATTGCCATATAAATGGTTACATCTAAGCTACCGAAAAGAATATTATTTATTCTCCATATATGTAATAAGTACCTACTATGTGCCAGATAGTCTTTCAGGGCAGTGGGGTATAGAGATTCATAAGACATGCTCTCTGCTCTCAAGGAGTTAACAGTAATGAGGAAGAAAGAGGCAATAACCAGTATTTTCATTGCTTTGTTATCCCACTGATCTTACAACATTCTGGTGCTTCGGTTTGTGCCATTTTGCCATTTTACCAATAAGGAAAGCGAAGCAGAGGGAGGTCAAGATATGCCTCAGATATTCAATGACAAAGCCAAGGCTTGACTCTAACATCAGACTTCCAAACGGGAATTCCCAAACATGATTGGGAAATGGCCAAGGACCAGGCATCTTAGCACTAGGAGGACCACTCATCTGAAATACAGATGCACCTAGGATAAGCCTGATGCTTTCTTGTCCAGTCAGTGCAGACTCAGATCAAGTGCCCACAGCCACCCACCCAAGAGTCTTAGATAAAAATGTCTATACCTACACTGATAAAGGTACCAAAATAATTCAGTGGGGGACAGGAAGTTCTTTTTTCTTTTCTTTTCTTTTCAATAAATATTTCTGTGGCGCCTGGGTGGCTCAGTTGGTTAAGTGTCGGCTCAGGTCATGATCCCCAGGGTCCTGGGATGGAGCATAGTCAGCTCCCTGCTCAGTGGGAAGTCTGCATCTCCCTCTGCCCCTCCCCCACCACATGCGCGAACGTTCTCTCTCTCTCTCTCTGTCACTTGCACTCTCTCTCAAGTAAATAAATCAAATCTTTAAAAAAATGTTTCTGAAGCAACTAGATATTATATGGGAAAAAAAATCCTGACAACTACCTCACACTACACACTAAAATTAATTCAAGTTGGATCATAAACCTAAGTGTAAAAACTAAAACTTTATAGTTTAGTTTCTAGAAGAAAACATGAGAATGTCTCTGTGATGTTGGGGGTGGGCAAAGAATTCTCAGGACACAAAAAAAGCAGTAACCATGAAATTTAAAAAGAGGTAAATGTGAGGGGGTGCCTGGCTGGCTCGGTCGGTAGAGCATATGACACTTGATCTCAGGGTCTTGAGTTCAAGCCCCACAATTGGGTATAGAGATTACTTATAAAAAGTATTTTTAAACCAAGAAAATACACAAAATACTTTGGGGCGCCTGGGTGGCTAAGTTGGTTAGGCATCTGCCTTCGGCTCGGGTCATGGTCCCAGGGTCCTGGGATCGAGCCCCGAATCAGGTGCCCTGTTCGGCGGGGAGCCTGCTTTTCCCTCTCCAGTTCCCTGTGCTTGTTTCCCTCTCTCTCTATCTCTCTCTGTCAGATAAATAAAATCTTAAAAAAAATAAATAAAAAAGAGGTAAATGTGACTTCTGTTTATTAAAAGGCATCATTACAAAAGAGCAAAGGCCAGCTAAAAACTGGGAGAACCTCTTCACTACACATTTAGCTGACTGACAACTCAAATCCAGAATGTAGAAATTTCTTCACTTAACCACCAGTGGTCTTGATTGCATGCCCCTACATCATGCTCTTCCAGCTTTGGGAAAGGCCCTCCTGCCTGAGGAGGGTGCCCCTGACTGGTGGAGATGATGATGTTCCCTCAGCCATGTTGATCCCAAGAAGATGAGGACTTTGGGAACAAAGATTTTTGAAAAATTAAAGCCAGTTCATAGGTTCGTTTTTCTTTGCAAGTGGCAGCCAGGAGAAGAACCAGAGGTTCTGTGGTTCAGGACTCCAGACTTGCCCTGACATTTTTTTGCCAGGATTCTCCAGAGACACAGGACCAATAATTGTGTGTGTGTGTACAGGTGCGTGCGTGCGTACGTGCGTGTGAAGAGACTTATTTTGAGGAATTGGCTCATGTGCTTACGGAGGCTGGTAGGGTGGGTTGGCATCTCCTGGCTGGAGATCCAGAAAAAAGGCAAGCAGTCCGCTGGCAGAATTCCTTCTTGTTCCAGGCAGATGTGTCTTTTGTTCTACTTAGACCTTTAACTGATGGGATAAGGGCCACCTACATTATGGAGGGCAATCTGCAATACTCAAAGTCCACCCACGAAAATGTAAATATTATCTAAAAACGCCCTTACAGAAACATCCAGAATAAGGTTGGAGCAGATATTTAGGTACTGTGGCCCAACCAAATTGACACAAAACTAACCACTGCCCCAAGTGTGCTACTGAATTCTACCCACCTAGTGGAGACATGATCAGAGACTGACGGATTCTCACAGAGTTTGGATGCAGCTATGACAAGCCCACAACATTACTGCCAGGCAGGAAATGGGTCGGAAGTTGAGGCAGGAAATAAGAAAGCTGGTTTTCAGCTTTATGAAATGTGCTCCTGTTGGTGGAAGGTTGTGTGCCTCCGGTGGATTGAGGGAAAGATAATTGATTCAGGGACATAAAATCAAGACAACTGGATAGCCTCGTGAGGCTCTCAGAAGAAAGAATCTAAAAGCATAAGGGAGACAAAATCAGGTTTACCTGGTGGCCACTGTGTCTGAGTAGAAACTGGTGGATGAATGAAGACAGCGTAACAAAGGCAGCCCACACAGGAGGAACCCAAAGATATGATTAAGTGCTGTTTAGGCACAGATTGACCAAAACCAGGGGCTACTGGAGAAAAACAAAAATGAGCATGACATAAGATTAAAAATGTCAAAAAGTCCCACAGTGGTCTGCCTTTCCTCGGGGGATTATAAAGAACTGTAGCAGAACACCAGCCAAAAATGGCAAAAGAAAGGCTGCAAAGAAAACTCAGGAAGCCCAGCCCACTGAAGAGGGAACTTTGGGGTCCAATGCATACTTGGTGATGTGCCAGTCTGTGGACCCTCTTGTGGACCCCTAACCTTCCCCATCTGCACATATGCACATAATATAGATTAAGTAAGTGAGGGTAGGAGATCTTTGCCCAAATTCCATTATCTTACACTGTATCCCAGAATTCCTGTTGGTTTTGAAGGAAATATAACTACTGTAATGGATCTAAAAAATGCACAAATGGTATTCCGTATCTGAAAATTGTTCTAATTAACTTTTGATCTTTTGCCCAGTTAAAGACTTAATTTTTTGTAATGTCAGGTCTTGTTTAAACTATATCTTGTTTCTTCTCATAATAGAAATTTGTCTTCAGTTTTGATACCTAATTGCTTTGAGGATTTTAATACCGAATTTTTTTCTTTGTTTCTTTCTTTTTTTTTAAGGCGGGGGGAGGACAGTGGGAGAGAGAGAATCTTAAGCAGGCTCCACCCCCAGCATGGAGCCAGATGTGCGACTCCATGCAGGGCTCGATCTTACAACCCTGAGATTACGACCCTGAGAGCACAACCTGAGCCTCAACCAAGAGTCAGACGCTTAACCAACTAGTGACTCAGGTGCCCTGGAATTTTGTTTCTTATCTTTTGTTTGATATAATTTGAAAAATTATGGTTTTAATGCAGATAATCTGGAAGGGACAAGAGTATAATTCCTAGCAATTTTCATATTGCTGCCAGTAGAAAAGTAATAAACCATGCCAATTTATTTTGGCAAAAACATTTTTTTTTAATGGACAGGTACCTCACAAAAGAGGATAACTAAATGGCCAATAAGCCCATGAAAATGTTCTTGACCCATTATCATCAGGGAAATGTAAGTTAAAACCACAAAAGAAGTAACACCCATGCAAATGGCTAAAGACAGACTATATCAAGTGTTGACAAATATGTAGACGAAGGGGAATTCTCACTCCTGGTAGTAATGCAAAATGGTACAGTAACATTGGAAACATTTTTGGCATTTTCTAGTAAAATTAAATATTCACTTCCTGAGTCATGCAGCAACTCCACTCCTAGGTGTTTATCAAAGATAGGTGACTGCAAATGTCCACCAAAATGTTCATAGGCTTTGTTTGCGATAGCTAAAAACAATACACAACCCACCTATCTATCCAAAGTCTACTGAGACACAATCCAGTTGTGCTAAAGCCGTTCAGTGGAAAACTACTCAGCACTGAAAAACAACAAACTAGTGATCATGCAGACTTAGGTAATCTCAAAAACATGACGCTGGGTGAAAAAAACTAGACACAGAAAATCTTAACACTGTATGATTCCATTTTTATAAAGTTCGAGAACTAGGATGATAGAAATCAGATAGTGGTCCCCTCTATTGGGGGGTGGGTGATGGACGTGCTCCAGATTTTGATCTTGATGCTGGTGGTCGTGGAAAGGGGGAAATACATAAATAAGCATGTACATTTTACTGCATGTAATTTACATCTCAAATTTAGTAAATGCTGAAAGAAATAAGTGGAGGGCGGGGAGCTATGCTTTTTTCCACGATCGACCATGTGTCAGAAGGGATCTCTGCTGGAGGATGGATTGAGGCTCTAGCAGCCTGGGGGGTCTAGAGCTGGCTTAGAGCCAAAGTTAGGCCGGTCTTCTCTTTAGCCAAGGAACCAGGGCCTCTCTCCACTTGACAGAGCAGGCCAGCCCCAGCAAGTGATGATGGGTTCTCTGTACAAAGTGCTGGAAGGCTGCCCCTCCCTTCGGTGTGGCCACCTCCTTGGCTAGCCTCCACAGGTCTCAGAAATCATTGACAGCACCTAACCAAAGCCCACAGGACTCTCCACACCTGGCCACAATTAGATGACAGCGGTGTGACCTCTCAAGGGGGAGGTAGGCTTGCTTTGAGGTTCTGTGCGTGGAAACAGAACCACCTGCCCCCCAGGTCTCCCCAGGCAGAACCAGAACCAGGGGTTAGCAGCAATGGGACAATTCTTACTTATTGGGCTACTCTGGGCTGGGCCTCAAATCTAGAGTTTTCTTTCTCATGTGTTGGTGCTTTTCACCCTCAGGGCAAGTCAGGATTCTTACTCCAAGGGGCAGATATCTGTGCCAGACAGGCGATGAATGACTCTAGGCTCTGCTTACAACCCCTGGGCTCCGGGTTTCTGGACAGAACGTGTGCGACACTCAGTCCAGACATGAAGGTAAAAGAGCTGTAGCGGAAATCCCAAAGAAGGCAATTAAAATGTGTTAACCAAAACAGGAAACACTGGTGAGGTAAATGAGAGTGTATTTATCTTCAGCTGTGTGATTTTATCAATACTTTTATTGTTTGAAAAGTCATATTTTATTTTACTTTATTATTTTTTAAATAATGTAAACACTGTGTATTAGTTTAAATTTTAAGAATCAACCTCTGGGCAATGCTCAGAGGTCTCTTCTTTTACTGAGGTATAACTGACATATAACACTATATTAGTTTCAGGTGTACAACATAATGATTCGATATTTGTACACATTATGAAATGATCACAAGAAAAAAATTTTGTAACTATGGTGTCACAAATTTTATTATTAATTAATTTATTCTGAGAGGTAGGGAGGAGCAGAGAGAGAGGGAGAGAGAGAATCTTAAAGCAGGCTCCATGCCCAGCAGAGGACCCCAAACACCAGGCTCAATCTCAGGACCCTGAGATCATGACTTGAGTGGAAGTCAAGAGCTGGATGCTCAACAGACTGAGCCACCCAGGAGCCCCTATTTTTTAAAGATTTTATTTATTTATTTATTTGCTTGTTTGAGAGAGAGAGAGAGCGGGAAGGGGCAGAGGGGAAGGGAGGTAGGATCTGAAGCAGACCCTCCGCTGAACGGGAAGCCCACTTCTCCCCCTGCCTGCCACTCCCCCTGCTTGTGCTCTCTCTCTCTCTCACAAATAAATAAGTTTAAAAAAAAAAGAAGTTATTTTCAAAACACCCAAACTTCACTTCTCACTTTTTCTAAATTCTTGTGTTCTTTCTATATGGGCATTTGGGGCAAGATTGAAACAAAGCACACACACTTTGTAACAATGTTGGAGCATCAGGTTCTTTGCTAGAGGCAAAAAAAGGATTTTTACTTATAAGAGATGCTGTTTCCCAAAGGAGAGAGATCATCAGGCCCTGGCACCGGCTTGCTTAAAAAGAATTAGGAAGGAGGGCGCCTGGGTGGCTCAGTTGGTTAAGCGACTGCCTTCGGCTCAGGTCATGATCCTGGAGTCCCGGGTTCGAGTCCCGCATCGGGCTCCCTGCTCGGCGGGGAGCCTGCGTTTCCCTCTGACCCTCCCCCCTCTCATGTGCTCTCTCTCTCTCTCATTCTGTCTGTCTCAAATAAATAAATAAAATCTTAAAAAAAAAAAAAAGAATTAGGAAGGAATATCCTTTGTCTGTGGTGACAAAATATCTCCCACCACAAGCAAACTCACAGCAGCAGTACCCAGTGGGACAGGCTGTCACAGCAGGCCACTTCTCCGGATCCAAGAGGATTCTTGGGCACATACATACTTGGTGCTTCCATGGTGAACGGATAGAATGTGAGACTTAGGAACTTGCAAAGAACAAGGATAGTAGCCAGTAATCATCATCATCATGACCACCTTTTTTTTTTGTTGGTCCCAAGAAATGTGGGGACAAAATTAAATGATTTTGATTTCATTCATCCAGTCTCTTGTGGATAAAGCTTCCATGTGTCCTTATCTCAGGAAGGCTCTGTGGAGGGGCCTGGTTGTAGTTTCCCATTCTGTGGAGTAACACACAGCCATGACAAATAATGTTGTAGAAGAACACTTAAGGACATGGAAACTTGTTCACAATAGAATGCTGAGTGGAAAAGAAGTCCATTTTCTAGCGTGCACACTGCAATGATCCCATTTTCCACGTCTACCTATCCAACTTCTTTATCTCCATTGGTGCATACACACATACCTACCTTTAAAAGATGTGTACCAAAATGTCAGCAGTGACTATCTGAGAGTTTTATTTCCTCCTCCTTGTTTATATTATTTGCTAGGGTCTTTTTTTTTTTAAAGATTTTATTTATTTATTTGAGATAGAGTGAGAGAGAGAGAGAGAGGGAGGGAGAGGAGAGAGCCCAAGCTGAGCAGGGAGCCTGATGCGGGGCTCGATCCCAGGACCCTGGGATCATGACCTGAGCCAAGGCAGACGCTTAACCGACTGAGCCACCCAGGCACCCCTATTTTCTAGGTTTTGTATAAGATGTGTGTGAATTCTTATAAGGTTTAAAAAAAAAAAGCTAGCAAGAGACACTGAAGGAGCTGAGAACCCCAGGGGAGTAAACTGGCGGGTAAGTCTACACCACTATGATTTGAAGTCCCAGCTTCTCGGGCAGGTAGCCCACAAGCAGAACCACTTGCTTGCTCCCCTGACTACCCCAAGTACAGACGTGAGAGCGAGACCCCTCCTACTGGCTCTAATGATTAACCTCAGTTACTGAGAATATTCTTGATATTTTCACATCCATATTTTCTCATTTCACTTTCTGGAAAGAAAGCATGGCCGAGTATTCAGAACCAGACACCAGCACGAGCAGTCCACTCAGGCTAGGAGATGAAGGAAACCCCAGCTTGCATCCGGGCAAGATCGACCCTGAACAGGCTAATCCTTTGGTGGCCCTGCAAACAGGCATCTTTCCCATCATTTGCAGGGTTGTGACTTGCCGCTGTTTGGGGGTGGCCCAGATGGTGGCCTTCCAGTGAGTGGGCACTGGACCACGGGCAGGGCTGATATGGCACCCTTCATATCATATAGCCCCGGGGCACTGGCCAGCCCACCTTTCCCCTCAGCTCTGCCGGCCTTCCATTTACCCAGGAAGGGCGGCCAGTACCAGAGAGAGAGAAGGGCTGGAGGTCCAGGGAGCTGGGTGGGGTGGAGGGGGCGGGAGGGATGTCGCGCAAGCAAGTCTTCACCTTATCACCTGCGCACAGGGCTTTCAGAGAAGCTCTGCTGTGCAAGGCTGCACCAATTAAAGGTGTGCGTGGAACCTGCCCAAATGTCCAGCCCCTACTGTTAAGTGAGTCACACAGTTGCCAGAGTACAAACAGGAAAAAGCTCACTAGAAGACGACTTCCTCAGGGGTGGGGGTTGGGGTTTGTTTTGTTCACTGCTGTCTCTCCAGTGCCTAGAACACTGCCTGGCACAGAATGGGCATCCAATACATAAAATCATCACTGCGTGCATGAATGAATGGAACTTGCTAGTAATCAAAGAAATGTCCACTACAATAGTAACATGGCATTATTTTGTATATTAAGCTGCCCAAAAAATAACATATGAAAAATACACAATCCTGGTGAAATATTATGAGATCTGCCATGTATCTGGTATTAATGACAATATGTAGTAATATAACTCTTGTGGAAAACAATTTGGTAATAGAGTCATTTAAAAGTTCCTACTCAGTAATTCTAGTCCTATACATTCATGTCAAACAAATAAACCAGAAAAAGGAAAACACTGCCTGTGTACAATATTCCTTAAAGTGTAGCTTATAATAGCAAAGAGATGGAGGTAATCAAGTAGCGAGCAATAGGGATGGTCAAATAACTTGTGGTTATTGAGGTTTGGATCGTAGTGTAGCAAAGTGATAATTAAAAAAAGCAGGATGTGAAAGTGTCCATATACAATGAGTGCAACCATAAAATATATTTTGGGGAAAAGCCTGGAAGGATGGAAAGTTTATGGATCTTTCTTCCCCCTTCTCAATTTTGTCATGAAAATCTTTTTAACCAAAAAGAGCTTAACCAGGGGCGCCTGGGTGGCTCAGCCGGTTAAACGGCTGCCTTTGGCTCAGGTCATGATCCCAGGGTCCTGGAATGGAGCCCCGCATCGGGCTCCCTGCTCAGCGAGATCCTGCTTCTCCCTTTCCCCCTGCCTGCCTCTCTGCCTACTTTTTTTTTTTTTTAAAGATTTTATTTATTTATTCATGAGAGACAGAGAGAGAGAGAGAGGCAGAGGGAGAAGCAGGCTCCCAAGGAGCAGAGAGCCTGATGCGGGACTCGATCCCAGGACCCTGGGATCATGACCTGAGCCGAAGGCAGACGCTTAACCATCTGAGCCACCCAGGCGCCCCCCTCTCTGCCTACTTGTGCTATCTCTCTGTCAAATAAATAAATCAAAAATCTCAAAAAAAAAAAAAAAGAGCTTAACCAAGTAAGACCTGTTTCCATGACACCATTCACCAGTAAGCATGTATATGGCAGCTGGCCCAAGACACTCACCCACTTAGACTGTTCCCAAGGAAGTGGGAGTGGTCCCTCATCACCACGCCCTCCCTGCTCAGGTGGGTCCCCAGTCTCTGGGTATTACGCCACTGGACAGCAGAGCCACGCAAGTTTTAAGGCACAGTTTGCCATGGGGTCATTCATCCTTGAGTATCAAACAAGTGTAGCTGTGGGAACATTATTTAGTAACGTCTGATCACAGATTGGAGAATGTTTGCCAGAAATAACCCTTTGGGTGGTGGAAAAGCGGGCATGGTGGTTAAATAAGCACTCTGGTTGCTTTTTTATGGTAAAACCATGCATGCATCAAGGCACATTTCTCTTCCTACTGCAGGAGGGCAGTATCCAGTTCATTTGCAAGGGGTATCAGGTGATTAAAATCTAAGAAGGGGCTACATCCTATGAAGAACCCTCAGATTCTTGCTGATTCAGTACTAGGTGGTAGCTCTTAATCTCACTGCACCCAGGAATCACTTGGAGAGCTTTAAAAATCGATCCCTGGCTCCCTCTTCCAGAGAATCTGATTACAGTGGTTTGGTGAACAGTCCAGGGCATTGGAAATTTTAAAAGCTCACAAGCCTAGATACAGCCAGGGTTGACATCCACTGTTTTGCAGTCTCAGTGGCCGAGATCTATGCTGAACATATTCAGATTGGGTCCACAGATGGGGCACGTTCTCCACGCAAAGATAAGCAAGAATCCGCGTTACGCTTTGCAAGGTTCTGCTGTCCTGCTCTTAGCTGTCACAGGAAGCAGAGCACAGGGTCAGGAGGCCCAGGGGGTTATGGCTTACTGGGCCAACAGGCTGGGTGCAAAGTATCACTCTATCACCTACTAGCTCTGCAAACTTGGGCAAGTCGCTCGCCCCGCCGGGCCTCCATTTCCCCATCTGAGAATGGGATGCTATTGTCATGCCAGCCTCACAGGGTTCTTCAGGATGTGATGAGTCAGTGTGGGCAGATGCAGACACCTCAGGAAACGGGAATGCAGTTGTTCTCCGAGGTCGTCTGGCCATGTGGAAGAGTACTGTGACCGTTTGCATTCCCACAGAGCTGGGCCTCCCTTCTGACCACCCTTCCTGGACTGGAGAGAGACCTGCATACCTGCCCCTTATCTATTAAGTGAATTAGAAGCCTGGTGAATTAGTGGGTCTGTAATTTGCAGAATATAGGAAATGGAGAAAACGGGCAGAGGGCAGACGTTGATGTGAAACTCTCCAGAGATCTCCATCTTCAGAGTTAACACAAATGTATTTAGCAAGACTCGCAGCCCATGCTCAGAAGAGAACCCGACCGGTTCAAGAGCAAACAGATCTCATTCCCGGTGCGGAGGGGCAGAGTCGGTAAGATTTCTGGGACCTGTCCAAGGAGAGAGCTCCAGACTCCACACAATGTAGGGAAATTGTCAGGGGGCCAGGAAGCTGGCCTCAGGTATATTCCTGCACGTCTTAATGACGATTTAGATGTTCTGAAATCCTTCTGACATTGGAAAAAACACACGAAGATCTGACAGCAGGGAGCGAGGAGCCAGAACTGCAGTGAGCTTCTTGCTGTCCCTCGGGGCCCTGACATTCACCTCTCCAGTGAGTCATTCCAGGGAAAAGGAATCACTTTTCCTTTGGTCATTTAAACTGAAGAGCAAAGAAGTAAACATGTTACATTTTAGGAAACACATGATGGTCGCTGGCCACATGGAGGCTAATTTCTTTCTTTGTTCCTGGAGCTGGGCTGAGGCTTCCTAGCTGACAAGATTAACCAGAGAATCACATCCCTCTCTCTGGTTTGGCCTAGAAGGGGTCTGGCCTCTGCCATGGTCAGTGTGGCTGACCAGCACGGGATGAGGCTTCTCACTTCCTGGTTCAGCCACGGAAGTAGCTGTAGGTCAAGGCCACACCAAGGGGACTGCAGTGGGCAGCCCACCCTGACTTGGCGTCCAGCCTCCCTGCCTTCGCTGTGGCCAGGATACTGCAAGCAATCGCTAGGTTGTGTTGGGTTCTGACTTGTGTTTTAAAATGAAACAAAACAAAACAAAACAAATCTTTTTTTTTTAGTTTTAAAGTGTGTGTGCAGTAACCATAGAAACCTTCTTTTGCATTCACTAGTGTTTTGGAAAAAATCCCTCCTGTGTGTCTATCTGGCTTATGTTGTCTCCATAGAATTGGGGGCTTCCAGGGGGAAGGGATCTGTGTGTTAGAGGGGAGTCTGAGAGAGGCCCCAGACTTGCCTCTGCAGGCGAGGCCTAGGCTCTGGCTTCATGATCCCGGGGAACCCACAGGAGGTAGCCAAAAATAAAGACACCCCGTCCCCCCACCTTGCTTTGGAGGATGTCTTGTAAGCTGAGGTTCTGGTGTAGTAACTCATTTCATCCTTGTCACAACACTCTGGTCTCACTACCATCATCAGCTCCATTTTACAGATGAAGAAACTGATGCACAGGGTGGCTGATGACATGCCAAGGTGCCGCAGCTACTAAGAGGGCAGGAATCGGGATGTAAACCCAGCTATGGGGCATCGGAGCCCACAGGGGCAACCACTCTGCCAGGCCGTGCAGGGGGATCCCTGGGGGTTCCCAAGCCTGGCTGGCCCAGCAGTCCCCAGGAGACTGGACATGTAGACGTCCATCCCTTTCTCTCCCCCTACACACACGTGCCTGCTAAATCAGGTTCGTGGGGGAATTTGAGTTCCAGAAATCTGCATTTTCATTCTCTAGGTGATTTAATGTGGTAGGACCACAGAAAAACCAGACGACCGTTCCTGTGTGGACCCACCTGGTCTCACTTCTGGACACAGACAAGTTCCTGAAAAGACATGGTGTAAGCATCTGTGGCCTGAGACAAAAAGCCTAAAGATGAGTATCTTCACTGGCTCTGTGGAGCTCGTGCCAGCAGCTGCATCCGAGGCCAGAGCTCCCCAACCAGACATCTTGGTCTCGAAGCACTTTGCTCTTCAACACCCTTGTATTGAGCCTTTCCTATGGGACAGGCCGACCAGCCTGGTCCCTGCTCCACCTGGGGAGGAGGCCGCTCTTTGGCCAAGTGAGGAGCTCCTGGCATGGCACCCAGCAAAGGGCCAGATGATGGTAACAGTAACGTCTGCCTACTTTACAAGGTGGTAGGGAGACTGGCGCATTTGTCATCAACGTTAGACACTCTCCATGTGCTGTTTTGCCAACATTCTTTCATTTCGTCCATTCAGTGGTTCCGGAGGCTAGAGACGATTATGCCCGCTTTACGGAGAAGGAGGCTAAGGAGCAAATGCAGACCTGAGATCACACCTGAGTCTGCAGACCGCAGAGCATTTTCACCGTGCTGTTCCAGATGGAAGGGTAAAGATGAGGAACACAATGGTGACAGTACTGGGGCCACCCATGGGACCCAAGGCAGGGGACACAGGCCTTGTGGACTCTGGGTTGAACACCCTGAGGCCTGGTGGGAGGGGAAGTCAGGGCAGGGTGTGTGTAGTCCTTACTTTTAGCCGTCAGTGTCTTCAATGAATGAGGAAGAGAGAAGACAATGTTAAAAGGACTCTCCCCACTTGCCACATGCACACACGATTTGTTAGGATGTGATTTGTGTGTGTGATTTGATAATGGGGTCAAGAGGCTGCCCTGGCCACAGACTCTGCCTGCCCACCCCCTCCCCGGCTCCCCCTGCCTCCAAGGCTGGGCATGAGGCTGCTGACTTGAACCCTTCGCCTCCTCTGCTCATAAGCTAAGGGTTTATCTCATCTGCCCCAACAGCAAAGCCTGTTTGGGAGGGTTCTGGCTGCTCTGGCAAGCCTGCTCTCTCCCTTTCCTGGGCTGTTCCTGTCTCGGTCTCTCCTTTTTCTGCCTTCCTTCCCTCTTTGCCCTGTCTCTCCTTGTCTCTGTTTTGGAAGGAGTTCTCAGAAGACGCACGCACATGCTCATGGTCTTGATTTCCTGTCCCCACTGTCCCTTTTCCTGCATGCTTTTTGTTAGGTTCTTAACTCCTGGTGTTTTCATCCTGTATGTGTGACATGGGGAGGAGAAGAGGACAGGGCATATTAGAAAGACTAGGCCGTGGGTGACCACTTTGTTAAATGGAAGTGACAGTGATGACCGACATGGGAGAAAAGAGGACTCAGTCTGACTGTCTGCGGGTCCCTTCCTGCAAAGCTCGTCTGGCCGGGTGGGGCAGGGGAGGGGATCGAAGGCTGGACTGCTACCCTGGCTATACAGTCAGTGGGGAGGGAGCACCCCGTGGCTACAGGGAAGGTCAAGACCAATGTCCCTCTCCAGCCGCTTCTGCTTAAGAAATTCTGGAGTTGGGGAGTTGTCCGTGTTTGTGTATTAAGGGGAGCCAGAGTTGCTGAATTTTTTTTCTGGATTTATCTGAAGACTTGTACAAAAAATACCAGTCTAGTTAATCCCTTTTCAGCCCCCAAGGGCCTGAGGCCATTTAGAACCTCCTGCTAGTGGTCAGCACTAGCGCGTTATGGCCAAAGGGCCCTGACTGCTCGTTCTAGGCCTCTGCGTGGACCCCCACCCCTGACACACAACACGCACGGTGCTGGGTGGTGTCTAGCTACACAGCCCCCCCGTGCGTGTCTCATCTGGTATCCTAATGAGGGAGGTCAACCCTTTCAGGGACCAGCGTGGCCCCTAAGGGTGAACCAAGTGCTACCAGGACAAGGGCAGAATTTTCAAGGTGGGCTCTCCCCTTTACAAACTCTGCAGGGGCAAATCGGGATGAGCAAGGAGGTTCTGCTCACCATGACAGAGCTCCACTATTCCCTTGCTACAACAGGCCTGGCTCATTCTTTCCCCCATTCTGGAAAGGACACCCAGGAAGGCCTATGTCTGGTGCAATGGTTCAGCGGTCTGGGGAAGGAGCCAGCTTTTGCCGGGCCTTCGCCTTGAACCTAATCCAGGCCTCAGTGCCGGGGAGTCACGAGAAGCCCAGCCTGGAGCTGGCAGAACCTTCCTGTGGCCAGGACTGACTGCTGAATTAGCATGCCCCCCTTTAAGCGCCGGGCCAGGGAGAGCCACAGAAGCAGAGGAGGTGTGAGGGGGCCTGCGAGGGAAGGAAACATCACTGACGGAAGGTGCCTAGAGGGAGGGGCTAGTGGTCACAACGAGCCATGAGCCCCGGTTTCACACAGTGTCATCGAAGATCCACATTCTACAGATGTGAAGACTGAAGGCCGGGGAGGCGACTCACCCAGTCACACAGTTAAGAAGGGACAGGATGGAACCTGTGTCTGACCCCCTCGTCATCCTCCACACCACACATACCTGGCATGTGGCAGGTGCTTAATGCACATGGTCGGCAAATATGAGTGAATGAACAGACGGACGAACGAAAGAACTGACCAACTGCCCATGCTCGAAGTGGGCCTTGAGGGATGACTGGGCTACAGGGGCGGAGAGGACCAGCAAGTGCATTCCAGGCTGGGCAGATGAGATGAGCACGTGGGGCTGTGCCAGGCTGGGGGAAGAGAGCTGGCTGGAGCAGCAGGTGGGTGATGCCTCAGTGGGGTCCTGGGAGGGGTCCTCCCCCCAGCCAACCTCCCAGGTCGTGGCTTCACTGGGCTCGCTGGGGAGGAAATGGGTCTGTTCGGGGTGGGGGGATGCTCATGCTCACCTAGTACCTTTCCCCTGAAATTAAACCCTTAGCCATGTGGCCAAGGGAGGCTCGCACCTACAGAAGAAGCTAAGAACGGGGACAACTACCTAGCCAAAATTTGGGAGCATTGGCTGTCAGCATCGTCCCCACCATCCGCACCACCTTCATCACTGCCATGGTCTCGGGCACCATGGTCATCACCATGCCACCACGAAATTCGGTGGTGAAGACTTTGGCCGGGGAAGCTTACTGGGTCTCTAGCCCGGTGCCATCACGCACTAACCGGATGAGCTTGGGCACACTTTACAATCTGTCTATGCCTCACGTTCCTCATAAAAGGTCATGCATATGAAGTTCTTAGCATCCTGTTTGGCGCACGGTGTCAGGATAAGTTAGCTCTTGTTATCACTGTTACTATTTTTATCGTAATGAGCCTTCCAAGTGGAGATGTTGTGGTTACCGTAGCACCTGATTGAGAGTGTGGGAATGAGACTGACTCCTCCCCACTTTTCAGGCAAGGAAAAGGTTAAGACCTAAGAAGCAAACACACTTGTCCAGACGGCCCAGCTCCGGAACCTGGGCAGCCAGTGGGTGGGAAGCAACGTTCTGCCCCTCCCCGTGTGCCTGCCTCTTTCATTCCTCCCCTCGGGCAGAGACCCCCAGCCTTTCCCTCTGGGTGCAGGCTCGGCTGAAATGTACTCCAAATTGTCCATTAAAACACACTGCCACTTTATGGTTTGTTTGCTCCTAAAGACGTGAAACGCGAGCTTATCAAACAAAAGTCACACTTCGCCATGCCACCTTGAGTGGTAAATTCCATCATTATTTGCGCCCTCCGGCCCCCACGAAGAACACTGAGTTCCCACCGGAGCTGGTGACGCGCTCCAAAGATTGACCTTCGGCACCCCTCACCCCTTCAGCCATGGGCCCAGTCACAAGGCAGGCGAGGTGGGGGCCAGACAGGTGGGGAAGAGCCCAGAGATCCTGTCTACCAGCGGGGCACCTTGCGTAAGTTTTTAAACTTCTCTGAGTGTTAATATCCTCATCTGCACAATGAACTTAATGATAGGAGCGTCCTCACTGGCTTGGGACAAGAAGTAATCAAATGATACGTCAAAGCACTTAACCCCATGCCTGGCCTCTGAGAAGAGCTCAACATACTGTAGCCAATAGAGAGAAGTTGTTGTATTGTCTTCTGGGCGTTCAAAGCACACCTTGGGTGTGGCACAAGCTGGAACTGGCCCAGGTTCTAGACAGACCAGGCTGGAGTCCCGGGATGGGGTCAGGGAGGCGCAGAGGCAGGGCTGTGGGCATTCGTCGGGAAAGAAATTGGCAGTCTGTGACAAAAAGCAGGGCTCTAAGGGAGGTCAGCTCTCATACTTTTTATCCAAAACTCTGCTCGGTTGAGAGCTTCAGCCCGATTGCCTCCAGCACCAGAAGCCCTCATAGCGGGGAGGGAGATTCTTTGCTGGGTCTGGAGGTGGGGGCTGGCCCACACAGCAGCTCTGCCCCAGGCTTTGGCCGGGCACTTCGGGGAAGAGAAAGTGTCAGGTAAGATACAGCCCCTGACCTTTTGGAACTTCTGATGTGGGGTGGTGGCCATGAGGCTCGTTCGCTATGTTTCCATTACTCCTGCTTCTGAGCACACTATAGGATCACTTTCTTCTCTCCACACTTCTCCTCGCCCCCAGGTCCGGTGTGGCCATGTGACTGCGTCAGCCTATCAGATGGGAGGAGTGACAGGCAGCACCTCCAGACGGATGCTCGGAAGAGCTGATGCCACACTCCCTTCCTCCCACCGTAACGACGGCAGCTGGGCGAGGCTCCATCCGCCTGTGTCTTCGAATGAAGATGATGGGGAGCACAGCCTCCCACACACCACGGTGGGCTTGCTGGTATGAAATCTCAACCCTCTGCAGGTTCACGCCCACCACTCAGCATGAGGTCGCTGAGTGCCAGGGTTGACTTGTTACCGCGGTACAAGCAAACTCATCCCGAGAAGCTAGTGAGACAAAGCCAGTGCTAAGGAATGGCCCAGACATGGAAGGAGCCCGGGAGGTGGCTGCAGGTGGGAGTGGGGAGAGGACTAATAGAACAGGGGGATTACCCCGCAGCATACGGGGCCGACGTGCAGATTGAGACCATGAATTTAAAGCAAGGCAGCCGGCCTACTGTGTGCTTGTCTCTAACACCAGTCAACAGCTCTGGGGCAGGCACGGAGAAGAGAGATGGGAGGGCTCCTCCCAGGCTGGGATTTGGCCAAGGGGCTGTGACAAAAGAGAGAAAGGTAGAATTGCTGAGGGATTCACACTGGGGCATGGAGGACGAGCCAAGGAGCAGAGCTTGGACAGGGAGGAGAGGGAAGCCGGGAGGAGGCCCGGGGTAGCGCGTGGGGGCTCAGTGCGTTCAAATTCCCGACGAAGGTGAGGAACGGGCAGCCGGGGGCAGCTTGAGTTGCAGGGCTGGGAGGATAGGGAGAGAGGAATGAGGGGGTCCAAGTGTCACTGCAGGAATGGGCCCCCGTGGAGACCCGCACTGGCCACCAGAGGAGGGAGGGGTACGGTCCATCTGACTGGATGTGGATGTCAGCGAGCATGATGACAGAAGGGGGTGAAATGAAGGCTCTGGCTAGGAGGGGGTGCAGCCATGTGTGAGCTCTGAGAGCCAGGCAGGGCCACCTGGGCTTCTCACCACTGCACAGATTCTGGCCCTTTCTATATGAGTGATACGAAGACTTATTTCCCCTCTCAACGCTTTGGTATCACTTGCAAAAATGGGAACAATACTTTGTACCTGCCTCTTGGGGCTACTACGAAGACTGAAGGAGATCATTCAGACAAAGCACTAAAACAGTGCCAGGGCACATTAATTGCCAATAAGTGTCAAATATTACCCCTCAGAGTAGGTTGAATTGTAGCCCCCCCTCCCCATGATAAGTTAAGACTCTAACCACACCCCCCTGCCCGCCCCCTCTGCCCCCGCCAAGCCTGTAAATGTGACCTTATTTGAGAAGTGGGGTTTTGCAGATATAGTTAAGTCAAGGATCTTGACGTGAGACAATCCTGGATTATTCAGGAGGGCCCTAAATCCAAAGACAAGTGCCCTGGTAGGAGACAGACGAGGAGAGACACACCCGGAGGAGGAGGCCGCATGAAGACAGAGGCAGGGAGGCCGCCACAAGCCAAGGGGCACCTGGAACGCCCAAGGCTGGAAGAGGCAAGCAAGCATTCTCCCCCGGAGCCTTCCGAGGGAGCACGGCCTTGCGGACACCTTGATTTTGGATTTCTGGCCTCTAAAACTGTGAATGAGTAAATTTCTGTTGTTTTATGCCACCGAGTTTTTTAGTAAACTGTTATGGCGGCCCTAGAAAACTAATATATTCCTGATGTATCTGGGCCTCAATAATCCTTACCTTTGGAGACTGACATGGGCATTGAAGAAGAAAGTGCATGAAAATTTCAGGGACAGTGAAGATGACCAATAAATACTGGGTTGTCCCTCCCAGTCTCCACCATACTGGCATATCCACGCACACACACACTGAGCGCAGAAATACACACAGGGACAAATGTCCAGAGCAGCCCCCAACCTCATAGGTAGCAGTGTTAGGGAAGGAGAGGGTGGTATATCACCAGACACTTATGAGGACAATGTGACTTGACTGAGGAGGTTTCCTGTCATCTGCTGACCACAGGCTGGGCCCGGGGCCACGCAGGTCTGAAGAAGCCGGGCACCGACCACGGTGGGGACAGAGGCCAGCCTCCAGGGGCAAGACTAGGTGGCTTCGTGCTGTCTGATTAATCAACACAGGTCAGTGTTTCAAATACTGACACCCCCCCACCCCCGAGAACTTGAGTCTGTGATGAGCAGATTTGGGGTCACATTTTCTTCCCTCTCTGAGTCATGGGCAATGGGGCTCCTCCTTTAACTAACCTCACACTGGGCAAGGCTTGCTTCCATTTTGGATATTTTCAATTGGAGATCACACAGGCTTATGGAAAATAACTTTCAGTTACAGAAAACATGAAAAAGAAGGTTCTTGGCATTTGGGAACTCTGGTAAAGAATTCTGTCTCTCTGAAATTGGAGTTTTATTTGATGTTTCTTGGAAAGAAATCATTCGACTTACTTTATAGTCTTCCAGTTCTTCAAAGGGTTCAGAATCAGACACACAAAAAAGCATAAATAATCCAAAAAAATGTTGTACTCTATCTTGTGAATGCTATTTCCTTCCTTTTCATAAGGTATATTTATGAACTCTGAAAAGTAATTTCACGGAAAAAAAATGCAATCTTAGTCCAGTTTTATAACAACGAAAGTATTTTGTTCCCGCCTTGTGGATTATTTTTAAGGCAGTGTGGTCTTATTTACACAAGTGACATACACGACTTCCCTGAGGCCAAAGTCCTTCAGATTTTACATCTGCCTTCTTGGGTGTTTATGCTTTCAGAAAAGGGGATTTGCAGTCCGGGAATGTGTTCAGTTAATCCAAACGGGGCTCTTTCCCACTGTTTCAGACTCCAGGCGTTAGTCTTTACCTGTGGGCGGCCCACCTCCCTCTTCCCCTCCTCCCCCTTCCCCTCCCCCCTCCCCTTCCCCATCCCCCTCCTCCCCCCTCCTGCTTCCCTCCTCCCCGGGTCCATGTGTAATCAATTGGTCACACTGGCCACACACTGGATTTTAGCCAGGGGGAGAGGCAGGGGGGCAAGTGTGTCTTTTCCATCTCAGCCTGTCTGTCTGTCTGCCTGTCTGTCTGTCTAAACTTTCATGGCCCCGCTAGGCAGGTCAGTCCCATGGGTTGGACCCCAGTAGAGGCAACAGTGCTGTGACCCACGAGGGCGGCCAACAGCCCAGTCCCTTTGATGCTCTGAGAACAGCTCCCAGAGGCCTCTTTGCAGATGGCCATCAGATAAAAGAGGCAGTGCCCCAGGGCTGCCCCGGCCATCTGGTGGGCAAGTATTTTAAGCCTGATTTCTTCTGGAAGGAAGTTCTGGGAAACTTCTGCCCTGGTACTCCACATCTGTGCACAATCGAAGTCCACACGTGACTGGGTCCCACAAAGGGAAGCTCTCAGGGTTCTGGAGGGAGATGGGGGAACCTCTCCCATCCCCCCCCCCCCAATTTGGTACTCCCTGAACTTGTCCAAGGTGTTAGGGTAGCCATGTGCTTTCCCTGAAAAAAGACAACATCATTCCACAGATGCTCCTTGAGCACCTACTATGTGCCAATGCTGGGATGTAAGGAACGGGGCCCACACAGTCCTTGTTCTCACAGAGCACAGACCCCAGGCCTTGCCCGTCACTGGACCACCAGAGATTAGGGCCGGAGTCCCACCCTGCTGTCCCACAGCACCCCAAGTTCTAACACACACCAGAGTGGGGGCTCCAGGAGTGTGTGCAAAGCCTCACTGCCCAGAGACTAGAATGGAAGGTGAGACTGAATGGGGCCGCTGGGGAGGGCCATAGAGGGAAGGGGACATGTGAGCAGAGACCTGCAGCTGCTGAAGATACCAACCAGCCCTGAGCCAGCCCTGTGGCTCTCGGGGAGGAGCACGGGGGAAAGAGGCACAGCAAGACCGTGATGTGGGAGTGAGTACTCCCGGGGGGATTCTGGGAAATGGCCCATATTGTTGGGATCGATCTCCTCAAATGTCATTTTTCTTCTGATTACCGAAGAGTTGAGACAGCAACCTAAGCGCCCATGCAGACAGCATTGTGAGAGGCTGACTTCTAGGCGTCATCAGGCCTTTGTCCTCCAGGGGACTTTTTTTCTTTTAAAGATTTTATGTACTTATTTGACAGAGAGACACAGCGAGAGAGGGAACACAAGCAGGGGGAGTGGGAGAGGGAGAAGCAGGCCTCCCGCAGAGCAGGGAGCCTGATGCGGGGCTCGATCCCAGGACCCTGGGATCATGACCTGAGCCGAAGGCAGATGCTTAAAGACTGAGCCACCCAGGCGCCCCTCCAGGGGACTTTATCAATCAGCATCCTGCCAGCACCAGGGCTCTGGGCAGCAGCTTTTAAAGGAAAGGGTTTGGAGGAAGCTTAGTGGCCCTGGGCCCTGACCAGGCGCCGTGTGGAGGGAGGAAGGGGCGACCACGAAGTAAAAGAGCACCTCCCCCCACCCCACTCTGCCAAGAACCATTTTGCCAAAGTTTGGACCTGCCTCTTAGAAAAGAAGTGTGTAATCTGAATAGGCCACTGTTCCCACGACTGTTTTTTAAAAGGCAAAAAGCACAAATCATGGTCTAGTAGCCAAGAACAGACTCAGGCTTTCATGAAAGATGATGTAGCACAGAATCCTAATTGGACATTTCACTGTCCACCCATGCACCCCTGGGTCGTGCGGCGAGCCCCTACTGGGTGCCGGGCACTATGTTAGATCCTGCTGAACCTGATGGATGCTGCCTTGACCCTTACAATCTGGAAAGCAGAGAGATGCACGTTCAAATAGAATTATTAAAATCCCTGGGCGGGAATAAGAGCATCTACCTGGGAGTCAATGGAAGTCCAGCCCCAGAGCTCAGTGACTGGGTGCCTGAGTCAGGCTGAGTCACCTGGGAGCTTTGCTAGCCTGAACCCTCCCCAGACCAGGTGGGTGGCAGGAGACCTGCTCTGGAAAGGACTGGGAGGAGTCAAGGCTGGGTCCACTGGGGCTCACACAGAGGCAGTTTGTGAGTGGGCTGACCCAGCATCCTTGCATAGGACTGAGCAAGTGTAAGGTGACCTTCCCCCTGAAGAGCTTGTTTTCCAACTGGGGGCCATGTGGGTTGTGATCTCTTCCCCAACACAAGTGACTGTGTGCCCCATCTAAGTATCCATGCCTGAATGCTTGCTCTCAGGGCCTGGGGTGTGTCCTCCTTGCTTTTCAGGGGAGGCACTTTCCCCCTGATTCTGGGATCCCTCAGATGCCACGCCCAGCTGAGCTGTGAAGGCCCGGACCAAGCACAATACAATACCATTTGTTACCTGTTCTACATGCTGATTCTGATCCACCTCTTACCCCATCCTCCACACACACACACACACACACACACACACACACACACAGCCCAGCCAGTGACCCCTTCTCCTGTCTCTGACCTTGCTGAGCCCTTCGGATTTGCCCTACCTGATCAATTACACTCTCCCCAGGCCCAGAGCCCCAGCAACACCTTGCAGTGGCCTTGGCCCTGGGCCCTCCAGCCCATGCTGTCTGTCCTCCCACTCACCCTGAATTTGGCAGGAAGCACGAATACCAGTGCCAACGCAATATGACAAGGGGAACCAGAAATGAGGATTGAACATTTGGCAGCTACAACAAAAATTTAAACAAACAGAAGGTACCTTACTGAGTGTTGTCCTTCAGAACATTCTTCCGGGGGGTGATGCGCTTGATCCCGAGATGCTGTCCTGGGCCACACGGTTTCTGGAGTCATCCGTGGGAGTCCTGAGTCAGCTGATTCAGCAGCAACCAAGCCCTGCCACACACTGGAGTAAAAAATACAACACTCGAATCCCCCTGCAGTTTGGGAGACATGGACCCTGGAGGTGGGTTATTTTGTAAGAGCCTCGGCCGGGGTTGAGCCTCGGCACCCCCACTTCTGGTGCAGTGTCTGGCCCGTGCTCAAGAGACGTTTCCTATAGGTCTCGAGGATGGCATTGATCGTCCTGCATTTCTCCTGGTTAAAGACCCCATTTCCTCAGATGTGTTTTGTAAGTCTTTTGTAAGTCTTAAAAATGTTTCATTAAAGCAAATGCTTAAATACTGACGCAGCAGTCCTTCTTCAGTCGGCAGTGGTTATAGTCCAAGTGGCTGGGATGCCTTTCTAAAACCCCAACATTCTCCCTTTAAAATGAATTGATAACACTTTGTTTCTGGATCAGCCCTGACTTGAGTTGGCAGCTCAACAAAACAGAACTCTTCATTAGCCCTTCTTCCACCCCAGCTCCCCCCACACCTACTCCTCCCCCACACTCCGTTTCTCTTCTCTGGAAGTGCCCCCACCCCCAAGTCCTGGCCCAAGTCCTCCCTTAGGACCCTTGAGGTCTTTTCTTCTCTCTCCCTCCACACTGGGAGGCCGCGTCTCCCTTCCCTCCCAAGCGTCTTTCCCTCAGTCCAGGTCCCCGGCCTCCTGGGAGGCCTTCTGTCCCCTGGGTCTAACACTTCTGCTCACCGCCGCCACCCAGACACCGCAGAGGGGTCTTAAATTTTTAACTTCTTACTTTGACATAAACTCGGACTAATAAAGAGGTTGCAAAATAGTATAAACAATTTCCTTAGAGCCCTTACCCAGACTCCCCAAATGCTAACGTTTTGCCACATTTGCTTTCTCCTTCCCCTTTGGCCCCAAGATATAATACACATATGCACATTATAGGTTTTTCTGAATGTCTGAGAGTAAACTGCAGACATGCAGTGCCCCTCACCCCTAATTACTTCAGTGTGTCTCCTAAGAACAAGGACATCCTCTTAAACCACCCTAGTTCAATGATCAAACTCAGGAAATTAACCTTGATGCAATATTATTATCTAATCTACATATTTTATTCAGATTTTACTACTTGTCACAATCATGTCCTTCAGGTTTTTTTTTAAGAGAGAGAGAAAGAGCGAGTGGCAGGGAGGGGTAGAGGGAGAGAAAGAGAGTGTGCACATGGGGGTGGGGGAGGGGCAGAGGAGATTCTCTCCCTCTCCAGTAGACTCCCCGCTGAGCAAGGACCCTGACACAGGGTTCGATGCCAGGACCCTGAGATCATGACCTGAGCCAAAATCAAGAGTCAGACACTTAACCGATGGAGCCACCCAGGCGCCCCCCAAATCATGTCCTTTATAGTAAACGGAAATCCCAGATCCCATATGACAGTCTGTCCTCACGTCCCTTCAGTCTCCCTTAGTCTAGAGTTCAGAGGAATCTTCCTCAAATTATTTATATCAGCTTATGTTGGTTCTGCAACAAAAGCCCTCCACTGCCCTGCGGAATGAGACGGAGCCCAGTCTCTTGGGCACGGCCCACCTGGCCCTGCAGCCCAGCCCATCATCCCCAGTGCCTCCCTGTGACACTAGATCCTGGTAGCAGCCTCACCGGCCTCCGTACCATGCCGGCCTCTCTGTCTCTGGTCTCTCAGTCTGGAACTACTCTGAGCTTGTGGATGGCTGCTCCATACTCCAGCCCCACCACCACACCTGCCCCACCACCAGACCTGGCCCTGTGATCTCCTTCGCCTTTCATCGTCTGTTCCTTCGTTCATCCGTTTATCTTTTGTCCCTCACCCCCACTGAGGATAAGCCCATGGGGGCAGGGGGCTCAGCAGTCTGGTTCCGGCTGAGTCCTGAGCACTTGGAAAAAACTGGGCCTGGTACATAACGGATGTTCAATAAACATTTGGTGAATGAGGGATTTGGATTAAAGACAAGAAAATCTTTTCACCTATACTCACATGGGTTAGAGATTTTATAGAAAATGAATGATGAAGAAAGCTTTTGGAAATGTCAGCCAATGACCTAGGAAGCTTTGGTGACACGGCCCTCTTCTTCCAACGGTCCAGACGTCAAGATAATAGAATGGATTTACTTTTTAAGTGAATGTGCCAGATCGTCTACATCCAGGGTTTTCTGTGACAGACTTCTCAGCAGAAATAAGTGACACATAACGACATGAAGGTCATGGTTGAGTAACATGGGGAAGAGTTTGTGACCAAGCCACAGGCTGCCTAGAACCCACTCAAATAGCAAAGGGGGCTCCCTTTCCTGTTGGAAAGGCCTTGGGAGGCCCCGAACGACCTTGGAGGACCCCAGCCAGATCTCCAACCTCTCCTCAGGCCTCTGCAGAAAGAGCCCCCAGCCTGGGGCTTGCAGAGCGAGCAGACAGGTCAGGGGCGAGCCTGGGCCTCGGGCAGGCAGGACCGGACTGCTCGCGCTTACAACTGGACACGTTCTGCACCTTCACCAGGGAGTGGACTCCTCAGCTCTAGACACGTGTCTGTCAAGAGAGCTGTACACGTCGCTGTATGTACTTGTGCCCCCATAAAATTTTTTTCAAAAGAGAAAAGAAAATTGGGGCAGCTTCGGCTCTCTGAAAGAGCAGCAGCTTTTGGAGATGGCCTGCCTGAGTCCCCAGGGAGCCCAGTCCTGACTGCTACAATGCAGATTTCATTGGAGAAAGGGGTAGATGACCTGAACCCCAAACTCTGCCCTGGCCTGGAGCCCAGGGGTGTGCACCAGGATAAGACAAGCAAAAGGAACATTTGTACCCAGCCGGGGCTCTGGGCTCAGACACAGTGCAGAGTCCCAGGGCTGCCTGGGGGATGAGGCAGCATATGGAAGGCTGGGGAGGCTCTGGGTTCAGAGCACCCTCCTAGCTCAGGTCTGGGAAGAAAGGTTCAAGGGCTAGATGAGAATGGAAGTGAACACATTCTGTTCCTAACGGATGCACAACAGGCCCTCCCTGACTGACCTCACTCTACACTCCTAGGTGGGAGACCACGTTCACAGGGTCCATGACCCCTTTGCTCCATCACCCCAGACTGGGATGCCACCACTAACATGGCCTGACCTGTGGACAAATGCCTGGAGGCTGCCGTGCTGGAGTGAGTGGGGGCTGCAGGTGGACGGAAGGGACCACAGCTTCTGTCAGACTGAGGCCACACCTTACAGAGACATGGGCAGCAGTCAGGAGGCTCAGAAAATACCCAGAACTCTTGGGACAACCCACATGTCCACAGGAGGCCATCAGACGAGGTCACGGAGAGTTGCAGGATGGGGGCCTCTATGGGGTGTGCCACTGGTAAAGCTGAAATGCCCTGGGGCCAGAGATGCAAGTGAGCCCTGGGGCCCACAGCACCCACCCCCTCCTGTCCCTACAAGGTGGTTTGGACCAGGCCACAGAGAGTCACAAGTTCCCAGAATGCCTGGAACTGTTTTCTGAGGCAAGGCAGCCTCACGGGCATCCCATCTAAGGCAGACCCCGCCTGGTCTCAGCCTCCTGCTGAGACCCTCCCGGGACCTGAAAGGAGGAAGGGGAGTAGTCCTATGTGGTCTGGCAGAGTCACTGCTGTGGCGATGAGCTCGGTGACCCTGGGCAAGTAGCTTAAATGCTTTGCGACTCAGTTTCCCTATCTGGACACTTGGGGTAACAAGGGCAGTTTCTTCAAAGGGCTATTTGAGATGATGAGATACTCTGAAGAGGACCTCACACATATGTGCCCAGTGGTTGGTTGTCACCATGGGTGTCATTACAGGGGGCTCTGGGGCCGGGTGGGAGGTGGGGGAGACACGGGTGGAGCCACACATCCCCTTGCATCACCTCTCCAAGCTCCCAAAACAGCTCGCTCCCTGGGAATTCACCACAGAATTTCATCGGGGCCTTTCTGCTTCCTGCCCATGAGACCTGGAGTAGCACAGCTCCCTAGCATGTCCTAGTCTTAAGCAATTTTTTTTTTTTTTTTTACTATTTTATTTATTTGACAGAGAGAGACACAGCGAGAGAGGGAACACAAGCAGGGGGAGTGGGAGAGGGAGAAGCAGGCTTCCCGCGAGCAGGGAGCCCGATGTGGGACTCGATCCCAGGACGCTGGGATCAAGACCTGAGCTGAAGGCAGACGCTTAACGACTGAGCCACCCAGGCGCCCCTAGTCTTAAGCATTTTTATAGTTTCATTTGCACCTGGGATATGGTAGGGTCTTACTACATACTTGGATTGAATGAATGAATGTTTTAGGAAAACCATTACTTAAATTACTAAGAGAGAAATGAGGTTGCATAAACTCTCTGATGTCCTTCTGGGCCAGAAAGGCAACAACAGAACATGACATCTTTAGGGTGTATTTTAAAGAGTAGCCGTCCAAGTTCGATCTTGTTTCGCTAGCAGATAGGGGTTTATTGTAGAGCTGATGCTCCCCAAATCTGCTTTAAGGAGACAAAGGGGAGCGGTTGTGATGATTTTCCCTTGCTGAGTCCCTTTTGGTAACACAGTTATTATATGGCAGAACATTCTAGAAACAAGGGCCTTCAACATTCTAATGTATCTTCTTGGTAATGACTTCTTCTAAGGACTCAGGGCTTGTCTCAGGAAAGGGGACCCCCATGGTAGAAATTAGGAAAGTTGGAGAATTTTTGCCTTGTCATTTTCCATCTTCTCACACATCCTATCTGGTCTTGCCCTAGTGGAGAATTTAAACAAGCAGCTTGTCACCTCTCACCTTCTGAATTTGTTTTCTTCAGAGAGAACTCCTTACCACCTTTTTATTCGGCTCCTTCCTGACAGGGAGCAATGAGTCAGCGCTTATGGCTGCCAGCAACGGAAAGCAACTCTGGTTAACTCAGCACACAGAGAACTTACTGGAGGGGTGGGCGCCAGGCTCACAGAACACACAGGAAGCTGGAAGACCAGGCACTGGCATGCTGGTGGCCGGGCAGCAGAGCACCACGGCCAGGGAATGCCAACATGCCCCCACAGCCTCAAGGACGCTGCCCTCCCAACAACCCCTCTTTTTGCCTCGCTTGCTCCAGATTCAAAGAATGTTGCATTGGCCAAGCTTAGGACATGGGTCTGCCTTCAGCAGTGCCAGGGGCAGGGAGAGAAAGGGAAATTGTGGTGGAGATAAGAAAGGGAGCATAAGGGGGATGGACGCTGGATAATCCCCGTCTCTCCCATAAAGAAAAGCTGCCAAGAAATGTGCAGGATATATGGAAGAACAAGCAGGTGTACTGAAAGCATCTAACAGCAAGCCTCGTAGATGGATACAAGTACTACCCACCTTGAAAAACACCTTGGAAAAATGACAGTGCTCCCCTAAATGAATATGTAGTCACCATCATCCCAAACAAGATCCCCACAGAACTTTTCAAGCTTACACTGATTCTAAAATGCATATTTAAGACAACATGCCGAGTGTCCGGATGATATTGAAAAGTAAGGATAAGAAATTTAAAACACAAAACTGGAGTAATCAAAGGGTGGGATGGGGGAGTACGCAAAATGGGTGATGGGGATGAAGAGGCACAAGCTTCCAGTTGTAAACTAGATAAAGCCATACAGACGAACAGTACAGCATAGGGAATATACTCGTGTTGTGGTGACTTTGTATGGTGACAGATGGTGGCCCCATGTAGTGAGCATCTTGTAATGTTTATAATTTCAAATCACTCTCGTTGCACACCTTAAACTAGTATTGTGTGAACTATACTTCAATTAAGAAAAACTATAGTAATCAGGATAATGCAGATTAAACAAGATCATCAATGGAAAAGAAAAGAACGGAGCAACAGAACCACCTATATGAGAATTGGTGGATGTCAAATAGCCATTTCAGGCTGGTGGAGAAAAGAGGAGTCTTAGCTGTCTTGGGGGGGGGGATGGGGTGGGGATAAAGTTAGATTCATACAGCATATCATTAAAGAAAATAAATCCAGAAGATTAAAAATAAAAAAAAACTGTAGAGTTATATGAATAAAATGTAATATTTTTGAAACTTTAGCAGAGGGAAGGTCTTTCAAGATATGAACTACAGAAGCCTAAGTAGGATGAAATCTGACTTCTAAAGTGGTAACAACTACATCAAGTGCATCTCAGGAAGTAAAAAAACACGCGATGGAATAAAACATATGTTCACAAAAAGATGTGAAGAAGGATATTCACAGCAGCTTTATTCCTCCTAGCCCCAAACCTGGTAAGAGCTCAGGTGTTCAAGAACAAGGCAACAGACCACATGTCATCTGTTCATACAGTAGAATAATACCTGACTTAATAAAAAGGAAGTTACTGATTATAACTTGTGTCTCAAAAACATTAAGCTGAGCAAAAAAGAAACCAGACACACAAAAAACACATATCTGCCTGATTCTATTCAAACTACCAACAAAAACTAATTTACGGTGGGAAAAAAATCAGAACCGAGGTCACCTCTGGGGGTGGGATGGGAGGGATTGCCTGGGAAGGAGCATGAGAGAATTTTCTAGGATGATGGCAATGTTCCTCACCTTGATAGGGGTTTGAGTGACAGCTTTATCCTTGGTCAAAATATAGCAAATGCACACTTAACATTTGTGTTTTATTGTGTGTACATTTTATCTCAAAAAAGAGAAAATTCATTAAAAAAAAGAACCAACCCCAAATAATATGTGTGCTGAAGTATTTAGGGATGAGTACGAGGACTATGGTTCACTCTGGAATGCACTGAAAAGTAAGATGGATTAGTGGATGTATGTGTGACGTTAAAAGAAGTATATAGCAAATTGCACAAGGTAGAATCTAGGGGGTGGGTGTACTGGGTTCTCTGTACAATTCTTTCAACTTATCTGTGTGTTTAAAAATATTGATACTACAGGGCGCCTGGGTGGCTCAGTTGGTTAAGCGACTGCCTTTGGCTCAGGTCATGATCCTGGAGTCCCGGGATCGAGTCCCGCATCGGGCTCCCTGCTCAGCGGGGAGTCCGCTTCTCCCTCTGACCCTCCTCCCTCTCATGCTCTCTCTCTCTCATTCTCTCAAATAAATAAATAAAATCTTTAGAAAAAAAAATATTGATACTACAGTGTTAGGGGAAAATAGCAACAGACTAAAAGGAAAGATATTTCCGACATGTTAAGAGATATTTTACTCGTGCTTTATAGAGCTCATCATCAACAGAAAAAATGAAAAACCCCCTTGACTGTAAGCAAAGACCTTGATAAAAAAGGCACATGCCAACAATATCTGAAAAGATCATCTTATTTGTCAATAGAAAAATCTGAATTCGACTAACAATGCTACTCCTCCCCCCTCCAGGCTGATACCAACGTGAGAACACTTGGTGGAGAGCGTTCTCACCTGCTGCTGGTGGCTGTGAGTGCAGCCAGGTTGGTGACATCTCCCAACTCTGCTGAAGGGGATACCCCATCTCCCGGTACCACCACCACCACGCAACCCTCCCGCTTGCTGGCGAGGAGCGGCCAGGCAGCCCTGAAGACCCAGAAATGCCAGAAGTGGGACGCCAGGCAGCAAGCAGCCTATCTGTGCGCTTGATGCAGAGGTCAGAATGAAGTGGTCACAATGGGAAGATCTAAGACCTACTGCTAAGTCAGAATCACATGCGAATTACGGCATTTGTAGAAAAAGCAAAACCAACGTAATGTAAACAAACACACAGAGCAACGGAAAGGATCTGGAAAAATTCGAACTCTTGTGTTGTTGAGGAAGTAGGACCGGGGATGGGAGCCAAACAAGCTGGGTTTGAAATAAATGCGATCTGAAATAAATGTAGACACATACATATCTATAGTGATGAGACCGTATTTGTGTAGTGCTCGCCTCATTAAAATGAAAAACATGAACAGATCACCAGTTTAAAACAAAGCTCGGCCCGTCTCACGTTCCCAGCATTTATTTCAGAGCAGAACTGATCAATTATATAATTACTTGTTTTGGATTTTATAGCCTAGACCCCGCAAACCAAGCTTTCATTTCTCTGTCAACCCTTAGACCATTCCCCCCCCCCCCCCCCCCCCCCAGGCAGCACAGCATCCCCAACACTCAGGGAGCCCTTACCAGGCAGCTGGATCTGTTCACACACAGGGCTCCAGACACTTGTTGGCGATCCACTTGGCCCTGCGGATAAGTCCTTTCTACCACAGTCAAACCAGACTCCCCATCTTTTGTGTTTCGTTCCTTCAACTAGGAGACAGGATGGGATGGCAGGGACTCTGCCCCATCATGAATCAATACAGAGCTGGCTCCAGTACCCCCCGCCCCCCACCTCCCAAGTGCTGAGTCATATCGGACTATGTGGGCAGAAAACTGCAGAAGGTCCTGCCAGCCACTTCAAAACTTTTAAGAGTGGTTTGCTTTTAAGTATGCTACACAGAGTCGTCTTCAAGCGAGAACTCCTAAAATCTACACGTAGGTAATGCGTCCTGTGACTGATAAAGGGCAGAGGTGTGGGTGTGTATATGTTCATATCTAACCAGCTGTTTCTCTACCACCGCTCTGTGAAACAAATCAAACAGCTCACCAAAACTAGTTGAAAGTTTTATTTATATAAACTTCATTAAGAACATAAAAGATTAAGTTTCTTAAAAAAAAAAATCTGCAGTTATTTACAGCAGTATTGCACAAGTAAAGTGGCAATTACCCTGTCAAAATTCATCAGTGCAAAACACAAGTAAGCCAGGGAAATCGCAATACAAATGCTACATACGCTGGGTCCTAGGAAACAAGTTAGTGACGGTCCGTATACAGACAGATCAGTGCTATTTATAAATGTGTACCTGATGAGTTCTGATACAGTAACTAGTGGTCACAGAACCTGCACATACAACTTCGGAGAGCTTCTAAAGTCTGATTCCCAAATAAAAGTAGTCAAGTTACCTAGCTGGGAGCTTGAGGATGCTTCTTGAATACAATGCCGTTGGGAGCAGGAGTCCCCTCTGCTGGTTTAGCGTCACGTGTGGACCCATCCCTGCACCCACGTGAGTGGGGAGTGGACCACACAGGCACCAGGCTAAATCAGCAGGGATGCTAGAACCATCTACTGACACGGGGCCACTAGGAGGTCTCTCTGAAGCTTCCGCGAGCTTTCACATCTTAACATCTAGTCGAGTGGGACCCCCAACCTCTCCTGAAGCCAACAGAGAAGCAGAAGGAAGACAACCTGAAGCAGGCTGATCAAAGGTAGGGACCAAACGGCTCAGGGCTGGGGGTGGGGGTCTGTACAATTAGCTCCTGAAGACCATTAAGTCCACACCTCAAAGCACAGGACACAGCGGGTGGGGGATAATTTAACTACTCACCAGTTGCCAAAAAGTGGCATGAGGTGGTGTTCCTGATGTCCCTCTCAAGGCAGGAGCAACCTGGCTTACCTGTCCCTTCCTCTTGCCCTGACCAACTCCTGGCAGCATCCCCAAAAAGGGGCCCGTTTTTATTTCTCTGAACACTGAATTGTCAGGGATACATTTTCAATGGAAAAATCTGTCCCAACTGCCAATAATACATTAAAATAAAATAAAATTAAAAAAGATATGGCCTGGCCTTCATAGAATTTGCTTCCACGAGAAGCTGGCTCTTTCGGAATAGAAAAGTCACCAGCTATTTCTTGTAGAATTTTGTGGCCGGCCATTTATGGTCTCTCACTGATGGCTCAACACCGACTTCATCATCAGGATAGCAAACCCCAAGAACTTAAACCCACGTGACCAGAACTACTAGGAACCAAAGCTGGAGGGCCAGCCTAGGGAAGAGCGTGGGGCTCATAGTCACCACCTCAGAGTTAAAGCAATGAATGGTACAGCAGGGGGCGGGGAGCAGGGAGGTCAACACTTTTCAGAACATAAGACATTAAATAAGCAGGAAATAAATATACAATATTTCTACAAGTTACAGCATTATGAAACAGTAGGACACATTACACAGAAAAAGATTCTACAATATGTACAATCCTCAATTCTGAAAAAGTTTAGTAAAAACAGTGATCTTTACTCATTTATGCTGTACAAAATTTTACAAGAAAGGTAAAGGAAACACAATTGCACACAGACATTTGGCTCAGTTGGTAAGTAAAATGTGACCTCCTAATCTAATAAATAGTCAAAATATATACAATATCAAGACGGGGAAACAGGAGAAAGTTATTCTCTATGGTGTACACTCTTTTTAATCAGAGGGAAGTTTTGCCTGGTTCCTCCGCAACCCCGAGAGCAGTTCTTGGCAAACTCACTTCTGGGCAGGAGTACAGGTAACTGGAAGAATTACTCATGGGATTCTTTTGCATGTGTTTATTGCATTTCTGTGATAAGTCACAGGACACTTTCTACAAACCTCATGGGAGAAGAGGTGGTCAAGGCACAAAACCCGCATTCAGTTTCCAAAAAGGGATCTAGTCTTTTTTTTTTTTTTTCTACAAAAAGTAAAAGAAATACACACTAAAAAGTCAAGGTCTACCACAGTAGGCATACCTTCCGCAGGGAGGCATCATGATAAACAGATACGTACAGTACAGAGACATCCAGTCATCTCTCTTCAGTCCTGGTGCAACATCCTGCTCCTTAATACTACAAATTCATAGAATCTCTAATTTCCTCACAAGCTGCTTCCGCGGCCAGCCTGGACACCAGGCGGCCACTGAGCCAGAGGTATGCCAGCACACAGCCCTCGGGCACCGCTCCCAGGGAGCTGCAGTATTGAAGAAACAGAGTAAAGTGCTCCAGTCAGAGAGACTGGCACTGAGTACAGAGATCCTGGGAGGGGAGAGGCGCCCAGAACCAAATACGTCTTTGGTGTGTGTGTCCAGCAGGTCCACCACCGCCTTACAACCGTGTGGACGTCATGACCCTACCAAGGGGTTCGAGACATGTCGGGAACACAAGCTGACACTCAACGTAGCTTTAAAAATATTCAAGACCCCAACAAGATTGTGGGGGAAAAGAAAATCCTAAGAAAGGAAGAATATTTGGAATCAAAATATCTCTACCTAAAGGAAAATGCGTATATGCCGTAGATATATATATGTATATATATATATTTATATAGAATTATCAAGATACAAATGAATGGATTTCCTCACTTAATTTAATCACATGGAAACACTGGTCCTCTGTGGGCCCAAAGCAAAACAAGAGTTGTTGGCACTGCTGACTCGTTTGAAAAATCAGGTTTATCTTTTAAAAAGCTATTTAATGATCTGAGGTTTCAAAATCTGGAAGAGTTACAGGCTTCACGAAATGATCTCTACTGCTCCTCTTTCACTGCTTCCTGATCTCTCTCGGGTCCCCCCAAATTGTTTAACTGCCTTTGAAATGTCAGACCAACTCATGGGCCCTCCATTTGCTGCACCCCTCCCAGGCAGGTGTGGAGAAAGAAAAGAGCGCGCCCAACAGAGGTGGATGCACCAAGGGTGGTTCAACACCACCCACGTGTCCCGAGAATAAGGGAACAAGAAAGACCTCTGTCCGAAGGCTGAGCGGCCACTTCAGATTCGGGCTCCAATGCAGTATTTTTACAGCACGGCGGAAGGCAGAATTAAGCCTTCCTTTCAAAGTGGATTTGGGGGGGTGGGAACCAAGTGTCAGGCATCAAAGGCCAGGTGAACCTGGAATTGGATGAAAAACCTGAATGCCCAGGAAACCGCCGCCTAAAGCCCCGCCCACAGCTCGTGCCAATTCCCACGAGGGCTGGAGCTCTGACACCTGCAGCCCAAAGGGCTCAGCTGTGAGGGGGCCAGTTCCCCACCTGCGGCGCCTGCTGACTGTGCACCTGTGACCACGGGGGAGTCTGCAACCAGAGAAGCCCACAGCGCCGAGGGGCACAGTACCTGTCTGTGCTGTGACTGGTAGTCCTTCTTCAGAACACTTGTAAATGACAAGCCCATCAAAACCAGTGAAAACCAAAACCACGCAGGTCCCAGGGAGGAAGCTACTGGCAGACAAGACCAACTGGACCGCAGATGCCACAGGCAGATCCTGACTCATGTTCTGACCCAATTCCCTTTCATGAGAATACACTGGACCAAATCTGTGCATCGGCCTCCAGACAGACCAGAGGAGCATCACAAAAGGAGAAAAGGAAAAATACAAGAAAAGAGTTTTAAAATTTTGCCACAGATGCAACTGAATTTAAGGAGGTAAGTAAGTATTTACAAAACGGGAGTGGCATATCAATACAGGCTGACGACAGACCTTCTGCCCCTTTAATCAGTTTCGTTTCATAAGAACTTTTTTGGTATTAATAACGATTTAAAAAAAAGCATGTCAAAGAGCCAATAGCAGGGAAGGGAGGGGGCTATCTCATACCTCTCCCGTTTAAAAATTCTGTACAGTAATCTAAAAATAAACTAAGGCAGCTTTATCAATTAGCTGGCTCAGTTTCCACTGCAGAGTCTATATAATCCTCTGAGAGTAGGCAACAGGTTCTTAAAATTTTAGTACAAAAGTCATTCATGAGTTGGTTAAAAAGTTTCCATTTCCTTTTTGAAAAACCTGTTCTTATTAAAGAAGGTGGAAGAAAACCCACACCACGTGTAAACACCATTCTTACATAAAATCCTGCTCCAAAGAACCATGATTTGTACTTTTTTTTTTAAAAAAGAATCCTCCCTCATTTACATTCACAACAAACTTCCATTGGAAATTCTGCCATGTGGCGAACAGAAAGGTCAAGTCCACGTGCAGTGCGGTGTCCTCGGGAACGCGACGGCCAGCCTCCCCGCACGCCCTCTCAGGGAAAGAACCGCGGGCTGCATGGCAATGGCACCTCTCACACCGTGGTGCTGGGGCTTGTTGGTTTTAACAAGCGAATGTCTGCACCCATCTGGCTCCGCAAGGAACCCGTCGTCACTGCAATCTCCACACCAGGCGGATGATGTAACGTAACAGTCGTAAGATAATCATTTGGGGGTGGGCTTCGGCTGCTTGGTAATTATTCAAAAAGACCTGAAACAACAATAGGAAAGCTTCTTAGTTTCTCAGCCCTCGTGTTATTTTTGGGTGGGGGACGCCTATATTTAAGGGAACCACCAATCCCATTTTCACAGCTACGAAGGGCACCCCTTTACAAGCGCTGCACCTTCCGAGCATGGGTCCTTCCCCCGAGACTGCGAGGCCGAAGTCCTTCCTACCTTCCCCACAGAGGGAGACGTCGCCACATAAGGAGCAGCATGCTAAATGATCTGCTTCTTTACAGAAACCAAAAGGATGCTTGGAACCGCAAAGACAATCCCTGAATCTCAGTTTGCCCCTCTAAAAAACACATGTATTCTTTCTATGGGCCATGGCATCATTGGCCAGAACCGCCTCGATCAGGGGATGCTTCAGCCTGTGTGCAGGTGTGGAGGAAAGCCATCCCCCAAGTCACTGGAGTCGGCGTCCCATGGGAAGAGGTAGGGGTAGAGGGGACACAAGAGAGAGATGTGAAGGAACTGTCTCACAACCCAGGTTATTAACATTCAAATACGCGACTCCCCCGAGGGTGAATTTCTGATAGCTGTAGTTTACTTGAGAAACCAGTGATTTGGGGTAATTTGTCCTAAGAAGCTAAATCCAGTGGTGCACGGATGCACCACCGCGCCTCTGGCTGCTGGTGGGTGGATCCACTATATAAACACGGGTGGCTCAGCACTGAGTCCATGGCCACACACACAGGCGGGGTCAACCCCCACCCTCCCACCCCACGTGGGGAGCAAAGAACAGTGAAAAATTTCTAAAAAGGCCTCTTTGCTAGTGACCACCATGTTCATGACAAGAGGAGAAACTGTTCAAAAGGCAGTTGCTAGATTAAAGGTGTCCGAGGTCCTCAGGTCTTCCGGAGGGCCCACCTGTGAGTTCTCATCCATTCTGCAGGTGAGTGCGGTGTGTAAATCAGAGCAGCCAAAGGCGGCAAAGGAGCACACCTGCCTCTACGCCAGGAGCTACAACCCGTCTCACGGTTCCGGTCTGCAACCTACCCTCGTTAAGGTTGTTTCCTTAATGAGTCATCTACGCCCGAGACCAGTGCTCCGCTGTTCGGGGCTCTCCATGAAGCCCCTTCTCAATCGGGCAGGTGAGGCTTCCAATACAGCCCGGTGGAACCACGGGCCACGAGTGCGGCTGGGAACCGGCGTCCCCCATCACACACAAACACTGCACGCAGACACCAGCTGCGAGCGGAGCCCCTGCCTGTGACTGTTTACACGAGCTCGCAAGGACTTGTCTGACAGGACGGGATTGTGATAAGGCCCGGGCGTTTCCCGTTCTCCTTCCATAACCAGACTGGAGGAAATCGGCTTTCTGTAAGCGATTCCTGTAGAGGCGCTCCGTAACCACAGTCTGTGATTTTTATCTGTTTTACACACAAGATTGCTTTGTTTTGATTTAACTTTCAAAATTACTTTGCTTTTTCTGTGTGAGAATAATTTAGGGGAAGGTTAATTTTAGTTGAGACTAATATTAATAGGTTGAAAGAGGCTTATTCAAAATAAAACCACGACTTACTAAAATGAAGAAAGCGCACGCGGGGCTAAGCAATCACTTCAAGGTGGGAAATCTCATGTCAGCCAGGTGTCACTACCAGCCTCAGTACGACCAGAGAATGCGGTCAAAGTGACACCAGTAAGGGGACAGGGTCACGTTAGGGACAAGTCCCAACTGCTTCCAGACCTGGCAGCGTCTGAGAGGAGACATCTCCCCTCAACCCTTTGCGGACATTGGGTGGACGGCGGTAGCTGGGACGCTAAAGAGTCTCATCACGAGACTAGTCTTTCCAAGTCTTTTAGGGTTCTGCCTGGATCCCAAATGTCAAGGATGTGGGGGGTGTTCGAAGGAAGCCGGGGAGGGGGTGCGGGCCATGCAGGAAATTTTGGCAAAAGGAACACACCCGATCCCTGACAAACAAGAAAACGCTGCAAGTACTCAGGAAGGACAGTGGGAGGCCTGCCCTCTCAGGCAGTGCACATGACAACACGGCACACGCTTTTAAGCCAGCGAGAAACTGCTTTTGGACAACATTCAATGGAAGAAGCCATTACGACTGAACGCCAAGGCCACGCCAGTCCCGAAAACCCTTGACCACTGGCACGGCTCAGCGGGTGCGGCCCACGGCTCAGAAAGAGCTGCAGGAAGGGCAGACTCGCTGCCCTCTAGCACCTGCAGCCGTCCGCGTCAGCTCACTCACAGGAGCACGCGGTAGGTGCCCGATGACGCCAGTGTGGGGCAGGCGGTACGAGGGTGGTGGTGGGTGAGGTCGGCCGGCCGGCCTCCAGCCGTCGGCGCTGAGCACACATCAGCGCAGCCAGCCGCAGGTCTCGGTCTGGCCTCCGGCATTTGTCAACACACACAGTTCTGTTGTTTAACCCCCCGTCTAATGTACTCGGTCACTGCAGCCCTAGCGAACGAATATACCCGTTCATGCTTAACGAACATTCTTGGTCCTTCCCTTTTTAAAAAAACACGTCTTAGATCAGACTTGTGTGACGCTGTTTTAATCTAACTCATAAAAGTACTTTAGGGAGATATATTAATGGGATGCATTTGGGTAATGGAGATTTTAAAAAGAAAAACCGAATATGCTACTAAGTACTACAAACAATTCATGCATTAAGGTGATCTCTTTTGCTCACACACACACACACACACACACACACACACACACAATCACAAGTGCTTGAAGTGTAGGACCCCATCCTGTTGGGTCTTTTTATCTCCATGGTCTAGCAGGAACAATATTCTTTGGGGTGATTGACTTTTATGGCCATCCCATATGCCCAGAAGATGACTCCTTCAACATTCAGCTTTGTGTCTCCCTCCAGGAACCAACTCCGACAGTCCATGCTCCTCTCTGGGTCAGGAGGTCCCGCAGTCCCGAGGCCTGCTTGCACAGGACAGGGGGTGTGCTGGGGCCCGACTCTGAAGGCTGTGTCTGCACCCACTAGGCCTGGTGGGCAATACCTGTGTCTTCAGCAGCAAGTGCAGAACAGTGATGCACAGCCCAGCCCAAGGGCTACCGTGGGTGCTACCAACAGTGACAGCAGTCTGGAAGAAAGCCACTGCCCCCGCCCTGCCTCTGGAATCAGGAGTCAAGTTCCCACTTTGCAGGCAAAGAACACCTACATATTCCAGTAAAATGGGAGGCCTGTGCCGAAGTGGAGTCAAGATGCGGAGGGGGCCTTCCTGTCGAAAGAAAAGTGCAATAGCATCTCTTTCTATGAACCTTACACTCTGGTGACGAAGAGCCATACAAATAAACAGGGTAACAGGACAACAGCAATGCAGAGGTAAATAAGAGGCAGGGAGAGCAGCGCTTGCCAGAGAGGCAGTGGGGCCCCGGGAGAGCCAGGGCAGGAAGGCGCAGAGCTGGGACAGGCTTCCCTGGTGGACCCTCAGGTACTCTTCCTGGAAGATCTGAAAAATATCCCTGGAGACAGTGTCAAGAGCATTCCGCAGGGAATCCCCAAACAGAGGACATGGGCTCAAGCTGGGTGGCAGCTGGGGATGGGGCTGCACCAAAGGAACGCCCTTGAGCAGGTTCTGGGCAGACTTACCAGGAGCTGGGCCACTCTGAGCCACCGCGGCCCTGAAACACAGGACTCGGGCTGGGGCTGGGGCTCCCTCCGTCTGCAGCAGCCAAGAGGAGGGAGGATGACTGGATACAGCACCAGCCGCCACAGTGGTGTCTGCACAAGGACCACCTTCAACTTACACTTGAGACGACCAACTAAGTATCGGAATTTAATTACTACTTTAATGCAAAAATAATCAGAGCAAGACATCCTCCCCTGCCCAATCCAGGGAAGCAGGTATGCAGATACAAAAAAAGACCCTGACCCGAGGCTGCCCGGAGAAATGGTCAGGGTAACCACCGCACACAGCTCTGGATCCAGGTCCACTCTCCTGCAGGCAGAGACGAGCCCAGCCTCTGAAAAGCCGCCCAAGATACACCAGGCCTTCGGACTTTGTGCGCCCTAGCCCGGGGTCCGGAAGAGTCAGTCACTGCCACCACTCAATGAAATGACATGCCAGACCCCTTTCCAGTCTTCACACCAATGCTGTGGGCCAGTATTGCTCTCCTCCACATTTCACAGATGAGGGGACAGACCAAGCTTGTGGACTCAAAATCAAGTCAACTCAGACTTCAGCATAGGGTAGAACACACAAGCTCACCAATCCATGCTCCAAAGGCTGGTCCAAACCCCACTGGGCCGAAAAACTCAGAAAGTACAACACATATACATTCGCATTACTCAAGGGAGCTTAACCATAAAAACACACAGATGGGCACAGTGCAAAAAACACAAAAGAGAGATCAGAAATGACATCAAGAAAGAGAGACTTACCCTGGGAACCTGAGATCTAATGCCAAAGAGCCAGAGTTTAGCTAAGAGTTTTCTGGCAGTCAAAGTAACCCGGGAAACATGGCCCGATCTCCACCATTATATCCGAGAGCTCAATAGCAAATTCTAAGAGACAAACGAAAAAGCAAGGAATACCAACAGAACTCTGAGACACACAGAAATTTTTAAGCTAATTTCAACACTGAATATCTAAGAGGTCTTAAATTTTTTTTTCTCCCTTTTTAAAAGGATGTATCTTTGGTAACATGTTAGAAGAGACGGAATTCGGGACTGTGAGACTCAGACAGGGAATGTCTGCACCAGATCGGCAGGTGCGGACATGTCACGTGGGCGTCTGGATGTGCCTGCTTCCCCAGGGGCCGTCGCAGCATCTTCCGGGAACAGGGCTGGGTGTTGTTGCCGTAATCCAAGGTGACCGGGCTGGGGGGCGGGGAGCAGAGAGTGGCCCCAGCGATCCTGATGGAAGACCACCTCTACCCACTCATAACCCCCGTCAACCTAAATAGTATTTTTCATGACAAGTGACAGAAATGAGAGAGGAAAAGGGCCTGCCCGTGTGGGGCATCTTTGGGAAGATGTGGGGGTCTCTCCACCTTGGCCCAGATTTTAGAGCAGGTTTGAGAGCCCCCTGCCTTCAGGTGCCAGGCCGCTGCAGTGCTGCCCAGCTTCACTTTCTGCTCATCACCACGGCCGCGGGGGCATTTGCATACCTTGTGCCCAACTCACTAGGATGTCAACACAGCTGCGGAAAGGGTGCCGGGAGCCCCTCCCCCGGATGCGCTGCTCCCGCTCGCGGGGCAGGGGTGAGCTTCCCCGGCACCGGCCGAGCCACTGGAGCTGCTGCTGACCTGCCCAGGCCCTGCAGTCACAGGAAAATCCCATTTGCACGAATCCAACTCTCCTTCGTTTTGATGCATCATTTCAAAGAAACTATTATAGTGCAGGCTTTCTGTAGAGCAAACAACCTCTTCCTTGGCTGACTTCCAGTCAGGCCCGGTGTGCCTGGGTTTTCTTCCTGCAGGGCGGCACACCCCTCCACCAGGCAGATCTCTAACCCACTCGCCGGCCCTCAGACCCCCGACCGTCGCCTGGGAAGTGTGGCACTGCACGGTGACCACCCACAGAGAAGCCAGAGATGGTTCTTACAGTTCCCGGGTGGGTCGGGGCCCTATCAGACAAAATACAAGCCTCAGAGCGAGAATACACCGTTCTGAAATGCCCCAGCCTCAGAGAAATGCTGATGAGATGTAATGCACTGTAACCACAACCCGAACCTCCCTGCTCTGGTTCAGCTGGGAGAAGTCTAGCGAAGGATGGTCAGAGACGCCTGCAGACGCACCTCATGCGCATCTTCATTTCCTCCTCCAGAGATTAAAAAACCCCAGTCAGACCTCTCTGAAGTCCCCCTCCGGGCACCTGCACCTCTGAACGGTTCTATGTGAGTGGCCCGGGTCCCCCCGCTGTGAGGCAGGCGTGCAGGTGTACCCACCTGCCACAGACGGATGGAGCATTGGCCCCAGGCAGCGTGCATGAACACCGCCGCGTCCAGGCTGATGCCCACCCAGCCATTTAAACACACCCCAGCGCCCCAGCCTCCTGTTTGTGTACACCCAGACACAGCATGCATCAGTAGGGCCCAACACAAGCAGGGTACTGAAAGACAAGTGAACCAAGTTAGCAGCATCTCTCTAAACTCCGAAGACCAACCGAGAAATGTTTCAATTGTGGTTCAAAGAGACACCAGAACGATGGGCAAACGATGACAGCAACTTCTAGCTCCGTCCCTGAATGTTTCCCTGTGACCTTCGCCACATCCCTAGGAGATGGAGAGAAAATGGGGCCCCTAGAGGACATAATGGATGGACTCAGGATTCAAGGCCTCACCCCAAAGTTTTCACACCTGTCCACAAGCCCTACTTTCCCATAAGATCATACTTTATCCCCAAGTCATGGAAAACCCTCGTTCAGAAAACCTGCCATCCACAGTTGCCATTGGGATAAGCTGAACCATGTGCTGTCTCGAAGGTCTCAGGGAAAAACACAAAGGGCTGAAGCCATAGGAAGGATGACTCTTGGATCACACAGGCTCCAGGGACTCCGTGATGGGGGGCGTTGGAAGCCACTTAAAACCACAACAGTGAACTACCTCCTTCAGCTCCAAGGGAAACACTCACTGAATCTTCAAACTGGATCACAGATCAATGACGGGCACTAATTCATTTAAGCTATTCACAACTGTTTTTGCTATGAAAACTGTCATTCTATCAAGTCATGGGCAACTCACCACCTCATGAGATAGGTCTAGTTTTAATGCGGCATTTCATATGCAGATTTTCCACTATTCTTTGCTCAGACAGTAAAAGAAAGTGGCTCATTTATTAAGTTTCTATGTTCAATTAATGAGGGCCTCAAAAGAATGTTGTCAGGGAACACATATCTCTGGGTTTATGTTCAGGTTATGCTATTCCCAAACAAGCTAGCTACCGATTAGATCTCTCCCTTGTACATTCTCTACAGAAGATTATCATTTATAAAACCAGGAATCAGACAGCACAGGGAATTCACATCGTAGGAAGGACAGCAGAGGGAGACTTCAAGTTCATGTATCGTATATGAAAATGCAAATGGGTGACACTTCCAGTAAACTTTTGTTTCCATCTAAACCGGTCTGCGAGCCACCTACCTCTCCCTCTCTACTTTGTCTGGTTTGGTGCTAAACTTCAGTTGGCCTGCAGTTCAGTCTACTCATGCCTGCACATGCCTGGGACAGAAGAAGTAGGAAGCAGGCAGTGTAAACAAAAGATACACTGTTTCTTGGGATCAAAACAATGAAAAGGTTTTCATTCACTTCTTGGCCCATCTAGAGGGTCTGATGTAGCTTCATGAGCTGCTGCTCACCCAGGCCACGGCCAGGACGTCCCCAAGTCCCTGTCAACCAAGAGCAGTCTGGCTGTGCACAGAGCAAACTGTGCAACCTGACTACAAGGCCTGGGGGAGGCCACCAAAGGTAAATGATCACAGCCTTGGTAATGGGGGGGGGCGGGGGGAGCAGATGTGGGGTAGAGGATGGGTCTAATTACCCTAAGAGCACATGTTCTGATGTTCTGAAGGGCCCAGCACATGCTCCACAGACTTGGACTGCATGCATCCTTGGCCCACGGCTAAGAATCCTATCCAAGTGGACACCATCCCCTGAGAACGGGTGGTAAGCACACAGTGTTCCAGGCCCCACCATTCAGCTACACACGAGCCACTCACCCTCTTCATAAAACAGAGATCTAGGGTCTCTGAGAAATCTTCTTCCCTACTAGCCCACTGACCTCCATGTTCCCCAGCATTCCCCGAGAGCCCAGGCACAGGGGGCTGGAAGGGTCAGGGCTGCGTGTGGGTGTAGGCCATTCAGCAACAGATGCCTTCTGGGAGCTCCACCACCTCCACGGGCCCTTGGGTTTTTTCTTGTGCCATGTTCTAGACGTGCCTGCACGACCGAGGCCCTTTAATGCTTAATGACAGGTGAAAATGCACCAGGGGGCTGCCACGGCCAGATCTGTGACAATCTGAGGATCAAAATAAGTACTCAAAATAATGCAGAGTAAGCCTGTTGAAATTAAACAGGGACCCGTGAATTTAGGCTGATTAATGGGATAAACATATACAATGGGGAAAGGAAGTTCTTCATCCTCTACACACACTTCTTTTCCATTTCAGATGGAGACATGCTGACTTTAGAGTGGTAGGACCCACCTTTGACCAGAGTCAACATCACCAATAACAGGACAAATGGCCTCCGCGTGCCTCCCGAAGCAATGGATGGGAGAGGACACGATGTTGCCCCTGCATATTCCTGCCCAGAACACAAAACTAGAATCTCATCCCAAGGAGACATCAGACAAATCCAATTCAGGGAGACTCTCTAAGTGTCCTGACCCTTCAAAAATGTGAGGGTCACAAAGACGGAGGAATGGTTCCGAATTAATGGCATCAAAGCAATAAGACAACTAAATTTAACGCATGACTCTAAACTGGATCCTGGGCCAGAAAAAAACTTTTGTTTTGTTTTGTTTTTTTTTTTGGCTACTATAAAGGACATTTTTGGCACAACTAGTAAAGTTTGGATGAAGTCCACAGATTACAAAACAGTACTCTCACACTGCTAATTTCCTGATTTTGAGAATTACACTGCGGTTATGTAAGTGAATATTCTCATTCTTAGGAAACACACACTGATGTATTTGAGGGTGAAAGAATATCACACCTGTCATTTATTCCCAAAGAGCTCAGAAAATGGTATGTGCACAGGTACAAAAGGGGGGGAACATTAAAGCAAATGTGGCAACACGGGAACCGTGGGGAACTCGGGTGGCAGGTAGAAGAGGGTTCTCTGTGCCATTCTTGCAACTTTTAGATGGAAGTCTGAGATTATTTCGAAACAGAAAGTTACAAAAATACGCCAGAGACTTGGAGCGGTCAGACTTACCAGACGGAGGGGGACACGGTCACTCTGCCCTGGCGGGGTCGTTTGGGGGGCAAGTACACGGAGTCACAAAAGAAAAAGGGGAAACATGCACTGGGACTTTGCGCTCACCTGTGCCTCTCTCATCTCCTCCTTCAAGGGCTCAGACTCCACAGCTCCGTTTCATATGCTTCCCCACTGCCCTTAAGTGGACTGAACACATGACAACTATACGACACCTTCCTCTATTGCTCTAACTGAAAAAATGGGAAAATATCCTGTCAGGCTTCGCAAGGCTCATGGCAGTGAAAGACCAACACTTTAGAAAAGCTACTGTAATAGTATTAAGCAAATAAAGACACTCAATATTTACAATGCTGAAATCCATTATAAAGCAACCATCATAAAGCAAGGCGGGGGCTGTACACTGCTCAACAAGAAGTAACCTCCCCACCCCCCCCACCGTGAAGACGGCAGGTGATCTGAATGCCCGATTTTCTGCTACGGCCTCCCATTTCCTCCCCAGATTTCTACCCCCAATAAATGGACCGCCAGTGACACTGCAGACTTGGGATTATTTTTAACCAGCAATATCAAGACAGGTGTCTGTAGCTTTGGGGGTCACTGTGTCACTATCCAGAATCTGGTGTTTTGAATGGGTTATTTGCATAAAATCTGGAGAACATATTTGCCTTCATTACAGAAAAATCAGGTTATAACCTAGAGCCTGTCCCTACACCTCCCCCAATATCCCCAGCCTACTTAGGTAGCTAGAGTCCCTTAAATTATTAGTGACCACATTTTGACATTGGTTCATTTTTTTTAAAGAGATGCAAAGTAAGATTTACAACCAGAAAATAGTGTGATCCTGCGATGAAATTAACTTACATTTACTTTACCAAAAGCACTGTGAACAAACAGGTTGCATCTCATTTGAACAGATAGATATGGCCATCTCCAATATCCTCTTAAACATTAAACTGTGAAATAACCCTAGGAGAAGAGGAGGGGAGGAAGGATAGAACCTGCTAGACACTGTTCTCTCACCTCCCATGGACAGGCAAGGCAATGAAAACAACCCCACAGCTTGTGTCCCATTTGCACGTGACTAGAACTGTCCACCTCGTCGGCCTATGCTGTGCACCAACCCCCACGACACACCTGGCCCATATCTTATCGCTGATCACACAGGCCACCATGGAGGTGCATCAACCAGGTCCATCTGGGCAGGCCCAGGGGGGAACCTTATAGAGTCACCAATAGCCTGTGTAAGTTTAAAGAGAAACTTATACATAATATCCTTACAAGACATCTAGCTCTGTGGCCTTACAAGACATCTAGCCCTCAGAGTGGAGCTGTGTGGGCTCTTGGTGTCCAGAGCTTCTGGACTCTGAAGGCACCAGGGCCCAATAGCCTCCTCTCTTGGGCGGCCCCCTCCACGTCAGATCTGGCCCAAGGACATCTATGAGCCCCTTCAAGACGCAGAAAGAGGAGGCCCCGCACGCTGGTCAGTTTGCTGCTTAGGCTCATCGTGAGAGGCCACTCTGCCATCTTTTCCTGCTGAATTACGGAATGCCCCCCAGAATCAGCCTCCCTACCCCAGCATGAGGTCATCACGAATGCACTGGGGCCCTGCTTCTGACCAGTCCCTCCTGGTCCACCAAGAGGGGTCAAAGTCCAGTCACACACAGGAACACCAAAATCCCTTCAGGGAAACCAAGGCAAAGGAGCTGGGGGTAGAGGGAGAGTAACTGTAGTGGCAAATTATGAAACAATCAACCTTGCAAAAACAATTACCATTTCAGAGCTAGGTTGGAAAGGAACTTATACACCGTAAATGGCAGAGGTAGGATGCTGGATATTCTTGCCAGCTAAAGATGGCCATATAAGAAATTCCTAAACCCATTCATCAATGTGACAGTTCTCATTTAATAATAGAATCATACTATAGCACATTTCCCATCAAACACACACGCACGCACACGTGTGCACACATACAGACCCATAGCAAGGTATGAAGAGGATCCAATATGAGTTTTCAGAGCATCCCTGGCTCCCTTACAGAGACCCTATACTGAAGGAATAAATGAAAGACCCTCTGCAAAATGGGAGGATGTCTCCATGTGTGTCTAAAAAAAGCTTGAAGGGCATTGCATGGACAGGAAAACAAGAAGGACTCAAAGCAATTAACAGGTAACATCCACTTACTTAGCAACAGCTAGCTAAAAAAGAGACCAGCGTTTAAAGCAGGACACAAACACTGGGGTATTCTAAGCATGACCTATCCTTCCAGAAAAAAAAAAAAGGTTCAAAAAAAAAAATCTTGAAGGGATACTTATATGAAGCTGTAACGTTCAGAAAAAAAGGAGCCAGAAGACCAGTAACACAGTAAGAAAGAATGACAGTAACAATTACAGCTTTTTCTACAAAATAAGATGTGTCTTCTTTTTGGATAAATCAACAGAAATAGCCTCATACTTGGTTGTTTGGAAAAATGTAAACAAGCCAAAATTACGTTCTATCACATCTTTGTTAGTGTACCCTTTACAGGAAGTACTCACATACGCTCATACCAGCCCTAACTCCCAGAGTTAAAGCCTACACATTTTGGAAGTCTTCCATGGGCAGAAGGTGTCCAAATGGTAGTGGCTATTGCCAATGGGCAAAACCAACAAAATACACTGTGTCTACAGAAGAAGACATAGGGTTGGTTTGTTTTTTTTTAAATCAACAGCACACCTTAACATGTAAGTGGCAGTCAATTCAGGGTATAAAATTTTTATGCCCCAGATCCCAGACTCCTGGTTAATGGCCTCCTGACAGCATTCAAGGACAGCACCACGGACTGAAGGGGGTGGCTCTCCCGCTCTGCCCGTCAAACACTGCAGGACTACTGCTGGCATCGCCCCCCTGGGCTGAGTGAGGATGGAAATTTTAATAGGTCTTTACCTTTGACCCCAACTGCCCAAAAGGAATGCAGAAACCCTCTACACGGATTGAAAATTATGTTACTATTTATGTGGGAATATGTCAAAGCAGGTCCATAACCCCTTTCTTAGCATGGATGTCCCTTTGCCACCTTGTACGATATCCTATTTAATTACCATGACTTAAATTCATCCATAAAACATTTTCAAATGGAAAATGGGAAAGGAGAAACAATGGTGGGTCACACACAGGTAATAACTCGCATTTCCATTATTACTAGTCACCTTAGGAAAAAAAAAAAATTGTGGGGAGGGGGAGGGTGTGAGGAGAAGGGGTAAATAAAACATCATTACCCTCCTTGGGTAATATGCATTAAATTCGTCTCCAATACGCCGCAACTCTTGTGCAATCCATATCTCCGGGCGTGTATCTGCAGGTACGGCCTGAGACCGCCTCATGGAAGCTGCATCAGAACAAACAGAACAAAAATCACATTGTTTTCCATAGAGCATTTAGCACGTTCTAGAAGCAAGCCCATCTCACACACTCTGTTTTGTTTTTGGAATCTCCCTCACTTCAGGACTCTGTACTACGTGATGGTGGTAGGGTCCTACCTCAATTTGGTTAAAGAGTGACGGATGAAGAACTGACTTTTTCAAAAGCGGACACTCAGAATTGCAAACCTTAAAAACGTCCCGGCCAATTAATTACATGCTTCCATTTCAAAATAAACTAACACAAAAGTGGTACAATAAAGATGACCAAAAAAAAAAAAAAAATTCATACTTGAAACAAACAGAACATAAAAATTCAGGTTGTCAGCAAAGTAACTACTCTGATCTTCACACAAGGCAGAATTCCTAGGGAAATTTCAAACATCACACAGGAATTGGAGATGAAGTGGCTGTCCCATCTAATGCTATAGAATAAGGGAAAACCTGAGAATCAGCAGGCGACTTGAATGAGCTCGTTTCTACGGGAGCAGGTGCAGTCACCGTCACTTACAAGTGCTACCCCATGGCCAAGTTAAGGCATACCTGTGTGTTTTGTCTCCGTATTAATGCGGCCCATAAAGGTGGGTTGGATTCAAGTCTGCAAGCCCCATATGGGGAGAGGAAATGTTTTGGGTGAAGGAGCAAACGCATTTTTGAAAGAAGAGGCAGATGTCCCTTTCCATTAAGCTGTCACTAACATTCACACCCAGTCCACTCATCCGTTTGTTGCTGAAACCATTTAAAAGCCATGTGAAGGGGAGCAAAACTGGGAGTTGTCAAAAGATCCCCAGAGGCACCAGGAAGATGGCATTCTCCACACTCAGGAGAGAATGGTTTGGCATCGTGGGCACGGGAGAAGAGACGAGGTTCTTGGGCTTGTGACTTGTTAACTTACTGTTAAGCATGGGCACACTGTACTCACAATTAGACACACATGTTATGTTCTGACCACAGCAAAATATTTTAAAAACCTGCAATGATCAGATTTCGCAATACTATGCATATGGCTTTCTGTTTTGTATTTTTGCAAAAATATTTTGTATGTGGGGTTTCTGAATTTTATCGTTTTTTTTTTTTTAAAGATTTTATTATTTATTTGACAGAGAGAGACACAGCGAGAGAGGGAACACAAGCAGGGGGAGTGGGAGAGGGAGAAGCAGGCTTCCCACGGAGCAGGGAGCCCGATGCGGGGCTCGATCCCAGGACCCTGGGATCATGACCTGAGCTGAAGGCAGACACTTAACTGACTGAGCCACCCAGGCGCCCGAATTTTATCGTTTTAAGTAAAACTGATGTTGATTCGTAGCTCTATAAAAGCACTTAAAAGCGCACTCTGAAAAAATAAACTGAGTTTTTACCAAGTCTTCTCAAAACTCTTGTCCTATCTTCTTTGCCCCCCAACCCCCACCCACAGGAATCCAACAATGACCCCACACAGAGAGGGAGTGCCTGAGAGAGGATGGGCACTGAGTGTTTGTGTGTACATGTGTGCACATGTATGTGCAAAGAAGAATGCACATGGATGCTCTCCAGAATTATCTGTGCTCTGTGAGTAAGCCAAGGGAAGATTCCTAAAGGAAGCCCTAGGGGAGAACGTGAAGGCCAACCACAGAGAAACTTCTAGGATAATAAGCCAGGCACGTCCCCTGAATACACCCCCCAACCACATAAAAATTACTTTGACTGTATCTTTGCCACACAAATAGTTCTATCATTACTCCATAAGAGCCTATTTTAAATGGCTAAAACTGGCAGGAAACAAAATTTCAGGGTAGATGTGATGCCAGGTGGTGATATAATAGTTCACCTCCTTCTTTGGGGTTTGCAGCGCTTTAAAGATTTAGTCTGTCAGAGGTATCCAATCATTACTATTCTTTTTATACTGTCAGCAATCAAGTGGTTTTTTTATCCCAACTTCAGAAGCTGTTAAAAAAAGTCAACTCACCCCTGAGAGAAAGGAAAGCTCTTTTCTTAGAACACCTACTACACCTCAGAGCCTGAAGGTTTGGTGCGAGTCATTTCATACCATCCTGCTAACCGGCCCCGCAGGGACATAGCTGCCCCATCCACAGGTGACCAGACCAGCAAGCAGGACACCGTGTGGCCACCTCAGAGCTACTGCCACACACCCCTTCTGGGCTTCATTCAGAGCCCCCACTTGTTTCTCACTCTACAAGGCTCTCCTGAAGAGTAATCTGCTCTCAGGGGTACCCGGCTGGCTCAGTAGGTGGAGCATGCGACTTGATCTTGGGGTTGGGAGTTCGAGCCCCAGGTTGTGCATACAATTTACTTAAAAATAAAATTTAAATTAAAAGAAGGGTAATCAGGGGCACCTGGGTGGCTCAGTCGGTTAAGCGTCTGCCTTCGGCTCAGGTCATGATCCCGGGGTCCTGGGATCAAGCCCCGCATCAGGCTCCCTGCTCAGCGGGGAGCCTGCTTCTCCTTCTCCCAGTCCCCCAGCTTGGGTTCCCTCTCTTGCTGTCTTTCTCTGTCAAATAAATAAATAAAATCTTAAAAAAAAAAAAAAAAGGGTAATCTGCTTTCAATCCTAGAGTCAGAAATGAAAAAAAATACCATTTATCAAAAAAAAAAAATGTGTGAAATATAGACTGTGTGTCTTATAAAGATGGTAGACAGGTTAAAAACAACTGGCAAGTTAAAGAAGAAGTCAAACTCTCTATTTTCGCAGACGACATGATACTTTATGTGGAAAACCCAAAAGACTCCACCCCCAAGATACCAGAACTCATCCAGCAATTCAGTAATGTGGCAGGATACAAAATCAATGCACAGAAATCAGTTGCTTTCTTATACACTAACAACGCAACTGTAGAAAGAGAAATTGGAAGAAACGATTCCATTTACAATAGCACCAAAAACCATAAGATACCTCGGAGTAAACCTAACCAAAGAGGTAAAGGATCTATACTCTAGGAACTACAAAACACTCATGAAAGAAATTGAAGAAGACACAAAAAGATGGAAAAATATCCCATGCTCATGGATCGGAAGAATAAACATTGTTAAAATGTCTATGCTACCCAGAGCAATCTATACCTTCAATGCCATCCCGATCAAAATTCCAATGACATTTTTCAAAGTGCTGGAACAAACAATCCTAAAATTTGTACGGAATCAGAAAAGACCCTGAATCGCCAAGGAGATGTTGAAAAAGAAAAACAAAGCTGGGGGCATCACGTTGCCCGATTTCAAGCTATATTACAAAGCTGTGATCACCAAGACAGCATGGTACTGGCCCAAAAACAGACATATGGACCAATGGAACAGAACGGAGAGCCCAGATATGGACCCCCAACTCTATGGTCAAATAATCTTTGACAAAGCAGGAAAAAACATGCAATGGAAAAAAGACAGTCTCTTCAATAAATGGTGCTGGGAAAATTGGACAGCCACATGCAGAAGAATGAAACTCGACCATTCTCTAACACCATTCACAAAGATAAACTCAAAGTGGATGAAAGACCTCAATGTGAGACAGGAATCCATCCAAATCCTAGAGGAGAACATAGGCAGTAACCTCTTTGACATCGGCCACAGCAACTTCTTTCAAGATACATCTCCAAAAGCTAGTGAAACAAAAGCAAAAATGAACTTTTGGGACTTCATCAAGATAAAAAGCTTCTGCACAGCAAAGGAAACAGTCAACAAAACAAAGAGGCAACCCAAAGAATGGGAGAAGATATTTGCAAATGACACTATAGATAAAGGGCTGGTATCCAAGATCTATAAAGAACTTCTCAAATTCAACACCCAAAAAACAAATAATCAAGTCAAAAAGTGGACAGAAGAGATGAACAGACACTTCTCTGAAGAAGACATACAAATGGCTAACAGACACATGAAAAAATGTTCATCATCATTAGCCATCAGGGAAATCCAAATCAAAACCACACTGAGATACCACCTAACACCAGTCAGTATGGCAAAAATGGACAGGGAAAGAAACAACAAATGTTGGAGAGGTTGTGGAGAAAGGGGAACCCTCTTACACTGTTGGTGGGAATGCAAGTTGGTACAGCCACTTTGGAAAACAGTGTGGAGGTTCCTCAAAAATTTAAAAAAAGAGCTACCCTATGACCCAGCAATTGCACTCCTGGGTATTTACCCCAAAGACACAGATGTAGTGAAAAGAAGGGCCACATGCACCCCAATGTTCATAGCAGCAATGTCCGCAATAGCCAAACTGTGGAAAGAGCTGAGATGCCCTTCAACAGATGAATGGATAAAAAAGATGTGGTCCATATATACAATGGAATATTACTCAGCCATCAGAAAAGATGAATATCCAACTTTTACATCAACATGGATGGAACTGGAGGAGATTATGCTAAGTGAAATAAGTCAAGCAGAGAAAGTCAATTATCATATGGTTTCACTTATTTGTGGAACATAAGGAATAGCAGGGAGGACATTAGGAGAAGGAAAGGAAAAATGGGCGGGGGGAATTGGAGGGAGAGATGAACCATGACAGACTATGGACCTGAGAAACAAACAGGGTTTTAGAGGGGAGGGGGGTGGGGGAATTGGTTAGCCCGGTGATGGGTATTAAGGAGGGCACGTACTGCACGGAGCACTGGGTGTTATACGAAAACAATGGATCGTGGAACACTACCTCAAAAACTAATGATGTATTGTATGGTGACTAACATAACATAATAAAATTAAAAAATAATAAAAAAAAAATAAAAAAAACACAACTGGCAAGTTACCCAGTGTTTAATCAATCAAGACATTCACTAATATACCCAACAAGTACGAATGCCCATGTGCCAGACACTGTTCTAGGAGGTGCTCTGGGTACAGCAACCAAACAGGCCAAGCCCTGCTCCTGTGGAGTTCACATCCTTGCGGGTTAACTTTCAACATTTAAATGTTAAGTTTCTCTGGACACGACACTACCTGTTTACACAGGTAAACTTTTTACCTGTTAGAACATGAAACAAAAATAACTCCCCCAGTTAATTTCCCCCAACTTGAAGATGAAGCCTACTGCATTCTACTTAATACCTTACTTTACTTACTATGCGTGTGGTTTGGAAGGTTCTGCCTGGCTTATGCTTGGGCTGGTAACTATCAAAGGAGTCAGTCTGTGTCAGAAGTTGGCTTATCATCCAACTAGCACCTAGTGAACATGTCAACCTAGCCAGCAGCTAAGAAGAAAATATGGAACCTTGGTGGCCAAACCCATCCTGTTCTTCTTAGAGATAAATGCTCTGCTGTAATTTAGTGAAGGATGCAAAGGAGGTAAGTAAAGGTTTCTTCTCTAGACAAGAACAGTTCGGTAGCTTAAATAAACGTACAGACACAGACATATTCCCAAAGTGTGTGGCAGTAAGACACAGGGTGGGAGTGTCTGTGGGAGGCCCAGGAGGCTGCCCGCGCAGTTTCCTAGGCAACTCTGGTGCAGATGCTCCACAGACCAGACCCCGAGAACACTGAGCAACAGGCGAGAAACCTTGGGGACGTCCTGGAGTTTTAAGTAATCAAAGATAACGGATGAGACCCGGCTAAGCAGACACTGACTGGTCAGAACAACAGATTAGAGCTCTCTAAATGTACTGAGGTGTATTTTTGTTTAAGTTGACTTGGAGAGTAACAACACAATATAATCCAGTAATAACAACAGAAATTCACTTTCGCCAAGGAGACTGATCTGCCTGGACTACTCTTATACAGCATGTGTCACCATTTGGCTTTTGAAGAAACTGGGGCTTTTTGTTCTTGTTCCTTAAATCTATAAAGCTAAAATGAATGACAATCATTCATCCTGCAATAAAACCTACCTAACATGTCCACAGAATAGACAATTATAAAGTAAGCTTATTTAAAAGTTCTATTTTGAATATTTTAAAAGGCATCCTATTCCTGTATTTTAAGAGAGTAGTCTTAATCTCAGTACAGTGAGTTTTTCAACATAAATTTCAAAGATTACTTCTGAAGTGACAAAAATATCTTCTCTCTTGGGGGTGGGGGAAGCTTAACTTCATCACTAGTTTAATCTTAGTGACTGTCCTATTTGGCCTCATGTCACATGAGAACCCACCAAAACAAAAGAATGGGGTCTGGCTGACCCTAGAGAATGAGTCTGTCAGCCCCAGGGTAGTGCTGGTCAAAGCTCAAATTCATCTGCTTAATTCTGTGCCACTGTCACCCAGAGTGTGAACCACCACAACGGTGAAGGGTTCCACGGTCTGGTCTTCTAAAGGTGCACCTGAAGCAGGCGGGGCTCAGAGGCAGGGAATACTCAACACACCGGTCTACCCTCACTCTCATAATTCTACCCATATACTGACCCGACTACACCCATTATAATAATATAGTCCATCTATCGAAAAGATACTTTACATTTACATGTCTAGTAAGTATCAAGCACAAATATTTTACTTTCTATCTGCAATATGCTTCACAACCATAAATGCGGAGACCTGATCAATAAAATGGGTCTCTATTTGAAACAAAAACTCTTATTACTAGTCAAGAAGATAAAAATTTTAACTTATAAGGCAATTTTACATGCACATAGAAAATTCCTCCAAGGGAAAATTCTGGGGAAGTGTCTTTTAGCCCATAAAAAAATGTAGTTTCCGCATTTAAGAAATCATGTCACTCCATAAGCCTGACACTAACACTTAGGGGAAAAAAAGCAGAATAAAATATATACTGATCTAAATGTAAAGCCACCCCACAGCAGTAACCTAAAGCCCACGGAAGGCCAGCTCCACTCCTGCAAGCACCAGCCTGGGTTGGGGGAACCTGCTAGGTCCAGACTGTCTAACCAAAGCCACTGATCAAAAATAATGCAACTGTGTCAGACACAGGCAATTCTGTCAAAGGTGTGAAATGTTAGCTGAATTTTCGTCAACGCTCGTAGAAACAATCTTTTGAGATCCAGAATTTCCTGGTGCCATTATCTCCTACAGAAAAAATACTGAGGTCTAATTAATTCATTTTTCTATACCAGGGTGGGGGAGGGGAGGGATGGAAAGGAGGACATTTTTTTTTTTGAACTGTTTATCACAGTGGTTTTTTTTTTAATTCTTATGTTAATCCCCATACCTTACATCATTAGTTTTAGATGAAGTGCTCCATGATTCATTGTTTGTGCATAACACCCAGTGCTCCATGCAGAATGTGCCCTCCTCAATACCCACCACCAGGCTAACCCATCCTCCCACTCCCCTCCCCTCCAGAACCCTGTTTGTTTTTCAGAGTCCATCGTCTCTCATGGTTCGTCTATCCCTCCGATTTCCTCCGCTTTATTCTTCCCCTCCCGCTACCTTCTTCTTTTTTTTTTTCTTAACATATATTGCATTATTTGTTTCAGAGGTACAGATCTGAGATTCAACAGTCTTGCACAATTCACAGCGCTTACCAGAGCACATACCCTCCCCAGTGTCTATCACCCAGTCACCCCATCCCTCCCACCCCACCCCCCACTCCAGCAACCCTCAGTTTGTTTCCTGCAATTAAGAATTCCTCATATCAGTGAGATCATATGATACATGTCTTTCTCTGTTTGACTTATTTCACTCAACATAATACCCTCCAGTTCCATCCACGTCGTTGCAAATGGCAAGATCTCACTCCTTTTGATGGCTGCATAATATTCCATTGTTTATATATACCACATCTTCTTTATCCATTCATCTGTCGATGGACATCTTGGCTCTTTCCACAGTTTGGCTATTGTGGACATTGCTGCTATAAACATCGGGGTGCACGTACCCCTCTGGATCCCTACTTTTCTATCTTTGGGGTAAATACCCAGTAGTGCAATTGCTGGATCATATGGTAGCTCTATTTTCAACTTTTTGAGGAACCTCCATACAGTTTTCCAGAGTGGCTGCACCAGCTTGCATTCCCACCAACAGTGTAGGAGGGTTCCCCTTAAGGAGGACATTTTTTAACGTCAAAGAACTTTGAGTTACGAAAAGACGTGTGGTATTTAATTAACAGACTGTTCTGGTTCTGCTACAGAACATTTTCCAACCCATATGGTAATTTCAAATCTTAGAAGCTTAGCAATTGAAAAAAATTAATGTCGTGGTTAAGTGGCTGATAGTGAAATCAGGCTGGGGCTTTCAGAAAGGGCTTTCTATAGCACGGTCAGCTAGGGTGGGAAAATGGGGGGAAAAAAAGCAAACAAACAAACAAACAAACAAAAACCCCCTCGAGATTCTCAATTCATAGCTCAACATCAGCCTAACCAAACCTTCTGATTTCTCCTGAATGCCCACCTGCCCCCACCCCATTGTTACCAACAGCAGGTGTTAAAGGAATGGAGGTCCCATCACAACACCACTGCCACTGTTTCTACACCCAGCTGTCCTGCTCTGGGAGGGCGGTGACAAACGCCACCGTGTGCGGCGTGTATGTGCACCGGGGGCACCGTGTCCTACATGTGGGCTCACACGACTGCGGTCTCATGCCGAGCGACAGGACTGGGGCAGCTCTCACTGGCGAGGGGCGGCCACTCTTTTAGTTCCCTGCACGTCCGCACTGGCATTTCAAGTGCGGAACCAGACATCAAATTAAAATTCATGGAAATACGTCACACTACTCTGTTTTCAGATGTTCAGTAATCCACGAATACTTAGGCAGAATCAAGATCAGATTTTAAAGTAGTCGGCATGAATTAAGCTCTGAATATGTATTCAACTCAGAGCTGAGAAAGGATTTTTCGGTCTCCGAACAGCTATGGAATGTAGGACTTTGATGACATGATCGTTTTTATTTTCAACACACAATGGATCATACTTAGACAAGCACACATTTTGCCTGGCACTTACCAGGGACTGTGGGGGCCCTTCCTCTCAACATCTCAGGGTCATCCATCTTTATTCTCCAAGGACAGTCTAATTTAACCAAAAACCATAAGGATCCTCTAAAGGACCATTTCTCAGTCGGCTCTGAAACCAGTGCTAAACCACTTCCAAAAGAGTATTCCAGAAATGTTCAGATGAAGCGCTGCCTTTGCAGGTGACCACTCTTAAGGGCAACATTCACTTGGGAAAATAAAAATTCTGGGCTGTCTATTCAACCCAATAGTCTCCTTATTTAAGTGAGTATCTTCAGAAATATCTTTATCAAGTCACAGCTATCCACAAGCTTACAAGAGGAAAAAGGACACAGCCAGCCGGCCTGCTATGGGTTCCTTAGGAAACCCACCTGAGTGATCAGGCCCACGTGCCCCAGGATTCCCAGTTAGCCATGGGGGCAAGAGCGACTGCCACTCTCGTAAGTTTCACTGCAGGAAATGCCATCAGAATCACCTTTAAAAACTCCACTGATTCTCGGAAATAAAATGAGCCAGAACCCAATTTCACCACGTGCATCCCCGCCCCCAGTCTGTGTCTCCCTTGCATCATTTTATTTGTTGATCAATCTTTTATCAATTGCACTGAGCCCCTGTAGGATCACGAGAGCAGTTAGAAATAAAACACAGAGATCGCAGTATCGGTGCTCAGAAAGTTCCTCCATCTGTTTTCCCCGGTACATGGCAATGTCAAGTCTGTACTTTATAAACAGCTGCTAGGAGACAGCACCCTCAAAATAATGAAGTTCAGGAGAGGAAGCCAGTGTTTTATACTTACTCCTTTCAGTGCGTGTTGTCCATGCTTTTATGTGGCCTTGAGTAAGGAAGTCAAAACAAGCTGCTTTGATCCACTTCCAGGCTGACCATTTGGAAACTGCCAGTAAACCACGGCTGTGAAGCTGGACAGAAGTCTGGAAACCAGCATACATCATCTTTCCCCTTCCACCATTACGCTTCTCACAATGAAATTTGAATCTAAGGCCTTAAGACCAATGTGCTATGATGCCTCTTCACTCACTGACTGTTCAACACCAGAAGACCTAGTTGCCCATTTCACCTGAGCTGCCCCCCACACACATGTTCACATCTTTACTAGAAGCCAGTGACAGGCCGGTAGCAAACCCAGACCAAGTTTCCAGGTCTCTGTCCAAGGACATACCTGCCAGCGCTCACTCACAGCAGAAGTCCAGCATCTTAGGCAGGTGGGAGACCTGGCACAGGGGCCATCCACAACATGAGGCCAGCTCGCCTGGCCTGCAAGCCCACTGCCTGGCGGGTGGCCTGCTTTTTCCTGAGGCAGGGTGGTCCTCACTGAAGGGCATTAGATGCTACAAAGTGCATCCTCATAGGGAATGGAAATGTCCCCCCTTCCAAGCCCCACCTCAATTTTGCTTCTGTCCCCTGGGCCTATAAAGACAATCTACAGTCCCTCTCCATCATTACCCCTCTTTTAATTTTTTTCTTTTTCTTTTGTTAAGTAGGCTCCACGTTCAGCGTGGAGCCCAACGTGGGGCCCAAATGCACAACCCTGATATCAAGACTTTGAACTGAGGTCAAGAGTCGGATGCTTAACCGACTGGGCCACCCAGGCTCCCCTCACCACTCTTTTCAATTAAGGAAGCTGCCACCACCGCACGCCCCAAACCTGGTCCTGAACCAGCTCCTTCCATGTGCCTTTTATGGCGAGCAGTGGGAAGACCCACCATCACCATCCTGGTCCCCCCTGATGTGCTCCTGAAGTGTGTTGCTCTGAAGAGCGCGTGGTGGTCTGTACTAGGTCTGACGGGGGCAGGACACGGGACGCTACTTCTGCTCTTTCCTCTCCCACTGACCCTAGCTGCACCAAGTTGCTGAGACAGCTGCAGCTCTATTTCTATAGTCTTAAATTCCTTTCACAGGGTCACAGGGGATTTGGCTGTGCCATCTTATTTCGAAAAACAAATAAAAATAACCCCAGAACTAAGTACAGTCAAGTGAAGAGCAACTCTGAGCTTGCTTTAAGACAGAGGCATATACCCTATACCCCTTCTGCTGACAACTTCCTATCCAATTTATTCCACCATTTACTCCATCACAACTATAAAGAAAAAAAGTGCTTTTTAGAGGTCTTTTAAAAGTAAATATACAACTTCATACACTAATTCACTTAAGGCCATTCCTCAAGAATAAAGTGTTAAAAAATTGGAAGTTACTACCTTTCGGTAACTTATATGTTATACCTAGCTAAAAAGCTGATCTTGGTGAGGAAATGAAAATTTAAATCACAAATATAAAAGTGGTGGCCCGCGTTCGCGCTTTCCCCTGGAAAATAAAAAAAAGGCAAGAAAAATTCCTGACTACAGAGTAAGTGGGGCTTCCTTTATGAAATGGAATACCAGCAGCAGGAAACAAAAATCTCTTCTAATTCCCATTAAGGCCTTAAGATTACTGTATTTCATCTCCGTGATCGTGAAGACCAAGACTTGGGGCAAAAACAGTCTTGAGAAGCTACATCTTAAGCAGTTTTTCTTTTCTTTTTTATTATTTTTATAAAGATTTTTATTTATTTGACAGAGAGAAAGAGCCCAAGCCGGGGGAGCGGCAGGCAGAGGGAGAGGAAGAAGCAGACTCCCCCAGGAGCAAGGAGCCCTGGGATCATGACCTGAGCAGAAGGCAGATGCTTAACCAACTGAGCCACCCAGGTGCCCCTTAAGCAGTTTTTTAAAACATGCAAAAGTGTATCAATTTTATTTCCACAGTTGGGATTTATAATGGCCACCCACCAAATGAAGCACTAACCTGTTAACATAGATGTTATGGGCAGTGGTAACTCACAAGAAGTCTCAGGCACACTGAAAGCTTCTCCCTTACGACGAATTCATGAAAGGCAGCTGCCTCTTTTTAAACCACGTCATAAGAGAAGACAGACAAACTTGACACAATTCCAGACACTCTTCGGTGTAATCACAAAGACATAATCGTTGTGCTTACACATTTAATGGTTTACATATCTGTCCTTAAAACATCTATCTGTCACAGTCGGGCTGTGTGACTCCTCCCTAGAAATCTCACAAAGCTTGTGCGACTTCACTGAGCACAAGCACATTTAGGCTGCAGGCGGGTGTCCCACCTCTAAGGGACACAGGCGAACACATGCCCCATAGCCTTTTGTAGGAAACACAGTGATAAATAGAAATGTTGTAAGAATTAAATGTTGCATATACAATAAGGACACTGGAAAGCTCAAGCCAGTGGAGTAGTACAGTGCCTGGTCAATGAGAAACACGGGCTGAGGCTCAATTTCCTCCATCCCCTGACCAGCCTGTGCTACCATTCAAGACACTACCTAACCTTTGCACGACTCCACAATTACAGGGGAGAAGGCCCAGGCACTGCCTGTCACCCATACAAATATGAGGCAGGTAACCGGGCCACGTTCTTCCACACGGAAAAAGCATGGAAGCTGGAGTCACCACTGGCACAAGTCCAAGTGTAAGCTGTGTGGAATTCTGCCCTTAAAGACCATCAGGTCTGGTGGTTTGAAGGTCATTTATCTGTTCTGGTTCACACATGCTTGTTCCTCCCTACCAGTACGTATCACCCCTGCAGGGTGTGACAGACTGCTGGCCCAGCTCTGATGCCTCGCAGGTTCATAAACGGGGCAAAATGGTCTGGCTACCCCTGTACTCAGAAACCCTCTGTGCAATACAGATTCAACTGGGGTGGCTGTAATTCGGCGCGAGCCCTACCCCCACCCCACCCCACCCCACCCCACCCCACCCCGGCCCCTCCAGTCCTCTGACCACTACCGATGGCTGCAACACCCTTCTATATCAGGAGAGGACATTCGTGCCTCACCAGGTTGAGGGACAAGCCCCAGGGGCTGTAATGGGTCAGTGGGGGGATCAAGACTGGACTGGGTCACTTCCTGTAACTTTTCACGCCTATACTTCATGACATACTATCAGTAAAAAGGACTACAGAGAAAACACAGTTCTAAGCTTCCAATAAGCACAGTGGGAAAATTCAAGTGAAAAAAGGAGTTGTGGGTATTCCTAAGTTGCATTAAATATTACTTGAATTCGCATTAAATCTACAAATATTTGGGCTCCTGCCATTATGCACCAAACTGTTTTCTTAAATTGGTAAGTTGTTTTGACCAGTTCAGTAGAAGTTATGCTCAGGTGTTAGTAATATTGGGGTCTAAATGTAAATACATACTAACATAGCATATATCCAGAATTCATTTCTAGACTACTTTGTGTTAAAAAACTTCTCAAGAGGGGCACCTGGTGACTCAAGTCGGCTGAGCGTCTGACTCTTGGTTTTGGCTCAGGTCACAGTCTTGGGTCTCCCACTCAGTGGGGAGTCGGCTTCAGATTGTCTCTCTCCCTCTCCACCTGCCACTCTCCCCCCCCACCTGCCACTCTCCCTGCTCGCTCTCTCTCAAATAAAATCTTAAAAAAAAAAAAACCTTCTCAAGAGATGGAAAAACGGAAAAAAACCCACAAGAAATCTATCAGTCTTTCTTCCAACACACTATTCCACAGAAAAGTAACTCTCTCAATAAACTAAGGTTGAGCAGCTCAACTCACCTCATACACCTTCACAGACACACATTTGTAAGAAACAAGTAAGTCCTTTTTGCTTAAGCCATCTTCTTTTACAAAGTCTCAAATTACTCACTGAATCTATAAACTGGTTATATCAAAACATTTCAGTAAATGGAATAGGAAGAACGCTCTGGTTCAGGATTCAGGAATGTGACATATTTTAGGGGGAGGAAAGTTCCCAGAGCAACTCATATAGTTAAGAATCATCACGTTGAACCTGTCTGAATTTGAACACATACCCTTCTTAGACTGAAATGACTGATTTTTCTTTTTACAAAATTTTAGCTTTAAAACCATTTTCACTCCTAAAGGTCATAAAATGATTGATTCTATTTTTTTTTTTTTTTTTTAGGATTTTATTTATTTGACAGAGAGTGAGAGAGGGAACACAAGCAGGGGGAGTGGGAGAAGGAGAGACGCAGGCTTCCCGCTGAGCAGGGAGCCCAACGCGGGGCTGAATCCCAGGACCCCGGGATTATGACCTCAGCCGAAGGCAGACACTTAACCTACTGAGCCACCCAGGTGCCCCGATTCTATTTTTTTTAAACAAAATTTTAGCTTTAAAACCATCTTCACTTCTAAAGAAGGTCAGCAAAGCCCAAATTAAAGCATCAGTGCCAAAGGCCTGAGTTCCCACTTCCAACACCAGATGTGCCCTCAACCCGTTTCCAAATCCCGGAGTTCTGCTTCTCAAGGGGACATAACATCCCAGCTCTCAGGGCTGCCGGCACAATCCATGCAGTCAGCTGGCCTGTGTCCTCTTTGAGCACAGATGCTGGAGAAGGGGAGACACGCTCAGGCTGTAACTCAAGCACAGAACCCCATCCTCACTCATGCCCGTGGGCACACACAGCCCAGGCAGACAGGAGCTGAGCCGAGAATGGCCCTCAGCAGGCCCTTCAGGGATCTCACAGACCACAGGGATCTGCTCCAGGGCAGAGAAGAGAGGAAATACAAAGGGAATTTGGTTTCCCAGAGCACACGGGGGGATACCAACTCATTCTAATAAATACTGAAAACCACAAAGGCATGGGCTCTTACAAATGGGGCTTAAACTTGTCCACCAGGGAAATGCTGTTTGTTCCGTTGGCATTGGTGACCTCATAGCACGTGAAGAAAAAGTTCCCAAGCATTCATGATTCACTCGTTCAGAAATGAAACCCCAAATTTAACAGATGGCTAAAGGAGCATAAATTCCTTCAAAGGAAAAAAAAAAAGCCATTTTAAAATTCTTCATTCTATTGAGGCAAGGAATATTTCTAATGTTAAACCAAAAAAGCAAAATACCTCATTTCAAAAAGGGCTGCTTAATATTTGACCACAGGAAAAAGTAGTAGTTCAGCCTGTGACTTATGTCTCAAGACCATTCTTTCTCCAAATACACACGCTGAACTATAGTCAAGTTTCTGCCAAATGCAATGGGCCATCTCTCACAGGTGTCCCCGACACAGGCCCAGCTCAGACACAGTGTGGTTTCCAGATGTCTCTCCATGGTCTACAGACTTGCCAATGAAGCCAAGGTTCTTTTTAGGGTGATGTGCAGGTTCACGGGCAGGTGAGGGGTGATTCAGACCTCCCCTCCCCACCCCCACCAGGCCAGTTTCTAGAAAAGATCTCTTTTGATTGTTTGTTCTGGGCCCTGGGGGAGTTAGAATTATAGCAGCATTTCCAGATGAATTCACTTCCCTGTGAGTTTCCTATACTCCTGAAACAGCTCCTTTATACTTACTGACATGTCATGGCTCTAACAGGTTGTTGAGGAACAAGGAGAGATTAGCCACTGGGTTCCCACCAGATGCTTTTTTTTTTTTTTTAAATTTTATTTATTTATTTGAAAGAGAGAGCATCAGCAGAAAGAGAGGGGCAGAGGGAGAGGGAGAAGCAGACTCCCCGCTGAGCAGGGAGCCCGATGTGGGGCTTGATCCCAGGACCCTGACATTATGACCTGAGCCGAAGGCAGACGCTTAACCAAATGAGCCACCCAGGCGCCCCTCACCAGCTGCTTTCTTATGTGGAAGCTCCCACAACGCAGAGGTGAGCACTTCTGTCTTCATTTGACAGATGAGAAAAGAAACTCAGACAGACTAGCAGGTCTGCTCAGGTCACTTGGTGGGTCTGCGGAACAGCTAGGATTCCACCTAGATCCTGTCCCAGACCTATGCGCAGCCCTGCAGGGAACACAGCAGCAGTCCACCCATGCCAAACAACCTGTAAGCCCACTGGATGGAGATGCTTCACAATAAAACACTTACTTCGCTAAATAAAAATCAGACCCCAGAAGAATATATTAGGCGGCTAATGTCTATCTGGAAATACTTCTGGTGATGGGTTGTGAGCTTGATCTTCCGGATGAAATCCTTTTTTTTTTGAAGTTTTTTTAATTTATTGGAGAGAAAGAGAGAGTACGAGTGCAGGGGGGGGAGGGGGAGCAGGAGAGAGAGAAGCAGACTACCTGCTGAGCGGGGAGCCCAACACGGGGCTCAATCCCAGGACCCTGGGATCATGACCTGAGCCAAAGGCAGATGCTTAATGACTGAGCCACCCGGGTGCCCCTTCTGGATGAAATCTTTACCAACATAAGGGGCATGACACTTAATACTGAATCATATAAATAAGATGTACATGTCACAGTGACAAGCTGCTGGGCATGCCAAAAATGATTAAAATTAAAAGAAAATTTGACATACATGTACTATATATTAGATTTATTCTATTACAAATGCCAGTTATGATTTTGCAAACACAAAAAGAGGCACACGGATAAGACTTGAAACTTGAATGCAAAATTATGCTTTTAACGTTTTGATATATATTCCTTCTAATCCTTCTGTTACACTTAACTTTTTGTAAACTTCTTCAACACCAATGTTTTTGCCTCCCATAAACTCATACGCTGAGCCTACTCTCCAGTGTGATGGTATCAGGAGATGGGGCCTTTAGGAAGTGATTAGAGCACCAGCGTGGAGCCTTCATGAACGGGATCAATGCCTTTGTTAAGAGGTCTCTCTCCATCATGGGAGGACACAGTGAGAAGGCAGTGATGTGTAAGTTTAGGAAGAGGGTCCTTCCCAGAACCTGGACATGCTCAGCACCCTAATCTCAGACTTCCAGCTTCCAGAAGTATGAGATCAATGATTCTTGGTTAAGTCACCCAGTCTGTGGTATTTTTGTTACAGCAGCAAAAACAGACTAAGACAGTAAGATGTCATCAACAATTTTGTAACCTTTTCTAACATAACTTTATGCCAGCAGCGTTTTCCATGCCATTATTCTTCTTAACGTCATTAGGAAGACAGCACCATAGTCTGTCAAAAGGACGTGTAACAATTTAAGAGATTTTTCCCATACCATTAGGACAGTCAACAGTTTTTTTTGGCTGGGATAGTGCCAGGATGACCCCCCCCCACACACATTTCTCCCAACATTCCCTGCAGAAGAAAGGAATGGCAGGCCGTCTGCTCTGAGCCCTCAGAGCAGGGTCTGAGGGTGAGTGGGTGGCGTGGTGCTTAGAGCCTGGAACATGGCATAGGGCCGAGTCCACAAGGTCTTATAGGACAGGCATTTGGTTTATGTCAACAGGACCTCCACAGAGAAGGAAAGCAGTCTTGGGTCACATGCCCCAGCACAGGTCCCAGCCACTGACCAAGCAGAACCACCAGAGGACACTGACCAGATGAGAAAGAAGCTAGACTTCTGTCACATGAGGAGTATGCTGAGAGACTGAGGCTGCCCCCACAGAGGAGGAGTGAAGACCAGTGAATTCTGGTGTGGGAGGTGGCGGCTGGGGCAGGGAGAGGGGGTGGTCCATGGGGAGTCCCCCCACCCCCAACACAGGCGGGACAACTGCAGACTAGGGGCATGAGAAGATCTGGGCACTGAGCAAGTGCTCCAATTCCTTGGTGTAAAAGGTCAGGAGGCAAGGTATCAGACTGCCTTCCATTCAGTTCTTTTTTTTTTTTTTTTTTTTAAGATTTTATTTATTTATTTGAGAGAGAGAGAATGAGAGAGAGCACATGAGAGGGGTGAGGGTCAGAGGGAGAAGCAGACTCCCTGCCGAGCAGGGAGCCCGATGTGGGACTCGATCCAGGGACTCCAGGATCATGATCTGAGCCGAAGGCAGTTGCTTAACCAACTGAGCCACCCAGGCGCCCCTTCCATTCAGTTCTTTGCACATCTTCAAATCTAACACCACAAATACTCTGACATATAAAACAACACAAACCAATGCACGATGAATCTCTTTTTCTGCCTCAGTCCAATCATGCAGGACTACGGGGCTTATTTTCTCTAATAAGAAGTTCCCCTATGGCATGTGGAATCTGACTGGGGTCACCCCTATGGTTTTCAGGCAGGACACGGGAGAGAAGTAGGGTGGACACCCCACGGGCTCACCACTGGGGGGTCACACACAAGGCAGTTACAAGAGACACTGCAGTTATCATCTGAAAACAGTGGCTAGGAGTACTGCTAAATCTCTTCCCAGTGTTAAAAGTCTATTATTCCAAAGAGTAAAAACAGCGGGTGAAAGAGGTGGTGGCTAAAATTCCAAGCAGTACTTTGTAGTCAGAGCCAATCAACACCCACCATAAATATTTAGTTAAAAGAAGACACAGACTTCTAATCCCACCAAGGTGAGGTCAACCTCAACACCCCCAGGTCCAGCCCTGTGCTACTAAAAACCCTAGAGAGGGCAAACAAACAAGAAAATGCTGACAGGGGAAAGAAGAGGTGCACTGCTTGGGGACCCCGGGATTTGAGGAATGACATGGCTGAGAGGTGCCCTGCTTCCTCATTACTTTGCATACATCCTGGACAGGGCCCTGCGGAGTTCTCCAACTGTGTGGGTCTCCAACACCCGTGGAGAGAAAGCACTCCCAGGAAAGCCTATTCTCCCAGCGAAAGCACGGGGGAAAGGTGGCCTCACAACAGATTCCCTTTTTGGCAGCACCTGCCCTGACCTAGCTGAACACCACATGCTGCAGTTTCAGCGTGGCCAGGCCAGAAGTTGGTTTTCCACCCATCCCCAGCTCGGTGGGCAGTGCTGGTGCTGGGATTCCACCGCGGGGCTGTGGCAGCAGGCTAAGGGGGAGCTCATCTGCCAGCTTGCCCCTGGCAGAAGCAGGCAGAGCCAATCCCACTGCCCCGCCAGAACAGTGCTGGAGGAATCACGTTGGTAGCTATGTCTCATCCCCTGCCCAGTGGACGCAGATGATGCTGATCCCCCTCTCCCTTCCAGGGTAGCATTAGTGGGGCCCAAGCAGCAAGCTCACCCTTCAACCCCACTCAGCAGCAAGAAGGTGGCACAAAGCAGGGCTCGCTGCCACTTCATACACACACGTGCCCACATCCTCTATCAGCAGGCCGGGCAACAGGCTGAGCCCCCCCACCCCCCAGGGCCCCAAGCATCAGTGAGCAATGAGACAGAACAAGTCAAAGCCAATTAGCACACCACTTCCCCCACCCTGGTTGGGGGAAGGCCCAGTGGGGAGCTGAGCCTGCACACCCACCTGGCAGCAACAAGACTGAGCGAGGTGGTAGGAGACAGGGCTAGTGGCCTGTAGGTTTTCCCCACCCCAGCCTCCTGTGTCCACAGGACCCAGGGGGTCACTGAGCCTCCACCCCCACTTGGCATCAAGGAGAATGATTGGGAACTCACACCCAGCATCATGAGGGTAACAGGGTGGTGGGAGGCAGGGCTGGTATTCCACCTCTCACCCGCACGCTGGTGTAAATGCAGGAGCCAAGAGGAGCTGAGCTTTAGCCTCCACCTTGCAGAAGCAAGGCTGAGTGTCAGCCTTCCACCACTTCCCCCTTCCAGGTGTCAGCAGGGGCTGGGGGGAACCAAGCATGCACCCCCCAAATGAACTCAATGAAGCCATGCAATTTGGTGCCTCATTTTTGCTGGAACAGCAAGGCCAAGGAGGAATGTGAACTTCCGCCTCACTGAGAAGAAGCAAGCAAAAATTTGAGAATTTAAAAGTTGTGAGTTACACGTAACAAGGCGGGGAAAAAGAAAACCGCACTGGCTGGGCTCAATAATCAGAGTGGGAATGACAGACGACAGAATCCGCGGACACACGGTTAGATCCACAGAATTTACTTGGTCCAAACAGAGAATACAGAATGAAAACTGAACAGAGTCTCAGGGATCTGTGAGACCACAACAAAAAGACATTCTTGTCATCACAGTCCCAAAAGAGAGGAGGGACTGAGAAAACAGTCAAAGATATAATGGCTGTAAACTTCCCAAACCTGGCACAAAACATAAAACCACAGATTTAAGAAGCTGAGTGAACCTCAAAAAGGAGAAACCCAAAGAAATCCAAGACTCATCATAATTAAACTTCTGGAAACTAAAAAACAAAGAAAAAAAACCTTGGAAGGCACCAGGCAGAAATGACACCAATACTTATGGGGGAACAACACTTGAAAGATGACAGACTTCTCATCTGGAGTAATGAAGGCCAGAAGGACGTGACAGGTCTTTTGAGTCCAGGAAAAAAACAAAACAAACAACTATCAACTGTGAATTCTATATCCACTGAAAATATCCTTTTGGAATGAAGGGAAAACAAAGACATTCTCAAACACAGGAACTAAGGCTTGTTGCTAGCAGGCCTATCATTTAGAAATGACTAAAGGAAGTCCTCTGAACACAAAGGAAATAATAACAGAAGACTTAGAACCACAGAAAGGAAAGAATATTGAAATGGGGAAAAGAGAGGAGGAAATATAGTAAACTCACCTATTTCTCATAAGCTTCTTAAATTATATTTGATGGATGAAGCAAAAAATATGACACCATCAGATATGGTGCTCAATGTATATAGAGGAAATGTTTAAGACAATTATATTTGAAAAGTGGGGCAGGTAAAGGGACCGAAAGGGATGTAAGGTGTCTACACTGCAGCTGAAATAAAAAAATCTTGATACCATCAATGCCAATAGATCATAACAAGTTATGTCTGTATACTGTAATACTTAGACAACCCCTAAGGAAATTGTTCTAAACAATGTATATTTAAAAACACCACAGGGGCACCTGGCCGTCTGTAGAGCGTAGGACTCTTGATTTTGGGGTTGTGAGTTCAAGCTCCAAGATGCATGTGAAGTTTCCTTAAAAAATATATATATATACACATATGCTACAAATAAATCAGGATGGTAAAAGATGTTCAAATAACCCACAGTAAAGTTTAAACAAAGAAACCCAGAAACAGAGGAAACAGAGACAATATAAGAGCAGACTTAAGCCTTAACACAGTAACAATTATCTTAAATGTAAATGATCTAAATATACCATTTAGAAGACAGATTTGATGGAGTGGATAAAAAAGTATTATTTGAAGATATGCTGTATACCAAAACTTAACCTCAAATACAACATTATTAGGCTGGAAGTAAATGAGTGGAAAAAGATACACCATGTAAAGACATACCATTATTATTATTTTTTACAAAAAGCAGGAGTGGCTATATTGACATCACATAGAGTAGACTCTAGAGCAATGATAAAAGGATCATCCAACAGGAAGACATTAACAATTCAAAATGTGTAAACACCAAACAACTGTGCCTCAAAAATACATGAAGTAAAATCTGATAGATTTGAAAGGAGAAATAGAGCCATCATTATAGTTGGGGACTTCAACACCATTTGTCTAAGCAATCGACAGAACTACCAGAGAGAAAATCAGCAAGGATATAGGAGAACTGGTTAACACAATCAACCAATAAGATCTAATCGACACATATATAATGAACACTCCACACAACAGCGGAATACAGATATTTTTCAACACTTGTGGATCATTTACCAAAACAGACCTCAACAAATTTCAAAGGAAATAAAAACACATGAAAGTCAATGAAAATGAAAACATAATATACCTAGACATATGGGATGCAGTTAAAGCAGTAGTGAAGGGAAATTTATGGCACTAAATGCTTACAGTAGGAGAGAGGAAAGGTCTCAAAACGTTACTCCCAAGTTCCTACCTCAAGAAACTAGAAAAGACAAAATAAACATAAAGCAAACTAAAGAAAAGAAATAATAAACAATAAAACTGAAAACAGGAAAATAGAGAAAAATGAATGAAACAAAGTGCTGATTTTATTTTTTATTTTTTTTAAGATTTTATTTATTTGCGAGAGAGAGAATGAGAGACAGAGAGCATGAGAGGGAGGAGGGTCAGAGGGAGAAGCAGACTCCCTGCTGAGCAGGGAGCCCGATGCGGGACTCGATCCCGGGACTCCAGGATCATGACCTGAGCCGAAGGCAGTTGCTTAACCAACTGAGCCACCCAGGCACCCCCAAAGTGCTGATTTTAAAAAATGAAACCAATAAACCTCCAGAAAGACTGATAAGGATAAAAAAATAGGAAAACATAAATCATCAATATCTAGAATGAAATGGGCTATCATAACAGATCTTGCACCCACTTAAAAAGACAAAAAGGAAACAATATAAATACTTTATACACTCATTATTCAACGATTTAGAAGCAATGGACCAATTGCTTGTGGTTGAAAATCACAAACTACTAAAATTTAACCAAGATGAAAGAGACAACCTGAATAGTCCTACAAAAACTGAATTTGTAATTTAAACTTCCCCCCACCCCCTCCAAAGAAAGAAATCGGTCTACATGGTCTCATTAGAGAATTCTACCAAGCATTTAAAGAATTAATACCAATTTTACACAATCTCTTCTGGAAAAGGAAGGAGAGACCATCTCCCAACTCCCTGTTAAGGCCCTGATCAAAACCAGAACAGTCTAAAAAGAAAACAGATAAATAGCTCTCATGAACTTAGGCACAAATACCCTCAATAAACTATTAGCAAATTCAATCCAGGAATGTATGAAATGAACTACACCCTGATCAAGTAGGACTTATCCCAGGCATGCGAGATAGATTAACACTGAAAATCAATGTAACTTACCATATCAACAAATTAAAATAAGTAAATTCATACATTTACATATATAAAGTAACACAGAATAAACATTTTATAAAATCCAACACCTATTCCATTCATAATAAAAACTGTCAGCAAGGATGTCTGCTCTCACCACTCCCATTCAACATAACACTAGAAATTCTAGCCAGTGTAATAGGGCAAGAAAAAGAAAATGCACAGAGATCAGAAAGGAAGAAATAAAACTTCCTACATGCAGATAACATGTCTTCATAGAACTCCCAAGACATTTACAAAAAACTTCGTTAACTACTGAGTTCAGCAAGGCTCCAAGATACAAGAACACACAAACATGAACTGCATTTCTATATACTAAAAATGAATGTGTGGAAAATAAATTTAAAAATATAAAACCATTAATAATTGCTCCCAAGTGAATTAAGTCTAACAAAACATGTACAAGATCTGTACACTGAAAATTACAAAAAAATACTTGAACAGACATATCTGTTTATGGACTGGAAGACTCAACTTAGTAAAGGTGCAAATTCTCCCCTAAATTGATCTAGAAGTTTAACACAATTCCTATGGAAACCCCAGCAAGGTTTTTGTAGGCACAGACAAGCTTATTCTAAAATATAGATGAAAAGGCACGGGACCCAGGTTAAAATAATTTTGGAAAAAAAATTAAGAAATAAAGTCTGAGGAATCACTGTATCCATTTCTATGGCCCAGTATGCAACTACAGTAATGAAGGCAGTGTGGTTGTGTGGTTTTGGCAGAGGGACAGATACATGGTTCAACAGAACACAAACGAGAATGCAGAAAAAGATCCACAAAAACATGCTGATTTTTAACAAAGGTGCAAAAACAATTACAGTTGACCCCTGAACAACAAGGTCCACTTATAGGTGGTTTTTTTTCAATAAATACAGTAGAATGCTGTAAATGTATTTCCTCTGCCTTAAGATTTTCTCAACAACCTTTTCTTTCCTCCAGCTTATTATAAGAATCCAGCATACAATACATATAACACACAAAATATGCGTTCATCAACAGTTTATTTGTTAAGGCTTCTAGTCAACAGCAGGCCATCAGTTGCCACAGTAGTTAAGCTTTGGGGGAGTCAAAAGTTATGCATGGATTTTCCACACACAGCGCCCCTCACCTCATGTTGTTCAAGGGCTAACAGTAGGTGGAAAAGGATAACAATTTCCATAAATGGTGCAGGACCAATTGGGTACCTATAGTCAAAAAGAATAGACTTTGATCTATACCTCACACCTTACACACAAATTAACTCAACATGAATTACAGATCCAAATGTAAAATGTGAAACTATAAAACTTTTATAAAAAAATGTGAAACTATAAAACTTTTAGCAAAAAAAAAGGCAAAAATCTTGGGACTTAAGGCTTGGTAAAGAGTTCTTAGATGACACCAAAAACATGATCCATAAAAGGAAAAGCTGATTAACTGGACTTCACTAAAATTTAAAACTTCTGCTCTATGAAAAGGATGAAAAGACAAGCTACAGAGTAGGAGACAATATTTGCAAATCACTTATCTGACTTGAATCTAGAATGTGTGAAAGCTCTCAAAAAGAGTGAGAGAGTCAAAAACCCAATCAATCAATTGGAAAATGAGCAAAAGACAGAAAACAGCCACTTCACGGAGAAGGGTATACACATGCAAATGAACACGTGAAAATATATTCACCGCCATTAGCCAGGAGGGAAATGCAGATGAAAACTACAATGAGGCGTGTGTCAGAATGACTAAAAACAAATAGTGATGACACCAAATGCTGGCTAAGACTTAGAAAAACCGGGCCCCTCATACATGTAGTAGATGGGAACATAAAATGGTACAGCCATTCTGGCAAACAGCACTTAAAAAAACTAAACTACCATATGATCCAACAACTGCACTTCTGGGAATGAAATCTCACATAAACGCAAAAACCTGCATGGGACTGTTCACGGCAGCAGTTTGTTGCCGTGGTGTGGCCTCACGGCCCGTCACTGGGTGAGGAGGCTTGACCAGGAGGCCTGTACCCTCATTCTTCAACTGGCAGCTGCCAGAAGACGTGCCAGGGGATGCCGTATAACAAGCCGTGTGGGCTGGCTAGCCCTCCCCAAGTGTCTGCGGTGCCAGGCAGGCCCCCACCAGAGCTTGCCAACAACCCGAATGTCCTTCGACGGGTCAATCCACTGTGGTACATCACACCGTGGAAGTCTACTCAGCAATAAAATCCAAGCAATTACTGACATACACAACACCATGGGTGGATCTCCATGGAATTATGCTGGGCAAAAAAGCCAACCTCTAAAGGTCACATATGACGGAAGTGTAGATATGCACTACAGATGAGTGGTTGTCAGGGGGTGGGAGCAGAAGGGAGGGAGCTGTGGCTACAAAAAGGTAGCATGTGGGATCCCTGGGATGGAATTGTTCGGTATCTTGACTGTAATGGTGATCACACACATCTCCACATGTGATAAAGGACACAGTAGTAAATTACACTCATGTACACACAAAAGTGGAGTACATGTGGGACTGGTGAAATGTGAATAAGGTAGCTGGATTCTATCAGTGTCACTTCCAGGTTGTGATATTGTACTACTACGCAAGATGCTGCCACTGGGGGAAACTATATAAAGGGCATATAAGATCTCTTCCTTTTTTTTTTAAAGATTTTATTCTTAAATAATCTCTACACCCAATGTGGGGCTCCAACTCACAACCCCAAGATCAAGAGCTGTAAGTTCTTCCAACTGAGCCAGCCAGGCACCCCAGGATCTTTGCATTATTTCTTTCAACTGCATGTGAATCTATAATTATCTCAAAATAAAAACATATAAAATTTAAAACGGTCTACACAGCTATCAATTACTAAATTTTGTTTGGAACCAGTAAAAAAAAAAAAAAAAAAAAAAACTTTCACTTTTCTCACTTTCTATCCCCACTCAGGACCTATAAAGTGGATTTGCTTCTCTTGGTGTCCAAACTAGTGAGCCTGGGCCTAGAAGCCAGAACTGGGTCTTAGTAAAGACTACCATCAGGTTCCCAGGCAGTCTTGAGATGCCTGAAGAACCAAACCACCCGACCTTCAACTTTTTCAAAGCCCACATGTACCACGGAGTTTTAAAAAAGTAAACCAAAACTGATGTTTATATTTGCCTAAAGAACGTTAGCTATCAACAAAGCTCATTTAAGATACTTACAAGATTAGGTTAATTATCTTCACTGTAAAGTCAACAAAAGCAATCAAAGGAGGGAGTTCCATGGAAATGGAACTTTGAGTGGGAAGAATAAGGTCTGGCTCGCTAAAACGCCACTGTACGTTCTAGCTCCCCCATCTGCAAGCAGCCCATCCATATAAAAACAATGTCAGCCACAGATCTAATCTGACCTTTTTCTAGAAGGAACACTTTAAAAAAAGTAAAGGGGCGCCTGGGTGGCTGTCATTAAGTGTCTGCCTTTGGCTCAGGTCATAATCCCGGGGTCCTGGGATCGAGCCCCACGCTGGGCTCCCTGCTTGGCGGGAAGCCTGCTTCTCCCTCTCCCACTCCCTGTGCTTGTGTTCCTGCTCTCGCTATCTCTCTGTCAAATAAATAAATAAAATCTTTAAAAAAATAAAAAAAATAAAAAAGGAAAAAAAATAGGTAAAATGAATATAAAAAATGTTTTATTTAATAGCCAACAAGCATATAAAAAGATACTCAACGTCACTCATTATCAGGGAAACAAAAATCAAAACTACAGTGAGAGATCAGTTCACACGATGGTTACTACAAAAGAGAAGAAAATGTTGGTGAGGATGTGGAGAAATTGGAACCCTTGAACACTGTTGGTGGGAATATAAATTGGTGCAACCACTAGGGAAAATAGTATGGAGCTTCCTCGGAAAATTAAAAACAGAACTACCCTGATCCAGTGATTCCCTGGCTACATATATATTCAAAAGAAATAAACGAAAAAATAATGAAAGTGTGATTTTGAGGAAATGTTTGCACATAACTGAAAGAAATGAAAGTATAATCTGTGAGATGTTTGCACACTCATAGCCAAGAGATGGAAGAACCCAAGTGTCCACTGACAGATGAATCAATTAAAAAAGTGTGTTACATAAATACAGTGGAATATTATTCAGCTCTAAAAAGGAAGGAAAGGCTAATAATGATAAGGATGAACCCTGACATTACGCTAATTAAAAAAAATAGCCACGGAAAGATAAATACTGTCTAATTCCACTTACATGAGATATCTAAAACTGTCAAAATCATAGACACAGATAAAATGAAGGTTGCCGGGAGCTGGGAGGAGGGGAAATGGGGAGCTGACATTTAATGGGTATAGTGTTTCAGTTCTGTAAGATGGAAAGTTCTGGGAGTGGGGTGCACAACTCTGTGAATATGCTTAACACTACTGAAGCGTACAATTAGAAATGGTTAAGATGGTTAAATTTTAGGAATTTTTTTTTACTCCAATTAAAAATGTTTTTTATTTAACCCAATATATTCAAAATATCTCCACATATCATTAATATGAAAACGACAGAGATTTTACATTCTTTTTTATGTACTAAGTCTTCAAACTTCCGTGTGAGCGGACACTAACAAGCCCATCTCCATTTGGACTAGTTGCATCTTCAGTGCTCAGCACTTACCTGTGGCATCCCTACTGGGCTCGTGCTGAGCTAGACGTCACCTGTCACCCCCATATGACAAACCTTATAGTTAGATCCAAAAAACTAAAAATATTTTGGGGGTGGGGTAGCACAGAGGGTCTTTTTCTTGCTACCAGACTTTTTTTGAAATCTGATTTGTCCTCGGTTGGCTCTATGAAAGATTTATGGGCAAGACTTGAAACTCTGAACATCTCCTGAGCATCTCCTCTTTGTCAGACCCTCATTAGGAGGGTCTAAGATATCGTGCCTCTCCTCAGAGGGCTCACAATCTAAAAGGTGGGTCAGATAATTACCAGCTCCAAGAGGAGTATGCCAAGATGTGGAGGAATACAAAGAACAACACAACTCCTACCTATGAACTCTTATGTTCCAGGGAACAAATATAAAGTTTAAGTCATTTGACACGTGGAAGTTGTTAATTAACTAGCTTTCACCCTGTTCACAATATTCACCAGCACATTCTGACCTTTCTCAACGCTTATTTCCAATTGCAATAACTACACCTTCAAAGTATGAATTTGTGCAGAATTCAGTACAATTTGTATTAAAAACACATATGGCATAAGCACACTCACCAGAAAAGGCACTCAGAAACCTACACCTGTCAATGATTTTGACTAAAATAATCGGTTATTCACTAAGAGAGCAAAGGCCAAGTTAATCCACCCAGGGTATAAGGAGACTAAAATTTGGTTCGTAAAAGTGAAAAAAACGAAAACAAAAAACAAAACCGCTGTTTCTCATGGAAAAATATAATATTGTTTGAACATATCCAGAAAAATAAGGGATATGGAGGAAAATATGAAGGCATTTCTAATATAAACATCTACTTAATGTACATCCCAAACAAGAATTTACTTTCTCGTTAGAACAAAGATGCAAGAACAGAACTGCAAGATCCACTGCTTTCTATCCCAACTCACTGAGCAGAAACTATTTGGTGAGTGAAGGAGCAGAAGCCCCAGGCGAAGGAGCACCTCTTTATAACTTCCCATTTGTGTTGCCCTGGCTAAAACCAATCATAAAGACTTCTTGGTGAAAAATGTATTTTGCAATAAATTATCAAAAGTCTCACTGAAGATCTTAATGGATATGGTTGAGTAAGGAACATTAAACAAGACCAGAAAGAGAAGAGAAGCAAAATTTATCAACTCAGCATATTTCAGTGGTCTTTAGGCATGGAACTATTAGAAGAATAACCAGGAAAAAAAGTTACAAACTGCAAAGGCTGTCAATTTTATTCTACAGTTTAATAAAACTCGTATCTGACTAAGTCTTCTCCAGGCCCCCATTCATCCCCCACCCCAATAAATAAATATCCCCAGAACTTAATACTGAAAACTTACCTTGGTCACTAACTTCAGAAAACTCCTTACACCTTATCATTTAATCCTGTGCATTAAAGTCTCAGTTATCATGCCAATCTACTATAAAGTTACACCTCGGGATCCATGACTTGACTTCACAGGTATAAACATAACTTTGCTTAATAATTTAGATTGTGATCTCTAAAGCGTTACATCTGTCATCTTGAGTAACGGTGCTTACCTTATAATAAGCTCACTAAACAGTATGTCACCATACATACCAAAACACACACACACACAAACTAGGTCACCCACTATTCCTGAGTAACAAGAAAAGAGAAACTGTTTCTGTGCATTAAGCAACCATCTGTAGAGGTGGATTCATAGGTCTGCAGGGAAAAACTATAAGGCTTCCCAAGGATCCTTAAAATACATAGGTTTTTAAAAATAAACACCATAAAGCCCTATTCCTTCACTGAGTAAGCAAGAATGCTATAGGTTCATATACTCAGAGTACTTACAATGGGCAGAAAAACCTTTGCAAGCACCAACTTCTAAGGTTTAAATGAATTCAGGAGGGTAGTAATAGCTAAAGTAATAGTAGCAATAAAACTTCGAGTTCCTTTCCCTAAGGAGGGATCCCAATAAAGTCTATCTCAGTTTTTAGCAGAAGACACCTCGCCAACATGCATAGCTACTGGTGTTTCTGCCATCCCTGCTTGCTATTTCCCAGGTTTGCCCAACCTGACAAGTGACCAATCCTCTGAGGTTCTGACTCTGTAACATGGGGACAGACCCACACCTCTTCGAAGGTTGAGACAGAGCCCCACAATACCTGCAAATACAAGATTTGTCATTGTGTTCCAACAGTCAAGTAAGTTTCTAGTCTGAGGACTCCGTTTTAGTCAGCCTTTGGCAAAAGTCTGATCTACACTGTAAGGGAATCTATACTGGATCCTTAAGGAATAATGCTGCCAACTTATTTATATCTCATTAATGCAGGAAGGAAGGGCTTATCTGTCCAAATGGTAAGATTCTGGTGAATCCCGACCAAGATATTTTCCATTGGGGGGAAGAGTGATCTGAATCAACACAACAACACAGATGTATTCCCTTACCAAGGTCACCAGAACTGAACATGCTCAAAGTCACATGCTGGGGGCTCAAGGGTCAAATCTAGCAAGCAGATGTTTTTATATGGCTTGCACAGTACTTTCAAAGTTCTAAGTTAATTGTCAGTGTCAAAACATCTTTGATGCCGGGATCTTTGGCACCAAAATCTGCACTCTTGGGTTATCTTGCACTGTACCATAGGAAAACCTACCACTCTGAGACCACACAGCCACAGATGGGGGCGCAGTCCTAATGCAGAAAGTGCAAATGCTCCCTAACCTGCCACAGTCCCCACCAGGTCAGCTCCCTCACTGTCCTGCCAGATTTTCCTGGTTCAGACCCAAAAACGGTCTTTAATCCCTGAAATAGATACCCACAATCTAATCTTATTAGTACCATATCCAAAACCTCTGAGCAACCAAAAAATCAGCCCAAAGAGGAATCTGAGTAGAAAACAACCCATTTTTCTGGTTCTCTATTGGTACTGCCTTGATGAACCAGATCACTTTCTAAAAATATCATTTTTGAAAACAATTGACTTGTCTCATCTTTCTTCATACATCTGGTTATGTTTTTAAGCTATTTGCTGTATTTGACGGAGTCCCCTTCAAGCACAGTATCGTTGATAAGTAAGTCTTAGTGGTTAGAACAACACACACACTTTAATGAAGGCAGGCAGCAAGGATTACAGCTTCACTGCTCAACAGGCCTTTACTACATACATTTTATTGCTGCCACTAAACTTGGTAATGTAAAAAAAAAAAAAATACTGTTGGTTTGATGTCTTACTTGACACATCCTCCATTCCCATGAAAATATGGACTACATCAGTAAAAGGATTCTAAAAGGGAGTTTAGTTTAAATGCTACACACAGCCTTTAAGCAGATATGCAAACAACCACACATTAACTACCTCTTACCCAGGCATTGCTTACCCATTGCACTGAGGTAATGGTTGAAGGCCTGGCAAGGAGGACTTGGGGTTTGTGTTGATTTGTCACAACTCATGGGTGCCGGGCTCCTGTCTGTGTCAAAAGAGAAATACCCACTGGAGGATCGAGACAGCAGGGAGGATCTTCTCACAAAGATGAAAAGCGGGGATCTGGTAGCAAAAGGGCCGGGGCTGGCTGGTGGGGCCAGCGGGCCCTGAGGGCTGCCTTGGGGGCAGCGGTCCCCTTCGCCTTCAGGATTACCTTGCTGCTCTGTCTGTAGAGAGGTAGGGGCCCCAGGCCTGAGCTGAGGAGGCCTCTCAGCAGGCTGCAATTGTCCACCTTCTCTGTCACACTCAGAACTTACATCTGAAGGTTGCTTTGCCATTTGGTCTTTTTTTCTGCAAGCAAAATAAAAACTAAGATTATCTTCAGCAAAGTAACAATTACAACAAATAACTACATTTAGCCAACTTTCGCTGATTTCTTCACGATTTTTAGAACACCAACTACTTTAACATTAAGTCGTTAGTTCATATATTTCTCCGACGATCTCGAATAAGAATAAGAACACACCTCAAATAACAAAGGTACCTCTATCTTTGCGTGGGGGGGGGAGGGACTAAACTTCCTGCCACCAAACAAAACACAATCACAACGTCAATGTGAGACCGGTGCTGTAACACACACACACACACACACACACAGTTTTTAGGAGAAGCATCTTGTGTGAAGTCTATTCCCATGTGCTCTTTGCTCAGAGCCGACTTGAAGAAGTCGGAAACTCCCAGCGGGCTCTGATTTCCCGGGATCAGATCCTGCGCTGGAGCACAGGAGCGGGCGCAGATGCAGCGATTGCAGGCGGCTGGCCGCGTTCCCCACTCCGGCCCCATTGTTCTGCCGAAAGTGCTGAGGGCAGCAAGTCTGGGGAAGGTTTGGCAAGGGCCGTCAGTCGTAGTAAGTGCGTCACAATAGAGTTTGTAACTCGGAGCGCGGCTCGGCCGGGCTCGGGCGCTCCCCGCCCGCGGTCCCTCCCGCTCCCAGCCCGGGCGCCCCTCCTCCCGCAGGGGGCAGGCAGCGCGCCGCACCGAACCCGACAGAACTTCGGAATGCACCCACACTGTGAGGTGCACACCTCCAAATGGGGGGTCTCCCCAAAGCCGTCCCCGGGCGCCCCCTGCAAAGTCCCCAAGTAACTCCACACGCTAGGCGACACCGGGGCGCGCGGCTCCTTCACCCCACTGACCCTCCCCTGTGAAGGCAATCAGGCCGAAACTCACGTCCGCCCCTTCCCTTCCGATCGTCGCGTCCCGGCCCGGGCCCCGCGGCGTCCCGCCCGCGTCCTTCGCCGACACGGAGCCCCCTGACCGTCAGCACCAAGGAAGCGCGGGAGACAAAGCCCAGGACTCGCGTTCAGAGCCCCGGGGGCAGCGCAGAGCCGGCCTCCGGCCGCCCGCCCGCCGCCGCCGCGCTCCGCCGGGCAGCCGAGGGCTCCGCGCGCCGCGCCTCTGGCCCGCGCTGCCCCGGCCGCCGCCGCCGGGAACATCCTCCGCCTCCTCCCGCTCCTCCCCTCGCGCACTGCGCCCGCCGCCGCCGCCGGCACCGCCGACCTCCCCGCGCCGCTGGCGCCGGGTGCCCGCGCTCCCAATTGGCCCTCGCGCGGTCGCTCCGCGCCACAGCCAATAGCCGCCGCCGGCGGGGGCGGCGCCTACGGGTCAGGCCGCCAAAGGCGAGGCGATTGTTGACAAACTCGCCTCCGAAGGCGGCCCCGGCCGCGACCGTGGCGGGAGTCTCGCGGACCCGAGCTGCCCCGGCTCCCCCAGCCCGCCCTGCCTCTGTGCCCGCCGGACGCCGCGCGAGCCTCGGCGGCTCCCACCGCCCCAAGTGGCCGGTCACCTGGAGACAAAGCAGGAGTCTCGCTCTCTCTGCACCCGCAGGGCCGTCCTCCGACCCCGGTCCTTGCTGCTGGCCGCCGACCCCCGCCCAGGCCGGGTGGGCTGAAGACCCCAAAGGCCGTCCCTTCCCTTAGCTGCAGCACCCACCTTCCTCCACAGATTGCTCCTTTTTTCTCCCTGTACGCAGCGGGCACGCTCCAAATCTAAGCGGCCACCACTGGCCACGGGCACGCACAACTGCGCGCACCCGTGACCACGGCAAACAACCAACACATCCACACCCCTGTCCCCCGCGGCCGACGGGTCTTCCATTACTAGCACGAACACCGAGTAACAGGCCCCCGAGGGCACCGCACCGCCCGCACTGAGAGGGAGTCGGGGTGCCCGAGTCTCTACGACAGCCCGGCCCCACGGATGGAGCATGTTCTGCTTCCCGAGGCTCGTCCACCGCGTGTCCCCGGCAGTCGGAGGAGGCCCTCGGACTCTCGCTGTCTATGGGTCGTGCGGCTGGTATCGTCTGCAGCGCACCCGCAGCCCGAGAGAGCGAACGCAGCAGCTGCCCTAAACCTCGGTCTGAATGGGTACAAGGAAAACGAGTCTCGTCAAATAACCACCGCAGTTCCGCAACGGGCCCGAGCACCCGAGAAAAGCCAAGCCGCCAGACTAGCTAGTACCGCGCGGCCGCTACTTGGGGGTCTCCGGGACAGGGCGGCGAGACTTGCCGGCCGGCCGCGCAGCCCAGTATCGTGGAGCCGGGCCGCAGCTCCCGGGACAGCGCGGAGCACGCGTTGCCTTTCCCAGCCGACCCTGAGAAGCTTCTCCACCTTCGCGCGGAATCCCGGGCCAAGCCGCACGTCGGCCAAGTGCCGTTAGCCTGTGCACGGACGACCCCTCACCAAACTGGACTTGCGCGGGGGAGGGATCCCGACCCGCCTGAGCGCTGCCTCCCGCCCAGCGACAAGTGGGACGGGTACGTGCATCTCTTGCCTGCACGTGCTCGGGAAGGGAACAGGAGGTGGAGCCGAGCTGGCTCCGGCGCTTGTCTTCCGTCGGCACCCGGCCCGCTCCCGGGGATTCGGAGGTATTTACCTTGCGTTTCTCAGTCCGAGAGTCAGAGTCAGACATTGGGGGGACGAGGGCCAGGGAAAGGGCGCCGAGGGGGTGGCGGCGGGAGCGGGGTGAAGCGAGCAGCCCGCGGCGATGCTGGCCGCAGTTGGGCTGGGGCGCGCAGGGTGACTGTGAGAATCCGGTGGCAGTGGTGGCGGCGGCGACGCAAGACGGAGCGGTTTCACAAGACCAAAACCTGGAGGCTGCGCCGAGCGAAGTGAAACCTGCACAGCCCTGCAGCTCAACTCAGACTGGCGGCCCAGTGCCGTCACCCAATCACCGCGAGCTCCGCCCCCTCTAAGTCCCGCCCCGGCGCGCGGGCAAGCACGCCCCGCCCTGCCGCGCCGTAGCCTCAGCCGCTGGCGCTTTCAGGCTCGAACAGGTAAAGGCGGGGGTGGCCCAGCCGGGTTCCCCCGCGAGCGCTGCCGGCCCGGCCCCAGCTGAGCGTGTTTACTGGAGTGACTAGGGCTGCTGGTGGCTTGTGCGCACCCACTCCTCTCCCCCGCCTCAAAGTACCCTTGCCTCTCCCCCATCCAGCGGGGGGCCACTGCGTGCGCTTGGAACAGAGGGGGCGCTCCGGTCACACTGAACCAGGCCGAGCGGCCGCCGCCCGCGGAAAGCCTGAGGAGGCGCCCCTGAGCCCTTGATCGGCTTCGGGAATTTCTCAGCCGCTCTGGGGCAGGCGTGGGGACTGCGTTGATCCTCAAGAACACCCGGGTCCAAGGTTGGGCAGCGAATGTCGGAGCTCTCCTCTCTCCCAGAGTCTGGGGTACTGGGTGAGACCCCGATGTGCAGGGCTGCTCATCCTCTTCCTCGCCCTCGCCTCACGCGGTAGTCTTAGGCGCCCTCCTCATGCCACCTGGCAGGGGCACCTAGCTTTTCTGCCACGCCGAGCCTCCGGTAGGAGGCAGAGCCCTTAGTGGGGAGAGTGGAGAAAAAGGCAAGAAGTGGATCCCCGGAGGCGTCTGTTCCGCAGCCCGGGTGCGAAGGAGGAAGGGACCGCGCGGAGCAGGTAAAATAGGGAAATGAAAAAAGAACTCGAAAAAAAAAAAAATCCTTTTAAAAAGAAAAAAAAAAAAAAGACCCAGAGGAATCTCGGCCTTCGGGTGGGAGAGAAAATATCCGCTGGGTCGGGGTCCTAGAGATTGGTTAGGCTTTCAGAGAACCGCCCGCGAGGCGCGCTGAGGCCAATGAAGGCGCGCGCGCAGGGGAGTGGTGTGGGGACCGAAGTACCCCCCACCCCTTCTCCCTGCGCGCCCCCACCCCCTTTCTCCTTGGTGCCCGCGGCCCCACTCCCACTCCTGCTCCGGGGACTGGTACTCCTCTGGGTCCGCACCCTCATGTGTTCTAATGTGGGTCCTAAGTCCCCACCCTTACCCCCTCCTGTGCTCCCCAGGCTAGGAGACAGCCGCAGCCGGGAGTGGGGGCAAGGTCGGTCGGGAGATGGAACATCCTGTCACGGGGGAGAGCTGGTTAGATGGAATAGAGAAACCCAAGTTAAGGATCCCCTAAAGTCTCTCCCTCCCAGGAACCAAGAAGGAAGGGTCCTCAGTTGCAGAGGAGCAAATCAGCGAGGCGTTGTCCCGCTGTTGGCCACTTCGATCAGTGTTTTATGCTGCATAAGCAGGTATGGAACGTCGGGAAGACAGCACAGCCCCTGGTTAAACAATTCCTCAGCGCATCCTCTGGCGAGTCCTGAGCGAGGTGTAGGAGGCCAGGGGTTCCTGGGGCGGCTCAAGGACGCACGCCGGGTTCTGCCCGGGGATTTCGTTGCAGGAGGGAAAGGACAAGGGCATGGACGCGGCGAAGTGGACGCAGAGGCTGGATGTCTACCCTGACGGTGTCTCGGAGCGGTTGCCCTCGACCTTAGGTGGGCTCCGGTGAACTCCAAGCCTTAGCCGCCCGGCCTAGCACCCGGGGGGGGGGGGGGACAGAACGGCGCCGGCTGGGAGCCCCAAACCCGCCCGAGTGCTCCGAGCTCTCCGTGGGGTTGGGCGATGCAGACAGGGACAGGAAAAGAACCACGCAGAAGAAAACCCCAGTGGTTGTCATCTGGTCTTGTGCAGCTCCGCCGCCCCCGCGTCGTCTGCTTTAGCGACCCTGTGAACACTTTAAAAAACAAAGGCATCAGGGAAAGCAACCGGTTAAGCACTCTTATTTGGGGGCACAAGGAGGAGGTCGGCTCGGAGTCATGCAACCCAGGCTGTGCTGGGGAGCTTTCGCAGAGCTCTCCGCGGCGGGTGACCCTTAGCCCTGCCCGCCCTCTCCCGCAGGGTCCGGAGGTCCTCTGGATACCGGGCCACAGCCCAGAGAAGGGACAGCGTGGAAAGGGCAGTTGGGCGTTAGGTCTCTGCTCCGGTCCTGGATGTCGCCCTCGCGGACGCGAGCAGAGCTATGCTCACTCCTGCCTCTGCCACGAGATGTGGAGAGGGAGTAAGGAGGATGGCTGGGGCTGAGAGAAAGGTGCAAAAATGAAGTGGGGCAATCGGGATCTGAGAAATGGGATGGGAACTCTACGGCCCTTGCCTGGGACCACAGGCGTTGCCTGCGTGGTCTCTCGGAGTTCCGAAATCAACTTAACTGCGGTGTGCTGCCCTAGCCCGCCTTCCCATCCTCGGCAAGGAGTCCGAGCGCCTTCCCGTCAATCAATGTCTTTATTAAACTTTGTTATCTATGCTCCTCTAAAGAACAGATTACAATTTCATATAGTAAAAGTATTTTCCGCACCTTGTCTTACGGTCCGGAAGCCGCCTGCCTGGGAGGACAAGCCGGAGTTCGTGCTCTGCCGAGAGCAAAACACCAGGCGCACACTCCCCTTTCCCAGTCTGTGCGTTTCCTCTAACACCCCCAAGGGGTTCTGATTCACTGGAAAAGCATCGCTTGCTGAACTGAAACTTTGCCCGCGAGTGTTTGATTTTTATGCTTTGATTTTTTTTTTTTTCACGCAGCGCCAATGCGTTTTCCAAAATCACTGTAAATCTGAGTCATCACTGACCTCCGGAGACCTTTGGTGGCACCCGGGTGTGGGGCGCGTTCGCAGGGGAGTCCAGTGTCTAGGGAGATCCAGCGCGGAAGCTGGGAGAGGTTGCTGCCGGCCGGCGGGGTTACATAATAAAGCCCTGTGTTCCGGGCTGCCGCCTGGCTCCCTTTCCCAACAGCCCATCGCGCATCTCGCCAGCCTCGGTGAGAACCCTGCCTGCTCTGCGACCCAAATCCCCGAGGGCCGAGGCCCAGCGCATGCCAGGCCGGCCTTGGCCCCAGTTCCAGGCGTCAGAGAAGCTAGTGTCGTGGCAGCTGCGAGCGAGCCACCACCCTTCGCACCACGCCCGCTATAACTTGGCTTCCAGCTTGGGCGGCTGAAAGCGCGCCCCTTCTCGGGGCTCGGGTTGCAGCGGTGCTGGGTAGAAGGCCCAGGCGGCCTGCGCATTGGTGATTCCTGCGATTGGTGCGTGGAGGGAGGTGTGTGGAATGTTAAAGGCAGAGATCACCCTCAGGGCATCATCCTTCACCGTGTCGCACAAATCCAGCAACTGCAAAACAACACAAAGTGACAGGTCAGATGCTGGCTCACTTACAGCGTGGGGCGCCATTGGCTTTGCGCCAACTCCCAAGTACCCCACAGGTAGCCACTGGGGAAACTAGTTTCCCTTTGGATTTCCCTGGGACCCAGGTGGGTGGAGGCCGTTGGTCTTGAATAACCTCCACATACCTTATCATCTTAGAAATGCCTAAACCTGTGACACCTGTCTGGCAGAAGCCCATTTCTTCCAAACAGCGTTGGGTCCGGCTCCAAATTAGATGGAAATCTCAAGACCGAGGACTGTGAGAATTTATCAACATTCCCCTTGCCAGCCCTGCCCTCCCCTCTCCAGTCCCCATCATTTTCCTCCTCTTCACCTCTGGAGTGCCTGGGGTGCCACCCTCTGGCTCGCAGAGGTAACTGAACAGGAAGAGCATCAGACAGGTGAACCACTGGAGACATGCCCCAGTTCTCCCCAGACTAGCACCTTCCCACCTCTGGCAGCAGGCCATGGTTCCTGAAATGCACGCACAGTGGGACTGGGGATACTGAGACCAAGCACTGGCATCTCTGTGCACCTTCCACTCGGCTGCTACAGGAAATCAACCTGCAGTTAAAGAGAACACCAAGGAACCTGGCAGATACCTTCCTGTATTTTGATAACCATTGGAAGGCACAGATAAGACATCTCAGCAGAAGGGTGGGAGAAACGTAAGCTAGTGATTTTGGAGGAGGTGCATTGGGTGTATTTTAATTTCATTTTCCATGGTTTAGGTGCCAGTGCATTTTTTTTTTTAATTCCCAGGGGAAAAAAGCTACCAAAAAGATTGATTTTTCTAAAACTCAACAAGGACAAGACAGAGGGACTGCTTTCCTTTCCCATAACCAGCTGCACACTTTATTTTTCAAGTTTTCAGCCAGCCATAAATTTCTTTCACTCACCAAATCACAGTTAGCCCCCAGGTTTTCATGGTTTATTTTTATGGTCTTAAAAACATCACTTAACAGCCCCACCTTTGCTGCCCTCACGGTGGTGGTCATTACTGAGCTACACTAAAACTGTAAAGAGCACAGTTCCTTTAAAGTAGACCAAAATGCCACTTCAGGTATTCAGAGACAATGGGGGGCCCCCAAAACAGGGGCTGGTGTAGGGTAGGGGAAGAGCATGAATTTTAATAGTCTAACAACACATCTTCCTTTAAATGTGCTCTATTACATCAGTAATTTCTAATGAAAACCTTCATTCTTTACACACTGTGGTTAAGCATCATAAAATCAGTAGTGAAAAGACTTTGATCATATTTGCAAGATGCACTATGATGAACTTTCACTGACCAAGATTTCAAAGTTTGTAATTAGTACTCTTGACAAATCCCTGACTAATCTGTCAACTCTCAAGGTCTTTACACACTTCAAAACCATGAGATGGTGTACAAGTCCTTAACCCTTCTACATATTGTAATTTCATTATTCAAGATAACTTTCCCTTTAGGTTTGCATCATGAAACTCAACCAATTTTTGTCATATATTCAACAATGGCGGAGATTCAGTTATTTGAATGAGCGTTACATGGAAGAGAGTGTGGGTTTGGTCTGTCCAAACACAGAACAAGCACCCAGAGATAGAAATTACAGGAGGCAGAGTTCTGTTCAATATTTTTACAACTTGAAAGATAAGAATAAAGTAGATTTTTTAAAAAGGATCCAATGGCAGAAGAAGAGGATTTCCTTTCTCATAAGTGTTCAGGGAGTGACCCTTTCCAATGACACTCTAAAGAGGAATGCTGCATGGAAGGGGAAAGCCATGTGTTGACTGCTAAGATTCTTTGTAATCTTAAAATTCTGACGCATTATCTATGAAGCACAATAAAACAACGTATGGCTGTATTATTAATTTTTAGTTTTATTACCAAACATATACCCACACAATATAAGCACAAAAATGGTGCATATTGTGGCCTCCCCCTCGCCCCCCCCACCCCCGCCCCATTTTGCCAGTATGTGACCCAACTGTGCTGGACAAATACTCTGTGCTTACTCCATTTCTGACAGGCCGATTAGTGTCCAGGTCCAAGAATCAGGCATCACTCCTTATATGTAACAAGTTTGACTCTGATTCCAGGTATTCTCTCACCTCTTCCGGTGAGGATGATCATTATTAGTGTTGTCTTTCACTTACAAAGTGCAGTACATACTGGAGTCCTATCCTATGGTACAGATTGTGCTGGGCATGGGAGATTTAGTGATGCACACTGTGGACACAGGCCTCCTGTATCAAGGAGATGATGTTGAAGAATTTTAAAGACTTTACAAACAGGATCCTCTTAATACAAAATAAACTTAGGTAGCTATCATAGCATTTATTATTATATATACAGTAATTTTTTTTTTTTTATTACCAGGAAGCCCCATAGGATGAAGCAAAGCACAGGCAGACCTCAGAGATATTGCAGGTTCAGATCCAGACCATGACTATGAAGCAAATATTGCAATAAAATGAGTCAAAGGAACTTTTTGGTTTCTCAATGCATCCCAAAGTTATGTTTACACTACAGTGTAGTCTGTTGAGTGTGCATTGGCATTATGTCTCAAAAGCAATGTACATAAATTAATTAAAAAAGTTTGTTGCTAAAAAATGCTAACTATCATCTGAGCTTTCAGCTAGTCTTATTCACTGATCACAGATCACCATAACAAATATAATAATGAAAAAGTTTGAAATATTATGAGAATTACCAAAATGTGACACAGAGACACAAAGTGAGAAAATGCTGTTGGAAAAATGGCGTCGATAGACTTGCTTAACACTGGGTTGTCACAAACCTTCAATTTGTAAGAAACGCATTATCTATGAAGCACAATAAAACAACGTATGGCTGTACTATTAAATTTTAGTTTTATTACCAAACATATACCCACACAATAGAAGCACAAAAATGGTGCATATTGTAGCCTCCCCCTCGCCCCCCCACCCCCGCCCCATTTTGCCAGTATGTGACCCAACTGTGCTGGACAAAGCATCCCAAGCCCACCCATCTCTTAACAAAGAAAACTCATCAGCTTTGGAGGATACACCAATGAATAGGTGCCCTTTAAAAATAAAAGAGCATGAACAAAGTTATAAATTCTTATAGAAAAATTTTAAAGGGCAGACCCAAAGCACTGGCAGTATTGCTCTAAAAATAAGGACATAAGATCCACTAGAACTATCCAGGGAGTGGGATTTGAGAATGTCTACTTGGAAGAAAGTGGACGCACTCAACACTCAAGGGACAGTGAGTGGACAGGTTAATATGTGGATTTTCCGGGGGAAATTTATAACATCAATTTGGCTTCCCCGTCCCCACCTAGTTACAGTAGGTTCTCTCTTTTTTTTCCCTCTTTACCATCCCAGCATTATCCTTATTTCAGTTGGGAGACTAGGATGGTCTAGAATGGGCAGTATCTAAGCTTTACAGCCTTCTAAACAAAAACCTGTTTTTCCTTGTGTTGGTGTTAAGTAGTCAATAGATGCTCCAGGTGTGAGGTGTCCAGTGAACTTGCAGCCACACCCCAGCTATTCCTAAGACCCTGTGCAGAAGGTTTTCCTGACTCTTCCCATGTTCCCCACCTCTGTTCCCAGCACCAGGGGACCTCCTGCAGTTCTCTGGGTCAAATCCCTTACCCCAACTTGACATGTCTCTCAATTAGCCCCTGTCTTGCTTGGGCATTGTGATGAGTCTTTTTCTCCATCCCTTGAATCTGGCTGCCTTGTGACTTGTCTTGACCAATACAATGTGGAGAAAGTGACACTGTGTAAATTCCAGAGCTTAGGTCTCAAGAAGCCTTGCCATGCCCACTCTTGCTTCCTGGAACTTTGGGACCACTTGCTGTGTGGGTCTGGCCTGCTGGAGGATGCCCAAGGCCATGTGGAGAAGGACCACATGGTCAGCAGCCAGGCTCACTCTCAGATATGTGAGTAAGGCCATCTAGGACCCCCTAGTCCTTTTGAACTCGAATGACTGTAACCACAGGAGTGATCCTACCAAGGACTAGCCAAAGAATGACCCAGATTGCCTACCCACAGAATTGCAAGATATAAACAATTGCTTTTTTATGCCACTAAGTTTTAGGGTGATATGTTACATGGCAATAGGTAACTAAAACAGGTATCTTCCTTTTAAAATTCAAATTGCCATACACGAGCAGGGGGAGGGTCATCTTCAGCTATACTTCTACCCTCTTAATTATCTGAGGACAACTCTATAATTACACAAAGCAGTTAACAGAGAGGTGTGGCTCACTGATAGGCTTTACTGAAAGAGAATTTCAGTTGTAGAAGAGTAGTTTATAAAGCCAATGACTGTTCAGTTGGTGGGGTATCTGGGAGAGAATTTGAAAGGCAGGCTGGAAGTCTCACTGCAATCCACCACCCACCCCACTTTCCTAATCTGGTTTAGAAGGCAAATCATCAGGACTTGCCTTATAACTACCTGCCATGCCTTCATCATCTCTACAGGGGGCTTTAGCTTCCAACAAAAATACTCAGTAACATCAAAGTGTCAAGGATGGGGGGATAAGGCAGAAAATATTTGCAACTGGGGATTCCAAGTCTTGTAAATGTTTAGGTTCTCCTGCACCATTAGAAGAGAGAAACAGATGGGGCCTGGTCAGACCTAACCAGAGTCAGCTGGTGTGACGGAATGGACTGGCACATATCTATCACTTTACTTCATGGGACTGTAGTGTTTCTCTGCTCTCAGAGATTTCTCAAATAAGGAAGGCCAACAGGGGTTCATCTCCAAGGCATGGAATCTGTCTACTATAAAGTGTGGGTTAGAGGTCTGACCTCAGAATTGGTTGGGAGGATGCAGTGAGGTAATTATGTGAAGGCCACACTGTAAGCTGCAAAAGGCAGCAAAATAGAGTTGTTGGCTCTTGATCCCCCAAATACCATCATTAGCGCCTTTAAAGGCTTCCAAGAAATTCATATCCAGTAAGTTTCAATGTAAATCTGTCCCTTTACACAGAAACTTGGAGACTGAGTGTGATAGTATATGGAATCCAGCCATGTACACAGACACATGACTTGCCACATCTATCCAAATGGATTTCTCTCTCTCTCTTTTTTAAAAGATTTTATTTATTTATTTGACAGAGACACAGCGAGAGAGGGAACACAAGCTTGGAGAGTGGGAGAGGGAGAAGCAGGCTTCCCGCTGAGCAGGGAGCCTGATGCTGCGGGGCTCGATCCCAGGACCCTGGGACCATGACCTGAGCCGAAGGCAGATGCCCATTGACTGAGCCACCCAGGCGCCCCATGGACTTCTCTCTTTTTTTTTTAAAATATTTTATTTATTCATTTGAGACACAGAGATACAGAGAGAGAGAGAAAGCATGAGCAGGGAGAGAGGCAGAGGGAGAGGGAGAAGCAGGCTCCCCGCTGAGTCAGGAGCCCGATGTGGGGCTCGATCCCAGGACCCCGGGATCATGACCTGGGCTGAAGGCAGACGCTTAACCATCTGAGCCACCCAGATGCCCCTGGACTTCTCTTTTTATTCTAGGATGCCTACGGTGTTTCTTCTTTAAAACATATGTAAAGAGTTTCCCTCTTAAAGAAGGTATACATCAACACATATGCCTTTCATCAGTTAGTGGGTGGGCTCCACTTGTGATGTGATGGCAGCCTGGAAATGACAAGCTAGGGAATAGGTACAAAGATGTTTCTTATTGTCTGATTTGGCCCCTTTTATAGATCTGAAACCTTTTATAATGATTGTGTATGTGTGTGCACATGTGCATGTGAATGAAATCATACCACAATGTGTTGCTGCATTTCAGTTGAATACCACCTTCTCTAGAAGGTTATTGAAAGTGTGAAATAAAATGAGTATCGGCATCCATCCCTCAGGCACATGCTAACATCTCTCATCAAGGGAAAAGGCTGATTTATCGTTGTTGTCTGTCTTTATCCTCCATGGAAAATTCATGCACAATCCTCTACTCTGTTTTTATACTAAAAATCTGGTGTGAGAACACTTTTCAGTCTTGTTCTGTAGCCCCCAGATTCAGACCCTCACCGGGTTCTTTAGATTTTTGCTTCACATGATAACTTTCCTCAAGTATTGTTTTCATCTGATCATTTTTCTTCTGAAAGGCCCAGAATCACTTCCACTTGCTTCTCAGGTTAAAGTAAAATTATTAATTATGAACTTGAGTCTTTTAACAGTATTTGATTTACTGTGTTCCCACAACTAGTTTCATCACCTACAGCCCAAGCAATCTGCCCCTTCTACTTGGGCCAACCAAATTTATCTTGCTTTCCACTTGATGCTCTTCATGACCTTTAACTGAATCACCACATTTGCCATTCTTGGTTACTTGACACACTATAACTTAATTAGGCCTCTTTCAAGCTTTCTGTTCTTGGATACAGACTGACTGCCTGAGTACAGCCATCGTGAAATAGTTGCTGTGTTAGCTGAAAGAACATGAACATGCCATTTAACTTTGTTCCAAGTCACATATCTCATAACTGATACAACCAGGGTTTTAATCCAGAGCTTTCTGCTTCCACAGCCCCATCTACCCATTTTGCCTCCATCTCCTCCCCTTCCCCCGCCACATTTCCCCACAGTTTCTATCCCTGGAGGGTACAGGGTGTTGCAATGAGGAAATGCCTCTGCTCCTGTCCAAACGTGTGACCCCTGATGTTCTTCCTAAGTCAGAATTGATATTCCATATGTGCCGAGTGTGGGGAACATGGGTCTGGCCAGCCACACTAGCTCACATTCCCCAAGAGGACTAGGGCAGCCATGGGCAGCCCAGGAGGCCTCTAAGATCTTGCCACTAGAGGGAGTTCCTGAGGACGTTGGCTTTGGAGCCAGCTGCCATGATGCAAAAGTGCCAGCCTGATGATCTGGATGCCCTTCCTGACAAGGATAAGCCTCCAAGTCTCCAGAAACTATGCCTGGGCCAGTGAGGCTCAGATATAGAGGTATTCGAGAAACAACAGATTCTCTTCCTGTGGAGGGAGGGTCACTTGTTCTACAGATTCTTCAGGAAGTTGGATGAACTCTGCTGAGCTAGGTCTTCAGGCCCTCCCTGCTCCTCTGGTCCATACCTCAAGTCACCAAACACAATTCAAATCCCTTCAGAAGAGCAACATGTTGACTGTCAAATAATGGTCAATGAAAATCACCACAATCAAGGAATTTAATCTTCAGCTACTACAGACTTCCAACCTCACCAGATTCACAGAGGCCATAATTTTACTTCTCTCCTATCCATTCACCTTTCCTAAAGAATCGCCAACCTCTGTAGACAAAGGGTCAGAGTGGTAGGTCTGTATCAGCTAATCTGCCACCTTAGCCCCAAATGCCTGGCTCGTGGTAAATGTAAAGAAAAACATACCTGAAACACTCACATGGGGGCATAATTGTACACTATGTGCTATGATTCGAGCTGTCTCGATTTACACAACCACCACCGGAAAGGGAAGCTCTGCCCCTGTACTGACCACTCACATCTCAAGGCAGTCAGACCTTAGTTTATTGGGCCTCCTGGTTTAAAATGGTTTTCTCCACAGCCAAGTTCCATTAGCAAGAAATGAAATTCTGTGGTTCTATTAAATAATCAGGACTCCAGCTTCCTATTTTCTCTGAATAAATATAAATTATGTTTTATTTGATTAGTTCTTCATTTTATGCTAAAGTATTTAGCATAATCTGAAATGTTAGAATAGAGAAATTGCCATCCTTACCAAACAAAAAACAAAACACTTCATTTTGCCTAACCAAAGAGTTCATTTTGAGGAGAGACAAATTAACCTCCAAAATGTTCTTCCTATTGCAATGTTTTTCAACCAAAGAGTGCACAATCCTGTTATTTCCTAAATATTACTGACAATGCCCATTTCAGTAAAGGAGTAGGACTTTGAACCCTGATGTCATGACTTCCAAACCATGATACCTTTCTTATCTTTAAAAGGTAAGGGTTAAGTGAGTTTGGCACAAAGCGAGTATTTACAAATATTATTATCATTAACAAAGAAATCTGTTCTTTAGTTAGTAATAAAAACAATTTCTTTACAACTCTGGCATTTTCCATTATGAAGTCTGCTTAATCATCATTACCTAAAACAAGAATGCTGAGACAGAGACATCAACTTTAACCACTTAATAAGAACTTCTGACATTTATTCATAGTGGTTCTGATTCATAAAAGGAAAAGTTTTAAAAGAAGAAAAGTGCATATAGCTTTCCCTTTAGAATACAGGAAACCATATAAAAGTATTGGCAATGGAATTAAAGTAACCACAGTGCCGCTCTTGGTAGCATTTTCTACAAAGACATTTACACGAAACTAGAAAGAATATTAAATTAGGTGGTTATAATAAACCTTCACTATTAGCGTCACACCTTTTCATACAAAAGAATACGGTATTTTAATCAACTGATAGTTCAACCTTGTAAATACAGACCCAAAGAACTGTGAGCATACCCAAGAAGGAATCATTTTCAGTCCAAAATTTTTTTCAAGAAGCAGAAGCCCAACAAACTGCCAGAACTAAATGTACAGTAAGAATCCAAGTTATTATGGAGAAATTCTGTGGTAGTCAGTTCCGGAATAATTTTGAATTTGATGGACCCAAACAATTTCAAAAGTACTTTGGAAGGACTTCTACTTCTAGTTAGGATGTAGAAAGATTTAAGAGAATTTTGTTCCCACAGTAACAATCAGAAGTTGAACCCAATGGAGAATCAAAGACATCTGTAGTCTAACATCCTCCCACCTCAACTGCTGACAGGACAAAGAAGGCACTATGGGGGTGGGGGTTGGGCTAGGCACAATGACCTTGGTCTAATTAAAGCAGCCCCTGTTCAACTTGACTCTTGGTGGAATCTTAATAAAAGATATAGGTTGAAAAGAAAGAAGTAAACATTTTTATTCTTAGATGTCATGATTGAGTGCTTGGAAAATCTCAGGGAAACTACAAATAAAATACTTGAACTATTAGGTGAGTTAGCGAGCTTACATATACAAGACAATGTACAAAAATTGTGTCTGTACTAAACATGGAACATACATATAGAAATTAAATTTAAAATGTTTCATTTGCAATAGCTTTAAAAAATTAAAAAACACTTTGTGATAAATGTAATGAAATCTGTTCAAGAACTCTATTACTGAAAATTACAAAACACTGCTGGAAGGAATTAAATAAATGAAGAGATATACCATGTTCATGGATTATTAAAATATCAATTCTCCCCAAACTGATATATAGATTTAATGCAATAACAATCAAAATCCTAGCTGCCCCTTTTTTATCCCATGAAATTCACAAGCAAATTCTAAAATATGTATGGAAATACACAGCTTTCAGAATAATAAAAACAGTTTTACAAAGGGATAAAAAATCTGGAAGCCTTACATTTTCTGGTATAAAATTTACTATAATAATCATGACAGAATTAGCAAAATAGGAGACAGGTACATTAGTGGAATAGAATAGAGAGCCCAGAAACAGACCCACACTTATATGGTCAATTTTTTCTTAATAAAGAAGCCAAAATATTTCCATGGATAAAGGATGATCTTTTTAACAAATGTTGCTTGAACACCTGGATAACTATATAAAAAGAAATGAACCTCAACCCCTACCTCTTACTATACTCAGAAATTTATTTGAGATAGGACAGACTGAAATGTAAAGGTAAAAATCATATATCTTCTAGAAGAAAGCATGAGAGAATATCTTTGCAACCTTGGGTTAGGCAAAGATTTCTTAGACAAGGCCCAAGAACACTAACAAAAAATTTTAAGTTGATAATTTTTTTTCATCAAACTTAAAACCTTCAGCTTCTTAAAAGATACTATTAAGAAAATGTAGGGGTGGCTGGGTGGCTCAGTTGGTTAAGCATCTGCCTTTGGCTCAGGTCATGATCCTGGGGTCCTGGGATTGCCTGCATCAGTCTCCCTGCTCAGTGGGGAGTCTGCTTCTCCCTCTCCCTCTGCCCTGCAACTCATGCTCTTTCTCTCTCTCTTTCAAGTAAATAAAATCTTTTTTAAAAAAGAAAATGAATAGGCACAGACTGGGGAAAATCCAAGCACCTGTATCCAGAATGTGTAAGTCTTATAACTCAATATTTAAAGCAACAATAACAGCACACACTTTAAAAATGGGCAAAAGACTAAGACATAGGAATAACCAATAAGCAACTTAAAAGGGTGCCCAACACCATTAAATACCAGGGAAATGAAAATTAATACACAATGAGATATTACTATGCATCCACTAGAATAGGTAAAATTTAAAAGGCTGACACCAAATGTTGGTGAAGATATGGAACAATGGGATCCTCATATGTTGCTGGCAGGGATATAAAACGATACAACTGGGGCTCCTGGGTGGCTCAGTCACTTAAAAGAAAGACTCTTGATTTCAGCTCAGGTCATGATCTCAGGGTTGTGAGCTGAGCTCCACATCGGGCTCCATGCTCAGCAGGGGGTCTGCTTGAAATTCTCTCTCTCTCTCTTCCTCTGCCCCTCACCCCAACATGCATGCACTTTCTCTGAAATGAATAAATAAATGTTTTTTTTTTTTAAGACTTTATTTATTTATTTGAGAGAGAGAGAATGAGAGACAGAGAGCATGAGAGGGAAGAGGGCAGAGGGAGAAGCAGACCCCCTGCTGAGCAGGGAGCCCGACATGGGACTCGATCCCGGGACTCCAGGATCATGACCTGAGCTGAAGGCAGTCGCTTAACCAACTGAGCCACCCAGGCGCCCTGAATAAATAAATCTTTAAAAAATGATATAACCACTTTTAGGGGCACCTGGGTGGCTCAGTCATTAAGCGTCTGCCTTCGGCTCAGGTCATGATCTCAGGGTCCTGGGATCGAGCCCCACATCGGGCTCCCTGCTCCGTGGGAAGCCTGCTTCTCCCTCTCCCAATACCCCCCTGCTTGTGTTCCTTCTCTCGTTGTGTCTCTCTCTGTCAAATAACTAAATAAAATCTTTAAAAAAAAAGGTTTTAAAAAAAACGATATGACCCCTTTTAGAGAACTGTTTATGGTAGTTTCTTAGACAGTTAAATAAATGTCTTCCATACCACTCATTAATCATACTTCTAAGTATTTACCAAAAGAAATGAAAAATATGTCAAAAAAAAAACCTTGCACAGAAATGATCCTGACAGTTTTACTTATAATAACACTGATCCATGATATTATAAATGTCTATAAACAGGAGAATATTGTCTATAAACAATTTTTTAGCACAAATTTTTCTAATGAAAGAAAAAAATTAAAAGTAAGTCTTAAAGTCTTCAGTTATTTTTTCTTCCCACAGTGCATATAAATAAGACATCGTACCTAATATCCATGGAATGATGCAGCTGAGGTCAACTGGGAAGTAACAAGGTCAATTCCTTGAGATTGACATAGCAGAGGCCTAGAGAGATCAATATTTGGGAAGGAGAAGGGGTTGGGAGAGGTGTCTACAATGAAATACCACTCAGAAAAAAAAAAAAAGGAAAGAATGAACTACTGAATATCTCACAAACATCATACTGAGCAAAAGGAGAGTCTATCTGTTTCCATTCCTATGAAGCTCTAGAGCAGGCAAACTGAGCTGTAGTGACAAAGTCAGAACCCTGGGGGGCGAAGGAGAGGGATCAATGGAAACAGGGCTGAGGGAAATTTCTTGGGTGATGGGGTATACATTATGCGATCTACCATTTGATTTGTCAAAACTCACTGAACTAAGTGAACTAAGTACCACTAAGATTTGTGTACTTCAATATATGTAAAGTAGACCTCAATTTTTTTAAATTAAGAGAAAAGGAAAGGAAAAAAGCAATACGGGGAGAACCAACATATAATTGCCCATAGTTTGTTGTGTGTGTCAAGTAAGTAGTAGTGTGTATCACACTATTTTATTTAAATGGTAATATTCAGCACCTAAAAAGTAGGATGAACATAACATTTTTAATGAAAAATTATTTTTCATTAGAAAAACTCAATATATTTTATTTTCCTCATTTTGCCATAAATAGGTTAACTCTTTTCCTGGGAAAATTCCTTGCTTGGGCTTATAGGAATCAGGATTGTATGGTTCTCAGTCCAGCAAGGAGTGGAAAGGATCCTCCAGATAAAGTCAAGTATTGTCACTGGATGAAACAGTTGCAGGCAGACTCTTCAGCATGAGAACAGAGGGACTGGGATGGTTCAAGTGAAAAAAGACTCAACAAATTGAAGATCCAGCGAGGTCACCAATCTGAGTTCAAATGAACTCAGGAAGCTCTCCAGAAAGCATTCTATCAGATACCATTTTTTCCTTCTCAAGAATCAGTCAAAGCTCACTTCCAGGAGGATGGATACACCTTTCCCTATTCTCTCACTAAACACAACTGAAAACCCTGGACATTATATATATATAACAAACATAAGAAGACTGTGAAAGGTGAGGAGAAGACAGACTGTTTAGGGACACTGGGAGTTGAGGAATGACAGTGGTGAAATCTCTGGGTTTCCTTTTTACCTCATGTATCCCACACTCAGAGCTAAAGAAGCTAGCAACCCAGGAACATCAACAGATGCAGACAAAAATCCCAACAAAAGCATGCTCTCTCCAGGCAAAAAAGGGGCAGCCAAGCAAGACAGAAATTTTTAGACAATGACCACCCTTCTCCAGCCAAACACCACAGAAAACCTGTAGCTCCACCACCCATGTCTCTCAAGGCTGACTGTCTGAGTTTAGTCTTCCAGTCTTCTTGCCAGGCTAATGAGGTGTCTGCCATCATGTCAGTGGAGACCACATGGGGAACCTGGACCTGGCAGTAGAGAGGCACTCCTTCCTCTTCCAGATGGAGCACTGTAGAGGAGGTCTAGTGAGAGGAAGGACTTAACCATCACATGGTGATAGCAAAGGCAATACCAGTGTTAATGGAGGCCATGTGGGGAGCAGCAATGAGGCTCTCCTACTCCTCACCACCAGCAAGGTGTCAGTGGAGGCTTAGTTGGCAACTGAAACTTCTGTCCTCACCCAGCAGGAACAAGGAGCTCCCCTTGGATCAGCAGAGGTTGGATGGAGAATTGACTTCTGACCCTGAAGAGCAGTAATGAGGTGGTGTACTCCTTTTCTCCCACTGGAGCATTGGATCGAAAACAGAAGGCTTAAATAAAATCCAAAGTTTCATAATTTAATACCTCAAATATTTAGGTTTCAATAAGAAATCAACTGAAGAAAAAGACAATCAATAGGTGCCAGCACTGAGATAAGAGAAATGCCAGAATTATCCAACAAAGATTTTAAAGCAACCATCATAAAAATGCTTCAACAAGCAGTTATGACCACACTTGAAACAAATGAAAAAAAAAAAAAATCTCAGCAAAGAAATAGGAAATATAAAAAACCAAATAGAAATGTGAGGACTGAAAAATACAATGACCAACATAAAAGCTCAGTGGATAGTCTCAACAGCAGAATGTACGAAACAGAGGAAAGAACTGGTAAATTGGAAAACAGAACAATAGAAATTACTGACTCTGAACAATGGAGAGAAAATAGACTGAAGGGAAAAAAAAACCAAAACAAAACAGAGGCTCAGGGACCTGTGTGATTAGAACAAAAGATCAAACTTAAGTGTCAGTAGAGTTCTAGAAGGAGAAGAGAAAGAGGGCAGGACTAAAAAGCACTTGATGAAATGACCAAAAAACCCTATTTTGGCCAAAGGACACAAACCAGCCAATTCAAAAAGCTGAGCAAACCTCACCCAGGATAAACTCAAAGGAATCCACACATGGCACATCATAGATGAACTTTTGAAAACTAAAGACCCACCCCTCCAAAAAATCTTGAAAGCAGAGAGAAATAACACACTTTACTTATAAGGGAAAAAACCAATTTGAGTAACAATGGATTTTCATTATAAACCATGGAAGCCAAAAATGCTTCCGGGTGCTGAAAGAAAAGAACCCTCATCCGAGAATCCTATATCCAGTGAAATACTGTCCCTATTTTCAGATGACATGTTTGTCTATGTAGAAAATTCTAAGGGGGAGCACCTCTCGGTTAAGTGTCCAACGACTCTTTGTTTCAGCTCAGGTCATGATATCGAACCCCATGTCAGGCTCTGTGCTCTGCACGGAGTCTGCTTGAGATTCTCTCTCCCTCTCCTGTCCCTCCCATTCGTGCTCCCTCTCTCTAAAATAAATAAATAAATAAATCTTTTTAAAAAAGAGAAATTTCCAAGGAATTTGCAAGAACTCCTAGAATTAATAAGTAAGTTCAGCAAGATTGTAAGATATAAGATCAATAGATAAAAATCAATCATTTTTCCACATACTAGTGATGGACATGTGGACATTTAAAATCACATATGCAGTACCATTTACAAATATGCCCAACTGATTCTAGTTAAAGGTTTTAAAGCAAGTCAGTGGAGGAAATATAACCTTTCAACAAACTGTTCCTGGAGCAATTGGACATTTTGACCAAAAAAGTGGATCTCAACCTAAGTCTTCTACCTTATACAAAAATTAACTCAAAATGGATCGTGGACTGATATGTAAAATTTAGAAGTAAAAAACATTTAGAAAAAACCTATAGTATAAGGTCTTCAGGACCTCGGGATAGGTGAAAAGTTCTGAGACGTGGCATCAAACGCACAAAAGGAAAACTGATAGACTGGATTTCATCAAAATTAAGAACTTTTACTCTGGAAAAAGGCCATGTTAAGAAGATGGAAGGACAAGCCAGGTGGAAATATTTACAAGCTATGTATCTGACAAAGGACTAGTATCTAGAATATATAAAGAACTTTAAAAACTCAACAGTTAAAAAAACCCCAAACAATCCAATTAGAACATGGGCAAGAGATGCCACAGCAGACATTTCAACAAGGAGGATATACAAGTGGCACATATGCACATGAAACAGTGTCCAACATCATTATCCATTAGGGAAATGTAATTTAAAACCACAATTAAATATTACTGCATACCTATCAGAGCAGCTAAAATAGCAAATAGTGACACCACCAAATGCCGGTGAGGACACGAAGAAACTCCTGCATTGCTGGTGGGAATGTTAAATGTTACAGCCACTTTGAAAAAACAGTTTTGGCAATTTCTTAAAAAAAAAAAATCAACATGTACCCACCATTTGACCCAGCAAACGCATTCTTGGGTATTTACTCTAGAGAAATTAAAACCTATATTCATACTGAAACCTATACACGAATGTTTATAACAGCTTTATTCCTTTTTTTTTTTTTTTTTTAAAGATTTACTTATTTAACACAGAGAGAGAGACAGCTAGAGAGGAAACACAAGCAGGGGGAGTGGAAGAGGGAGAAGCAGGCTCCTGGCTGAGCAGGGAGCCCGATGCGGGGCTCGATCTCAGGACCCTGGGATCATGACCTGAGCCGAAGGCAGACGCTTAACGACTGAGCCACCCAGGCACCCCAACAGCTTTATTCCTAATAGTCAAAATTGGAAGAAGACCAGATATCTTTCAATGAGTGAATGGTTTAACAACCTGTGCTACCATTCTGCATGGAGCACTGGGTGTTATGCGCAAACAATGAATCATGGAACACTACATCTAAAACTAATGATGTAATGTTTGGGGATTAACATAAGAATAAAAAAAACAAAAAACCCCCCAAAAAACAAAAAACAACCTGTGCTACATTCACTCCATGGAGTACTACTTTACAATAAAAAGAAACAGACCACTGACACATGCAACAACTTGGATGGATTTCTAGGAAATGATGCTGGGTGGAAAAAGCCAGTCCCAAAAGGTTGCGTATTATGTGATCCCATTTACACAACATCTTGGATGACAGAATTATAGAAATGGAGAACAGATTCATGTTTGCTAACGATTATAAGGGAGGCAAGGGAAGGAAGAGGGCATGGCTATAAAATAGCCACTGGAGGAACCTCTGTGGTGATGAAAAAGCTTGGTATATTTACTTTATCTATGTCAAAATCCTGCTGTGATATTGTAATATAGTTCTGCAGCTGATACCATTGGGGGAAACTAGGTAAAAGGATAGGAAATCTCTCTGTATTATTTCTTACAAGTGCATGTGGATCTATGATTCTCTCAAAATAAAAAGCTTAGTTACCCTCCCCGACCATAGCATAAATTTCAGATTAAGTATTTTGTTGTTGTTGTTGTTGTTGTTTTTAGAATTTATTTATTTGACAGAGAGAGACACAGCGAGAGAGGGAACACAAGCAGGGGGAGTGGGAGAGGGAGAAGCAGACTTCCTGCTGAGCAGGGACCCCGATGCGGGGCTCGATCCCAGGACCCTGCGATCACGACCTGAGCAGAAGGCAGATGCTTAACGACTGAGCCACCCAGGTGCTCTCAGATTAGGTTTTAACAAAAGGTTTTATATAAACACAACAGAAGATTCTTTTTATTCTTTTTGGTTGGAGCATAATGTACACGCAGAGATACAAATAATAAGTATGTTCTAGCTTGCTAAATTATCACAAAATGAACATACTCATGTAACCATCATCCAGATCAAGAAATAGATCACCTGTATCCCAAAAGAGCCTGCAAAAAGTCACACATTTGAGCTGGATATTTTTCTTACATTGTCTCAGCAATAGCCAATTTGGTTATAGAATTAATGCCTGGTAGTTCTGTGATGTAAATGACCAGCTATCCAGGGAAGGAGCATACAGAAGAATATTGGTTTTTATAGACCCACAGGTTCTCACAAGTGAGTCCTGTCCATTGTCTGTGCTTTAAAATGGGGGCCACCCCACTTACTGTCTTTGTATAGTTACTAAGTACCAAGTGCTCTGGGTCCCCCGGCAGATAGAATAAGTAGAGAAGGCCACAGCAGTATCTAGCCTCTAAAATCAAAGGAAAAAGTAACTTAGCATCAGAAAAAAGAAAAGCAACTAAAAACACATTTTATTTTGTAAAAAATATTCATTTCTAGCTGGAATATTAATTTCTACCAAAATGGATATAGTAGGGATCATTCCTGTTTTAAGTTCAGTAATTCATTTGAATTTTATTATTATGGAATCATAATAAAACCCACCTTGTCCTTAACTGCAACAAGGTCTACCCTAATCAGTTTAGACACAGCTAAATTCCATCTCCTGAAAGGTCTTTTTGGTGTAACACAGCTACTCTTAGGAACAAATTTCACCAGCGGGAAATTCTTGCTGTGCATCCTGGGGTTAGGGGATGAACCCAGAGACTTTCATGGAGGATGCCCCAATTACCCAGCATTTCAAGGATCACCCCAAGGAGCTCAGGATAATGCAGCTGTCAGAAGAACTCAGAGGCTGGAGCTCAGGAACACAAGTTGCTCTCTCCTGTGGTTCTAACAGGTTATCCTTGAATGAAGGAAATGGAATGATCCCGGTGCATTCTCCAGATACACAAAGCTGTACTATGGGGCAAAGCATGAGGGGTGACCAGGTGGTTGCCATGCGGAAACCAGGATGGCAGGAGTGGTGACCTCAGGGTCCCTGGCCAAACAGAAGAAATCAAATCCCACTTATATTTTCTTAATCTCAGTTGAGTGGCCTACATTTATAGGTTCAACAACATATTTTATGCTGCTGAAGAACAGGTTTGGCCAGGGGTAAAGGGGAGGGGGAAGAGAAAAGAGATTTCCCACTTTCTTAGTGGCACTCTGTTGGTATTGCTATTTTTCTTCTCTCTCTCTTTGAGTCTCTCCTTCTTGGGTCTGGAAAGAGAAGGTGGACCAGGACGCATTCATATTCTAGTTGGTCCCTGCTCTCTCCTGGAGGTGAACCAGGGGGTCCTACAGAAGTGAAAGGAAGATTAAAAACAGTTCTGGGGATGCTTTCAAATCTATGAAGACTTTAAGATTTTATTTTATTTATTTATTTGAGAGAGAGAGAATGAGAGACAGAGAGCACAAGAGGGAAGAGGGTCAGAGGGAGAAGCAGACCCCCTGCTGAGCAGTGAGCCCGATGCTGGACTCGATCCCAGGACTCCAGGATCATGACCTGAGCCGAAGGCAGTCACTTAACCAACTGAGCCACCCAGGCGCCCCCTATGAAGACTTTAAAATTGGACTCAGTTGCATTCCTTGAATGACCACAGCATTGTGCTATCATTTCATAATACCCCAGCTTCTTGCCACCAAACAGAAGATGTCCCTCCCCACCCTGATGGAATGGGTGCTTAGGATTACACCCCACACTAGCTTCTCCACTCAGCCTAAAGGACACAACCAAGTGTCATAACTTCGTCGTTTGCTTGTAGCCAAGTCAGATGGGCCTTGCTGGGTGGGTGGGACAGGGATGAGGGAAACAGATTCCTTCTCAAATTCCTTAAAAAGAAAAGCAAGAGTCTGTGGGTAGTAAATGAGGCCAAGGAACTGAGAAACCCAACCTCTCTTTCCTGGTCCAAGTGTGTTTTTAACATCTTGGGCCTAAAACCCCAGTTCACATTGCATTTGACTCTGGTATCTGAGCATCTCTTAAGTTGCCTTGATCCAGGTGGTTTGGCAAAAGGGAAACAGAATAGGATATCTGAGTGTCCATTAAAAAGAAACCTTTAACAGAAGCAGCATGGGAAGCAGCCCTACTGCATTTGTAGGGGGTGAAGGGCAAGTGTACTCTTTCTAAGCCTCACAAGTTACAGGTATGATGTACATGTTCTTAAAGTTGAGATCTGAGGAGAAAGGCTAACATCCCAACACCAACTTTCCATCTTGGAACTCCTCCCTAAATTTTCTTCCTGTTTTGTTTCTTCTACCCCAAGCCTTTTGGCCACAAGGCAATGACTGAATTTATATTCTACACTTAGTTCAGAATAGCAAATAAGCGTGATCCATCTTCTAAATTCAAAGGAGCCAAGTAGTGTCTTGGCTTTTGGGGTCTGGTGTCGGCCACACTTCTGCACATTCTTACTCCAAGCCACATTTCCTAAGAATAAATTAATATGTATGTGTATGTGGTACGTTCACAGTACTTGAATGACCCATCGATCCGTGGACTTGAACATTCTTCCCCCTTGATGATTCAACCATTTGATTGGCTAAACTGAAACTAAAACCCAAACCTTAGTGGTCGTTATAGACTTGAGCAGATACAGCCTAAGAGGTCACTTGCCATCAACAGTCTCTCCATGGCTTCCTTGCTGCCGCTGGGTCCCTGAGCAGTTCTCCCTCAGGGAGAGAAAGGATAGTTCCTTTCAGTGGAGCACACAAAGGCTCCTAGGGGCTGGGATGTTAGTCCTTCTCCTCTGTTCCTGTGTCCATTTGCTGGCAAGGGTATAGGAGAGGACTGAGACTTGTCCTGGTGAGTCTGGGCTTCACCCTAGCACATCAGTGGGCACGCCACAATGAAAACAGTCTTAAAGGCATGGTGGAATGACTCAGAGGGAATAAGGTGCCAGGCATCTGTTGCTCCAGCAGAAACTGTGCACTTAGGAAGAAACTGACAGGTCATGACTCATATAGGACATTAAGGCAACATTTGGGTGTAATATGATCAAATACTGGGGGGGGGTGTCAAGATTGCTTTGACATGGTCATGATTAGTATTTATTTTCTCTCTTCCTGAATGAATTTTTGGTTTTTAACATTGTTGCTCTTACAGGCAATCTCCCACAGCCTCTGGAAGGTGCAAAGTGTGGCCCTCCTTACCTCTGGGTTGGGTTATGCAGTCCTCCCTGACCTCCCTGCAGATCCTTTATAATATGCTTTCTCACGTGGTTCCATTATTTGGGTTTGGGGCAGGAAATAGAACCTGATTCAACATTTTGCTAAGTATTATTTTCACCACACTGAATAGGGTCTTTTTTGATCTGCAACCCACAGCTGGGCTGTGGTTCTCTTAACACACATAAACTTTAAAGCTTCCCCCTGTGTTGATTTCTTGGCGTGAGCCGACCACGTCTACATGTAGTTGCTTCTTCTTTGTATGTCACCGAGAGTCACTGTTCCAGTGCTGGTGGGCACTGACAGAGCAGGACAGCTGTGCCCAGGAGTTCAGGGAGCAAACGCTTCAATGAGAAAAATGAGGCTACTCTATCTAAAACTGAAATTTACTTTAAGGGCTGGCATAAGAAGTAGAAGACTCAAAGCCATTTGCAATAAAATATATTATTTTAAGAAGTTGAAATTTTTGTTTTGTTTTGTCTTCTTTTTTAAGCAAAATATAGTTGGTTTTAAGGAAGATATACAATTATTAACTTAGATTATTTTGAAAGGCTTGCCTTCTTAAAATGAGCCTTGGCTGATTGTTACTCCTTAATGCTGATAATTATTTGAAGCAAAATAAACACAAACATCTAGGTTAATGAAGAATGAAACAAGATAATGCCTGGACACTAAATTTTCCAAGAGCAAAGCACACAATTATGCAATTGTTCTATACATACCCCTGCAAAAGTACCTAATGAAAAGGGAACAGAAATCTTTTACTTAGGGGCCTTGTTACAATGGAGCCCTGGGGGCACTGCCATGGGACTGCCTTTGAGCCAAGGCCCTACCTACTTTGAGGGCCTAAAGGTGGAGCTGACTCATCTGACAATTCAGACTTTGGGAACCTGAGAGCAACAGTGTCCTAGAGTCCAAAAGCCTCACCTTTACCACTCCTTAAACCAGCAGCAAATCAGCCTTAGACTCCTGATCCATAAAGTGGATTAACAGCTATTCACACTAATGGGTGCTTGTGGGGATTACATAGGATAATGAATGTGGATGAGCTCTGTCAACAATCAAGTTCCAGACAAAAGAGAGGAGCTAGTTGTCACAGCTAGGAAGGGCTGTAGGGGAGATACTTGAGTTTAAAAAGAAAACAAACCCCAACCCAACCCCCTCTCCTGTGGGCTTCAGTTGGACAATGGGGCAATTGTGCTGCCTTTACAATATGTGGATGGATTTTACTCTGTCTGGGACACCAGGCAGGCCTCTGTGAAGCTTTTGAACTCAGGTCTTGTAGTGTTCCATGCAGACAAGCAGGATGATGCTTCATCCACCTCCATTTGGAGTTCGGAGTTCCGGTTTCTACGCTCAGCTAGGATCTTGGGCAGTCGTTTAGCTTTTCTGTTTCTTAGTTTTACTCATTTGTTGAGTGGGGACTGTACCAGCCTTACTTACCTGGAAGATCTTTATGAGAATGAAATTAAATTTTGTTCTCTTTTAGCATAAATGCATGCATTGCTAATTATCATTAGCCTAGAGTTTTAGCATAACTCCTGGGTGTTCTGAAGTTTTATTATTTACAATCAGCCCAGGCTGATTGCTACTCCCTGATGCTTTTTTTTTTCTTAATAAACTTTTATTTTGGAATATTTCTAGATTTAAGGAACAGTTCCAAAGATAACACACAGAGTTCCCACATGTCCTTCACCCAGTTTCTTCTAATTCTTCTCTTAACACCTAATATAACTATGGTCCATTGTAAAAACTAAGAAGTCAATATTGGTACATTAATATTAACATACTATAGATTTATTCGGATTTCACCAGTTTTTCTAGCAGTGTCCTTTTTCTCTTCCAGGACTCAATCCGGGACACCACACTGCTTGTAGTCATCATGTCTCCTTAATCTCCTCTGGTCTGTGTTGGTTTCTTAGTTTTTCCTTGTCTTTCATGCACTGGCAGTTTGAGGAGGACATTGTAGGTCTTATACAGACCGTCCCTCCATCTGGTTCAGTCTGACATTTTTTTCCCCTCATGATTGGATTGGGGTTATGGATTTGGGGAAGAGTGAACTGCTCTTCTCACCATACAATATTACAAGTGCATGTCGTCAACACAACTTATTACTGGTGATATTCACCCTATGCGCTTGGTTAAGGTGGGATCTGCCAGACTGTTCCACTGTAAAGTGACTGTTTTCCCTTTCAATGCTCTGTTCTTTAAAATGAAAGAAAATCACCGAGTCCAACCCACATGGGAAGGGAAGGGGGAAGGGGGAAGAATCTACATACATTAGTAAGAAAGATTGGTCTCTTTTACTCCATTTATGGATCTGTTTAATCATTTATTTATATCATTATGGACTTCTGTTTAATTATTTTACACTTTGGGTTATAATCCAATGCTACATTATTTATTTTTTTGCTCAAATTATTCCAGCTTTGGCCATTAGGAGCTCTTTCAGTTAGCTCCTTCCAGTGTCCCTTTGGCATAACCCCATAATCGTGGGGTATTTTGTTTTTGTTTTCGTTTGGAGCACTTTCTCACTTTCTAGCACTGAAAGATGCTCCAGGCTCATCTTATATATTCATTGCCCCAGTCCTAGAATCAACCATTTCTCCAAGGACTCTGCTTCCTGTTAATGGAAAATGGTATTAGAAACCAAGAACTGGACACTGGGTGTATTTGTTGTTACTAGCTAATGCTGATTTTTATCCAAATAAAATAAATGAAAATGTTTAGAGTCAGAGAAATATGGGTTTTCACTAGCTATGTTACTTTGGGCAAGTTACTTTGCCATGTTGGGTTTCCATTTCCTCATCTGTGTGTAAGGATAATGAAAATGACATACAGGGCTGTTGTGGAGTCAAGTGGTATAACACTGAAGGAACTTCCTGTTTCTGATACTCAAGAGCTAGATTTTTTCCCCTAACCGTTCTGCTGAAAACAACCAAAATTCTTAGAGAAAATATAGGAATCCTCTTCAAAGTATCACTGATCTGTCAAAATAATAATGGCAAAAATTATGGGAAAGTGGGAACCAAAGAAAATAAACAAGTAAAAAAGTTGCATTTACCCTGAAGGCATTTGCTATCTCCAGCAATTTTGAATTTTCACTTGACAGCCTCATGGTGGCTGGGATGGCAGTAGGGGTGATGAGAGTCAAAACCAGGGCCAGCACTAGGCAAGAAATTTAATAGAGACCCTTGCTATAATAAGCTGGATACCAAACAGTTATAACCTTGGGGGAGGGTGAAGAAATTACTGCTCTTATTTGAACTCTCCGAGTCTTACAGGAAACCTCAAGTCTTGAGTTTGGTTTAAGTTGGGTCTTAAACTGAGAGCACCTTCAGATGCTTTATAAGGGGAAGAAGGTGCCTTCAATTTGGCCTTCATGTAAATCTCACAAAACATTTTTTCAGTAACAATGACCAGCACATATTAAAAGATAACTATACACAAATAAGAAATAATAAACAAAAAGAAATAGACTGCTGAAGTCTTAAGATATTGGGATTATTAGCTATAGACTATAAAATAACTATGCTTCAATGCATAAAGAAATCAAAGACAAAATTGAATGTATCTTTAGGGGATAAGAAACTAAAAAGTTATATAGATGATATAAAACAGAAACCAAAAGAATTTTTTTTAAGATAAAAATCCTAACAAACAGGATCAAAAATTTAGGGGATGAATTAACCAGCCCATTAGATGCACCTAAAGAAAGAAAGAATCAGTAAACTTGAAGAGTTATCATGTGAAAGCATCTAGATCAGTTTCAGTAATATTAATCATCCCTGTCCCCTTTTCACCCTCTCACAAGCCCACTCCTGTTAAGCACCTCTAATTGGCCAAGGGTCCCAGACATTTTAGTGAAAAGAAGCTGCTAATAACATTTCTGAAACCTTGAAATCCCTGCAAAGGGGTGCGGTAGAGCATTTGTGCCAGCTACACTACACATTTCCCTCTGGGAATACTGGGAAAGCCCAGAGAAGGGGTGAGTGCTCATGGTCGGCAGCACTGAGATCTGCAAAAGACGGCCTTGAGACGTCCTATAGGTCTCAACAACCCACCTCTAGCCCCACAAAGTTTGTTCCAAAATGTCTGGCTGCTCCCTGCTTATCTCCCAGGCTGCTACGAGTCTCTAGGAAATGAAAAGTGTGCAAAGTTTGTTGCACTAATAGAATACAAAAGCACTTCAATGTTATATGTGAAAGTTGGTGTCTTTTACTCAACATTCTTTTGATGGATTTTTTATCTCATCTACGTCACTGAAATACTTAATCACGTGGATTTAAAATCTTCCTTCATGTAGCTCATTTTTTTTTTTTTTTTAATTAACAGTATTTTTTTTTCCTCTCCCCAAAGTGGGCATTTTCTTTGTGGAACGTAGTCAGTGTCCAAAGATAGCTGCCATCAATTTTTCCTTCCCTATATGTGCATGTTGCTCTTCACAGGGAGAGGTGAAGTCTCTTCTCTTGCCCAAATCTATCCTGGCCTTGGGGCTCCCTTGGGCCAACAGAATGCGGCTGAAGTAACACTGTGTTAACAGTGGGCTGAGCCTTGAGATGACTGGCATCTTCCACTTCCTCCCTGGAAGCCAGTCATGATATAAAACAGTCAGCCCTCCTGACACTACTGTGTTGTGAGGAAGCCCACATCCGGCCACTCCAAAGGAGACAATTGCCCAGCAGCCCCCAGATGATCCTGCCACCCCAGCTGAGGTTACCACCAGGAGAGTGAAGAACCCAGCAGACACCTCAGGCCCCAGGAGACCACCCAGCTGAGCCCCATTCAGATGCAGAATTGTGAGAAATAATAACTAGATGTTCTAAGCCACTAAGTTTTGGGGTCACTTGTTACATAGCAACAGATAACTGAAACATCTTTGCATATGCTTTTCTTCATAATAATTGTTCTCCTGAAAAGGAAAAAGACTCTTCAAGGTTTCTTCAGTGTCCACCTCAGCCTGGCTCCTGCAGATTTCTCCAGGTTTCCACTTGAGATGTCAGCCAAACTGGTCTTCTCGCTGTTTCTTAACATGTCTGTCCCAAGTACTCCCATTTCTATGATTTTACTCACTTCACCAATTCTGTCTGAAGCCTCACCTGCATTACCCCCTCTTCAATCATACCACCACTTTGTTGGAATTTTCCACTCTTGAAGGTCTAGTACAAGAATGACATTCGCTCCTAAGTGATTTCTGTCCTCTGAACTCTGGAATTATTCCCTGGAAAGTCTCTGCTCCCTTGTGTTGTTATTTGCATTTTAAAGTCAGTTTTGTGTCCTCATATATAATAAGCTCCTTTGAATGCAGAGACTGAGCATATACCTGTTTATGTTATAGCATCTAACGGAGGGCCTGGAAGACAGGCCCCTCAGAAAACACTCAGAAAGCGTGTTTTGTAGATGATTATGCTATTTTATATATTTTTTTCTTTCGAGCAGCATTTTGGTGGTGATTCACTGGCTCTATCTTCATTTTCAGGTGTTCTGTCACTTTCACATTGAATTTCCATCACTACTTCTGACCTAAAAATACCACAGGTCTTTTTTTCTGAATATGAAGAATGAGTTAATAGATTTTGGTAAGAAGTAGAAAAATGAAAATCACTTAATACATTTCTTTTTTGCCAAGACAAAGAAAATGCTTTTGATTCCCTCCTCTGCTTTTCATGTCAGAAAGTTCATACACAGTGAATCACTTCCTTGTCACTTAAACTCTGAAGTGTAATATGATCATGGTAGGCAATGAAAACATGTATATGAAGTCCCAAAGGCATAAAAATCCATGAGTGGAAACCGATAAAAGATTGACAGCTGTTTTCTAAGAAAGCAAAGAGCTGACAGCTGATGCACAAAAGGTTTCTTCCGCACACCAGGGACCCTTACCTGACTCCTAATCCTCGTGCTGGCCATGGGAGTCAAAAATTTATGTTCTAGATACCAGGCTCGCTCCTGGAACACCAGCTTGGTTCCATATAACAGACAAAACTAAGGCATGGGGAAAGAGGAGAGAAATGAACAAACAGTAATATATTAGAAAAGGCAAAGTCTAAGGAGGAGGAAGAGAAATAGCATAATATTACATTTCATTAAATCATAAAAGTTAATACTGTCTCAATGTAAATGGTCACATTTTAGATGTGCAGTATATGTTTTATTTTTAAAAACTATTCTATAGAACATGTAAAGCATATATAAAAGTAGAAAGAATAGCATAGCAAACTGCCATGTGACCATTCCCCCAATTAAACAAATATTAACTCACGGTCAATCTTGCTTCATCTGCAACCTCACCCAGTTCCCCCTCATCCCAAGTTATTTAGAAGCAAAGTCCATATAAAGTATATTTTAAAACATGAATGTAGTATTTTTGTTTGCTTTCCTTCTCAATTCATGAAAGAATATTCTAAATGTACATTCTGAACATCATCTGGATATTTTCCATTGAGCCCAATTTCATTAAACTTTCATAAAAATAGCATTCTTCATTTACATTTATTTCAACATGTTTTTCCTATGATACTCCTGAAACCTACCCACAGAACTTCTTCATGAGATCAGTGGCATCAAGCAATAATAAATGAGTTTTCCTGTATCAAGCAGCAACTTTTTAATTAACTATTTACTTTTTAATATCCAATCATTTTTAAATCATACAAAAGCAGAGAGAAGAGTAGAATGTACTTCCACGTCTCCATCACCCAACTTGCGCAGCCATCACCTCATGGCCAATCTTGTTTTATCTCTCCCCCCACCCCTTTCTGGATTATTGTGAAGCAAAGTTCAGTCATACCGTTTCATAAGGTTTCACTGCGTATTTCTAAAAGATAAAGACTCTTTAGAAGTAAGATTACATAAAGTCCACCCAAGTGACAACAACAAAACCCTCAATTCAGAGTCAAATGGAAATGATCTGCATTGTCAGAAGACAATATGTTTTCTATGGCTCACGAGACTCAGAAATCACAGTTCGAAGTCATGTAGACTATATAGGCTCTTCCTTCTTTTCCTGAGGTTCTGGGACATCCTTGAATTAGCATCATTTCGGAGAGCCTCAACCATTCAATCTTCCCAGAAAGGGTCACAGTATGCTTAGTAGCTTGTCTATGAGAGATATTTAAGATTAATTATGGCTCTTTCATGACCTCGCCAATGTTCTGCTTGGCTAGTGAAAGCTTCCTTTGGCCCTTTTATATAACGTGGTAAAGATGTTATCTGACCCTGCAGACGCAATGAGAGCAACTGAAAAATACTGTCAGACATCCTGATAACATGAATTCTTAAAAAAATAATAAATTGTATAGCTTACATGGCTAAACTGCCTCACAAGTCTCTAGGTGAAGTTCCTATCCACTACAAAAGTACCTATTGTGGATTTCTAGGTATAGAAAGTTAATTTGCATCACTTCTGGGTCTACCAACATATAAGGTCAGTGATAAGAAATCCAGAACCACAGAATGTAAGTATTTTTTGAAATAATTTAACTCATCTTCTCACGCAATCCAGAATCCTGTGTCAGCCAAGGTACAACCAAGAAACAGATGACATATTCACATTAGGATGATTCAAGAAGAGTTTAATAAATTATTTTCATAAAGGGGTGGGCAAGTTGTAGGAGAGCCACAAGGGATAGTGCAGTACCCCAGAGCTAGTATATCTGGAACTGCTACCAGCTCTAGGCTTCAAGGGAGGAGGGCAGGGAGTGGCTACTAGATCCTGGAAGAGAGAGCCGTATACACAGAGACATCTTAAGAGGAGCTGCGACCTTCAGCCTAGGAACACAGAAATCCCAAGGGGACCCTGTAGGGAGGCAGGCAGGGGGCAGGAATATCCACACCTTATTCTCCTCCCCACTCCAATCTCTAACTGGGGCTTCCAGTTTGCAGAAGCAAATCAGATCCAGAGGTCAAGGATCCCACTGATGCAAGTTATGTAAGTCCACTTCCTGGACCTAGAGCAGGTTGGAGAAGGGTGGAGTGAAGATGGGGAGAGGCAAGTAGAGGATATCTGGCACAAATCCCTTCTCTAACATCCCTGACAGATGGTGGTGCAGCCTTTAGACTACTCCTGTCTGACTCAGGCCCAAGTGCACTTGGTCCCACAGAGCTCCTACCAGCCCCTGACTGCTGACACCATTGCCAAGCGCTATTCCAGACTGCTGGCTTTAACCAGTCTCACACTGTGTTTCCTGATTATGTCTGCTTCTCCCTTTTGTTGACTCCTGAGTTGTCCTCCTGTTGTCAGTTTTTGGCTCTTGTGTATCTGATGCTCAGGGACACTTTCCTGACTTTGAACTTCTGCTTTTCTCCTTCAACACAGTTCAGACTCTCCTTAAACAACCTTCTTTACCTGTCCTGGTAAAACACGGGTCTTGGTTCTCAGTGGCTACCAGAACACCACATCTAGGTCCAGATACCATCAGCCCAGCCTCAGACCCTCAAACAGAACCTGAATGTCTTTCCTTTGTCTTTGTGTTCCAGAGACAGGAGCTCAAGGCATTAAGGGGCATCTGGCTCTCAAAGGAGTCTCACTGTTGCAAGAGCCAGGGCATATCGAGCCACTTCTCTCTGTAGAATAATGAATTTATGAATTGTTCAGTCTGTAGGAAAGTGATCTGGTCCTGCTCATCTCCGTATGCTTAAGGTCTGATAAAGGAGCTGACACGCTGCAAGAAACTGGCTGAAACACAATTTCCCATAACTCATAGCTACTAACCCCGTAACTTTGGCTGCCTAAGGAACGAAACAGATGTCTATGAAAACATCCAGATAACAGCCCTTAACAAATTTAAAGATCGGTTTCTCATCTCTGCTTAGTCTTTCTTCAAGATGACCAACCTTCACAGATCCTTATCTCCCTGTTACCACATGGTTTCCAGCCCTCGTGCCCTGGGGGCCTCTTTTAGATGCTAATTCTGTCTCTCAAGGTGTCTCACAGAAAACTGAGCAGAGTACCCAAATGTTCTCTCATTACTGTAGTGTTGGCAGCACCATCACTGTCCTGGACTGGGATTCTACACTTTTAAATGCAAGTTAAGATGGAATTTACTCTCATGACAGCCACATAACATTTTTTGAATAAATGAAAGCATATCATACATATTTGGTTTAACATCAAACGTTTGTTCACTTGACACTCCCAACTAGGTCTTTTTGCCCATGAACTTTTTCAACCAACACACACATACATATAAACATCCCTAAAGAGATGATGGAGCACTGGGCGTTATACGAAAACAATGGATCGTGGATCACCACATCAAAAACCAATGATGTATTGTATGGTGACTAACATAACATAATAAAATTAAAAATAAATAAATAAATAAAAAATAAAAAAAGAAAGAGATGATTTAAAATTCGTTCTCTTTTTTTTAAGATTTTATTTATTTATGAGAGAGAGAGTGCACTAGCTGGGGGAAGGGTAGAGGGAGAGGGAGAAGGAGGCTCCCTGCTGCAGGGAGCCTCACAACAGGGCTCCATCCCAGGACCCTGGGATCATGACCTGAGCTGAAGGCAGATGCTTAACTGACTGAGCCACCCAGGCACCCAAAATTTGTTCTAAATTTTTTGATTCCTTATTATTTTTAAAGATTTTATGTATTTATTTGACATAGGGAGACACAACGAGAGAGGGAACACAAGCAGGGGGAGTGGGAGAGGGAGAAGCAGGCTTCCCATGGAGCAGGGAGCCCGATGCGGGGCTTGATCCCAGGACCCTGGGATCATGACCTGAGCTGAAGGCAGACGCTTAACAACTGAGCCACCCAGGCACCCCGATTCCTTATTATTTTAAAGTACCATCTTGTTGATATGACCTGTCTCGAGTCCCCAAAGTCTCTGAATCTTGACTCAATCACCTGATATGCTTGTGTCATTTACAAATTTGTAAAATCCCATCTATATCTTTATGCAATAGAATCCAGCTGATAGGTCTAAGTCTTCTGATTCAAGTGTCTGAGAATCTATTTAATGCGATGTCCTCTAACTCATATTTCTTTCTTTTTTTTTTTTTTTTGTAACTCATATTTCTCCAGCTTGTCCATAAGGATATCCTGAGACTCTGGCAAAGTGTTGGCCAAAATCAAGATACACCAATTTCGCCAGATATTCTCTTTTAGTAACCTGATTAAGAAAGGAAATGAGATTTGTTTAGCAGGACTTAGCCATAGTGAACAGAGAGGCTCCTAGTGACTGTCTCTTTTCCAATTGCTCATAAGCTATTCTGAATACTCTTTTCTAGAATTTTAACTTAGATTTATATCAATATTAAATTCTATAGTTTCCCAAATCTATTTTCCCCCCATTTTTAAAAAATGTGCACATTTGCTCATTTCTAATTTTTTGACATCTCTCTTTTGACCTTCTTGGTTTTCAAAAGGACAACTACAAGTCCTTCACAATTCAGGCAGAAAAAGGGAACATTATAGGCCATGAGTTTTGCTTTCTTTTTGCCATCTCTTAGCACCAAAGCTTTCTTCCCCAAACAAGAAGCTTGTTTCTTCAAACTCTGAATGTAGCTAAAAATGGCCTTTTAAATCTTCATCAGATTATTTGTCAAGCCTCATGTTATGCTGGGTTTCGGCCATCCTGACATTTATTAAATGCTATCCTTTTGTATTTATCCTCGGACAAGCCTCTCTTTCCCATTTCCCCTCTCCTCATTGCTTATATGTAGCTACCTTAGACCCATGCACAAGGAGCACACCCATACTTTTAGCCTGGTTTCTTAAAATGTGTCCCAAATCACAGTCTTTTTTCTGTATCTACTGTATTGTCAGAATAATATTTTGCTGCAGGCTAATAAAAACCCTGGACACCAAAGCTTGGGTACCATGGTTGGCAATGCTTTGCACATGATGTCACATTGCCACATTGTTACATTGTGGGGGAGAATTAAGTGTTGTTTATAGGGACTCCAGAAAAAGCAAACAACTGGAAGCCTTGTTGGTTTTTTTCTGGACTACACCCCCTGTACCTTTTCCCTCTGCTGATTTTAATCTGTATCCTTTTGTGATGTATATGCAGACTTTATATATTTGGATCCTATGAATCCTTCTAGCAAATCATCAAACCTGAGGGTGGTCTTGGGAGCCCTGACATAGGCCCCATTTTACACATGAAGACACAGAGGCTCAAGAAAGTTGAATTATAGAGCTAGGGTTGGAATTTTTTCAGGATTCAAAGATATTTTTCAATCAACCATAGCACCTCTCCTTTTCATTAAAAAACCAAAACCAGACAACTCTTTAAAAAAAAAAATAGAGGCCGTAGATTCTATTCTGGGCAAGATGAAGTAAAAGACTCACCCAGTCTCTCCCACTGAATGTAGCCATTACTCCTGGACAGAGTGAATGCAAAAGCTATTTGAGAAATCTAAAAAATAAACAGTAGCACGAAGATTGGGGAAGAGGACCAGAATTCAAAGTACCACCAAACTGGTGGTTATTTTCATTTTTTTCCCCCCTGGTCCTCAAGCTGCTTATTCCTGGAGGCATACGTAGCAGACTGGAACAATTAAGTCCCAGATTTCTGGCTGGAGGATGAAAAAAAGGTAGCTCCAGGGAACCAGAAAGTATCAAGGAGATTATGGAGAAAAAGGGCTTGGGAAAGTAACCTCATAAAGTTACTTCTAAACTGGGTCCAGCCCCCAGTGTGCATATATGAATCTAATGCCAGTTACCTTACATAATCGGTTGAGGACTGAACCAGCACACAGATGAGAATGTGGGTACCAGCCTGGCACGGCCAGCGCATGTGTGGGATAGAACAGAAGAGGACTGCAAAGGCTATGAAGGCTCTGCTGACGCCAGAACCAGAGTGAACCGCAGTGAACAGCCAGGTACACAGGCTGCTAACGCAAATATATTATCGTTCTTCATAGCGAATGGCAAATTATACACAAAATCTAGATAAGAAATAACAGCAATTCTACACAGTCTTTCCCAGAAAATAGAAGAGAAGAAAACCCTCCCTGACTCATTTTATGAGGCCAGCATTACTGTGATATCAAAACCGAACAAAGACAGTACAGGAAAGAAAAAACTATAGACAAGTATTTCTCATGGACATAGGTGTAAAAATCCCCCACAAAATATTAATGAATGGAATCCAGCAATATATACAAAGAATAATGTACCATGACCAAGTGGGCTTTATCCTGGGAATGCAAGGCTGGCTCTAAAATGAATCATCATGGCGATGACCTTTTTGAATCTGACACCAAAAGCAGAAGTAAATAAGTGAGACTACACCAAACTAAAAAGCTTCTGCACAGCAAAGGAAACATCAACAAAATGAAAAGGCAACCTGCCAAGTGGGAAAAAATATTTGCAAATCATATATCTGGTAAGGGGTTAAGATCCAAAATATATAAAGAACTCATACAGCTCAATAACAAACCCACTCCAAAACCAAAAACCAAAAACCAACCCAAATGATCAAATTAAAGGATCTAAATACACACTTTTCCAAAGAAGACATATAGATGGCCAACAGGCACAGGAAAAGATATTTAACATCACCAATCATCAGGGAAATGCAAATAAAAAATACAATGAAATTTCGCTTTATACCTAGTACAATGGCTATTATCAAAGAGACAAGAGATAACAAATGCTGGTAAGAACATGGAGAAAGAAAATCCTTGTGCACTGTTGGTGGGAATGTAAACTGGCACAGCCACTCTGGAAAACACTGTGGAGGTTGCTCAAAAAATTAAAAATATAATTACCATAGGATCCAGCGATTCCACTTCTGAGTATTTATCATTAAACTTGAAAACATTAACTTGAAAAGATATTTGTACCCTACAGATGTTCACTGCAGTGTTACTCACAATAGCTTAAGATATGGAAACAACCTAAGTGTCCATCAACCAATGAATGCATAAAGAAAATATGGAATATACAGTTAACCTTGAACAATGCAGGGGGTTAGAGGCACTAACCTGCTGTGGAGCCCAAAATCCACATATACGTTTTTTTCAATTTTTAAATTTAAATTCAATTTAATTAGCATGTAGTATAATATTAGTTTCAGAGGTAAAATTTAGTGATTCATCAGTTGCATATAATACCCAGTGCTCATTACCTCAAGTGCCCTCCTTAATGCCCATCACCCAGTTACCCCATCCTCCCACCCACCTCCCCTCCAGCAACCCTCAGTTTGTTTCCTATAGTTAGGAGTCTCTTATGGTTTGTCTCCCTCTCTGATTTCATTTTACTTTTCCTTCCCTTTCCCTATATTCATCTGTTTTGTTTCTAAATTCCACATATGAGTGAAATCATATGATATTTGTCTTTTTCTGACTGACTTATTTTGCTTAACATAATATCCTCCAGTTCTATCCACATCATTGCAAATGACAAGGTATCATGTTTTTTTTTTTTTGATGGCTGAGTAATATTCCATTATAAATATATATATGTGTGTGTATACATATACATACACCACATCTTCTTTATCCATTCATCTATTGATGGACATCTGGGCTCTTTCCATAGTTTGGCTACTATGGAAATTGCTGCTATAAACACTGGGGTTCAGGTGTTTATATACATACACCACATCTTCTTTATCCATTCATCTATTGATGGACATCTTGGCTCTTTCCATAGTTTGGCTATTGTGGACACTGCTGCTATAAACATTGGGGTGCACGTAGCCCTTCGGGTCACTACATTTGTATCTTTGGGGTAAATACCCAGTAGTGCAATTGCTGGGTCATAGGGTAGCTCTATTTTCAACTTTTTGAGGAACCTCCATACTGTTTTCCAGAGTGGCTGCAGCAGCTTACCTTCCCACCAACAGTGTTGGAGGGTTCCCCCTTCTCTGCAGCCTTGCCAACATCTGTCCTTTCCTGACTTGTTAATTTTAGCCATTCTGACTGGTGTGAGGTGGTATCTCATTGAGGTTTTGATTTGGATTTCCCTGATGCTGAGTGATGTTGAGCACTTTTTCATGTGTCTGTTGGCCACTTGGATGTCTTCTTTGCAGAAATGTCTGTTCATGTCTTCTGACCATTTCTTGACTGGATTATTTGTTCTTTGGGTGTTGAGTTGGATAAGTTCTTTATAGATTTTGGATACTAGCCCTTTCTCTGATATGTCATTTGCAAATATCTTCTCCCATTCCGTAGGTTGCTGTGCAAAAGCTTTTTATCTTGATGAAGTCCCAATAGTTCATTTTTGCCTTTGGACACATGTCTAGCAAAAAGTTGCTGTGGCCGAGGTCAAAGAGGTCGCTGCCTGTGTTCTCCTCGAGGAAAAAAATCCACATATAACTTTTGACTCCCCCAAAACTTAACTACTAATAGTCTACTGTTGACTGGAAGCCTTACTAATAACATAAGGAGTCCATGAACACATATTTTGTGTGTATTATATGTATTATATACTGTATTAAAATAAGATAAGCTAGAGGAAGGAAAATTCTATTAAGAAAATCACAAGGAAGAAAAGACATATTCACAGTACTGTACTGTAAAAAAAATCTGTGTATAAGTGCACCCACACAGTTCAAATGCATGTTGTTCAAGGGTCAATTGTATATACAATGGGATATTATTCAGCCATAAAAAAAGAGAATGAAATCTTGTCATTTGCAACAGCCTGGATGGACCTTGAGGGCATCATGCTAAATGAAATAAGTCAGACAGATAAAGACAAATACAATATAATCTCATTTATATATGTGGAATCTAAAAACAAAAAACAAACCAAGCTCATAGACAAAGAGAACAGATTGGTGGTTGCTAGAGGTTGGGGATAGGGGGTGGTTAGAATGGGTGAACTGAGTCAAAAGGTACAAAGTTCCAGTTATAAAATTAATAAGTCATGGGAATGTAATGTACAGCTTGACAACTGCAGTTAATAATACTATAGAGTATATCTGAAAGATGTTAAAGGAATAGATCTTAAAATTTCTCATCACAGGAAAAAAATTCTGTAACTATGAATTTTGACAGATATTAAGTAAACTTAATGTGGTGATCATTTTGCAATATATACAAATATCAAATCATTGTATGTACACCTGAAGCTAATATAATGTTGCACGTCTATTATGCCTCAATAAAAAAATTAAATTAAAAGTAAAAGGGGCAAAGAACCAAAAATGTGATAGAAAAATGAGAAAAAGATGTGAACAGAAAAGTCAAAAAAATAAAATATTGTCTTCAAATATATGAAGAGTATTCAAATCACTTATAATTAGAGAAATAAAAATGCTGAGATACTATCATTTATCTGATGTTCAAAAGTTATATGTATATTACATATAAATATTAAATTCTCTCAGTGAGACTATGGGGAAACAAAACTCTATATATAGCTAATGGGAATGTCAATTGGTAGAACTCATCTGCAGGAAAATTTGGTAATACTTAACAAAATTATATATGTACTTACTGTTCAGTCCAGAAATTCCTAGAAATATACACTAAAGATACACCTTCAATAGTAAGAATACATATATGTATAAGATTATTCATTGTAATTGTAGCATTATTTCTAATTGAAAAATATTGGAAACAATTAAATACTTGTATATATTGTAGAATATACTGTAGAATAATACTTGTAGAAAAGTGATTGGGTAAAACATGGCACATCCAAACAATGGAGTACTACGCAACTGGAAAAAAGAATAAGGAAGACCTGTATGGACCAATATGGAGTGATTTGTAGGGCATATTTTAAAATAAAACAAATTTACAAAAGAAACTATAATGTACTATCTTTCATATAATAAATAAATCACTGTAATTCATCATATTAACAACCTAAAAACATAAAAAAAATCCACCTGATCATGTTGATTGAAGCAGAAAAAGAATTTGACAAAATTCAACATCCACTCAAGATAAAAAAAACATTTAAAAAGATTTTATTAATTTATTTAAGAGAGAGAGAGAGAGCACACAAGCAGGGGGAAGGGGCAGAGGGAGAAGCAGATTCCTTGCCGAGCAGGGAGCCTGATATGGGACTCCATCCCCGGCCCCGGGATCATAACCCAAGCTGAAGGCAGACACCCAAGGGACTGAGCCACCCAGGCGCCCTCAAGATAAAAATTTTTACGAAACTAGGAATAGAAGTGAACTTTCTTAACTTGAGTAAGAACAGCTATGCCACACACACACACAGACACACACATGCCAAAAAAAACAAAACAACAACAACAAAAAACTCTACAGTTAATATCCTACTTAATGGCAAAAAACACTAAAGTTCTTTTTGCTTAAGATCCACAAGGCACATATGTCTGTTTTCATCCCTCTTATTCACCGATACACTGAAAGTTTTAGTCCACGTAGTAAGGCAAAACAAAACAAAACAAAACCCCAAACAGCAACAGACAAACCAAAAAGCATACAAATTAGAAAGGAAAAATGCAAATTGGAAAGGAAAAAATAAAACTTTCCCTGTTTGCTTGCAAACATAGAAAACCTATAAGAAATCTACAAAAAAAAAAAAAATCCAAAATCTCTAGAATTAATAGTGAGCTTGCAAGATCACAGGATATAAGGTCAATGCAAAAAATATCAATTGTACTCCTAGATATTAGAAATGTACTGTTAGATGGGGGCCTGGGTGGCTCAGTCAGTTAAGCGACTACCTTCAGCTCAGGTCATGATCCCAGGGTCCTGGGATCGAATCCCACATCAGGCTCCTTCCTCCGCGGGAAGCCTGCTTCTTCCTCTCCCACTCCCCCTGCTTGTGTTCCCTCTCTTGCTGTGTCTCTCTCTGTCAAATAAAGAAATAAAATCTTCAAAAAAAAAAAATGTACTGTTAGAAACTGAAATTTAAAACAATATGCCTTTGGGGGTCCCTAGGTGGCTCAGTCGGTTAAGCATCCGACTCTTGATTTTGGCTCAGGTCATGATCTCAGGGTTGTGGGACGGAGCCCTGTGTCAGGCTCCGTGTTCAGTGGGGAGTCTGCTAGAGGATCCTCTCCCTCTCCCTCTGTCCTCTATCTCCCTCCCACTCAAATAAATAAATCTTTTTTAAAAAAACAATATATCCCTTATAATAGCTCACCCCAAAATTAAATACTTAGGCATAAATCTACAAAAACATGTACATTATCTTTATGCTGAAAACTATAAATGCTGATGGAAGAACTAATGAAATAGATCAGAAGAGTCAAATAGTACATTTGTTAATTCATAGATTTAATGTAACTCTAATCAAATTCAGAGAATTTTTTTGTAGATATAGACAAACTAATTCTAAAAATTTATATGGAAAGGGAAAGAAACTAGAATGACTAAAACAATTTGAAAAAGAAGAATTAAGTTGGAGGAACCACCCTATTTGACTTTAAGACTTATTATAAAGTTACGGTATTCAAGATAGTATGGTATTGTCAAGGGATAGACACATAGATCAATGGAACAAAATAGAGAACCCTGAAATAGACCCATGCAAATATGCCTGAATGATTCTTGACAAAGATACAAAAATAATTAATGGAAGAAAAATTAGTCTCTCAACAAATGGTGCAGAAACAATTGGATATCAATGGTCAAAAGATAAACCTGACCTAAGCCTCACACCTGTTCACAAATTAGTTCAAAGTGAATCATTGATCTAAATGTAAAATATAAAAATCTAAAACTTTTAGGAAAAAAAATGGGAGAAACCTTCCATGACCTGGGGTTAAACATTCTTAGTTCTTAGAACAATAAAAGCACAATCTACCAAAGACGATTTTATAAAATTGGATTTCATCAGAACCAAAAACTTGCTTTGCAAAGGGCACTGTTATGGGGATGAAAATGCATGCTACAGACTTGGAGAAAATATTTGCAAATCACACATCTAAGAAAGAATTTGTATCCATAATTTATAAAGAACTCTCAAAACTCAACAGTAGGAAAACAAATTATCCAGTTTAAAAATGGGCAAAAGATTTGAACAGACTTTACTAAAGAGAATATACAGATGGCAAAGAAAAAAAAAAAAAAGCCTGTGAAAAAATTTCAATATCATTAGCTATTAGAGAGACGGAAATTAAAACCATGATGAGTTACTCCTACATCCCTATTGGAATGGCAGAAACAACAACAACAAAATACTGATAATATCACATGTAGGTGAAGATACTGAGCAACCAAATCTCTCATACACTGGGGATGTGAAGTTTCTTATAAAGTTAAACAGACATTTACCACATGACCCAATACATTCATTCCTAGGTATTTACCCTAGAGCAGTGGTTCTCAACTGTGGATGATCCCCTCCAAGGGACATTTGGCAATGTGTGCAGACATTCTGGTTGTCATAACTTGGGGATATCTACTGACATCTAGTAAGTAGAGGGCAGAGATCTTGCTAAACATCCTACAATGCGCAGGGCAGTCCCCCTACAACAAAGAAGTATCTGGCCCAAAATGTTAATAGTGCTAAATTTGAGAAACTGCCCTAGAGAAAGAAAACTTATGTTTACATAATATAATAACTTGTATGTGAACATTTATAGCAGCCCTACTCACAGTCATCAAAACTGGAGACAGCCCAGATGTCCTTCACTGGGTAAAGGGATAAACAAACGGTGGTACATCCATTCAATGGAAACTACTCAGCAATGAGAAGGTATAACTGTTGATGTATGCAACAACTTGGCTGAATCTCAAAAATGACATGCTGAGTAAAGGAAGACAATATCAAAAGATTACATATTGTATGATCCTATTTACATAACATTCTCCAGAGACAAAACTACAGCGATGGACAATGGCACATTGGTTGCTAGGAGTTATCAGAAGAAGGAAAGGATGATTATAAAGCCATTCTATTAGGGATTGTAGGATGGGCAGATTGTTCTGTATCTGGGTTGTGGCAGCGCTTCCTTAATTCTATATGTGTGTTAAAATGCACAGAACTACACACCTCTAAGCAAGGCCATTTTGCTGTATTGAAATATATCCTCTTCCTATGTCCAGGCTCCTCCCTCTTCATTGTGGCAAACTCCAAGCTGAAATAGCTATATTTTCTAAGGGTTCCCTGTCCTGAAACCTTGTCCAAGGATCCCTCCTTGATTTCCTCCACTGAAAGTTACCTCTTCCCTTCTTGGGTTCCCACAGAGGTATGTGTTCCCCTCTGTTACACATTCTGCTTGTTGGTGTAATTATTTGCCCATGTGATTTTCTCCCTGCCCACAAGGTGATCAGGAAGGCAGGAGCTGTGGTTCATGGCATATTGAAATTTCTGCAGCACCTAGCGCAGCATCAGGGCTCAGTATGCATTTGTGGAACTGAAGAGTTCAGAGTGCCTTGGTTCCCAGGAGCATAAGCCCACTGGGACCAAGAGCAGCAAGAAGGGAAGTTGCCTGCGATTTATGACAAGTAGGCAGCCTATATCCATGGCCTGAGCTGCATAATAAGCAAGAAGATGAAGCAAAAGGACTAAGTTGGACCTGTAGTGTCAGAAAAGATAAACAAAGCTTATTAATTCATGGTAATACCAGCATGATATCAGAACAGTTTCCCCCAGCAACAACCCAGTTCTCTCACTGTGATGAAGTGCTCTGCCTTCTGCCTCAGACTTTAGCCACTTGGGATCTGCATTATTGCCTTGTAAAATTGATGGGCAGTGGCACCATCTCTTGGTTTAAGGAATTTCTGCCAGCATTAGCAAAAAGCATTGGCTTTGCAATTCCTAAGGGCATTCCCTGCAATAGGAAAGTGATTAAAAATTGGACCAGTCTGGAACAATGCCTATCTCTAATCCTTATGATGCACCTGCCCAGCCTCCTCCATGCCATCAGCTCCAGGTGTGAGTTCATCAGCTTCCACAGGAGAGGAAGTCTTATTTATATTTAACTGGAAAACAAGGAGAGGCAACTTTAGTGTCTTTTTCTTTGATCACCCATGGAAGTTGTTCAAGATCAAAGTTTCTTTTCCTTCCAAACTGCCTGGAGATGTTAATTAAAAAAAATTTTTTTTTAATCCAATCTGCTCAATATTTCTTGTGTCTTAAGTGCTCCTCTTCTTAAGAAAGTTGGCAGGCAGTAGCAGCTGAATCATTCTGGTAGCTCAGAGTGCTCTGGAAGAAAGAGGGTTGAGGATGAAGGTGATCTTTTCTTTCTGAATTTTTGGATCTTTGGACACAGAGGAGCCTGGGGTGGCCTGTTCTTCACCACCACATTCTGTGGCAGGGGAACAAGTTTCTTTCCATGAGAGATGAGTATCACAGTAAAGTGATGGTGGACCATATGCTGGTGTCATGGTGGATCAAACACAGAGGGCGTGGTGGAAGGGAGGGACAAGCCAGAGACAGCCAGACCCAAAGCACGTCCTATTTCATGCCTCATTAGAAAAGTCTAGACATAGCTATATCCTGGCGTCCTCAAACACTGGGAAACAAAGAGTGCAGAAAATCATCTGCAGGAAGCAAGAACTTGACAAGCCAAAAAGGAGACAGAGGGAAAGCTCTGGAGAAGGTAACCTTGAGACATCTTTTCAGCAGCATGCTGAATACCATTGTTGGAAACAGGGGAGACCAGAGCTCTGGCGCTTCTGAACCTGCAGGTAGACTGATAAGAAAATACTTTTTCTTCTACTGGGGGTCTTACAGCTGGCTGCAGAATTCAAGCTATCCTGTGATTGCCATACTCTGGCCAACCTACTCCCTCTCCCTTGTGATGTTGCGGTGTACTGGCCTTACCATGTTCAGTGGGAGTGGGAAAATTCAGGAAGCAAAGCTTTGCAGGCAGGAGATGAGGCTATTCCCTCTGGGGCTCCTTACACAATCCACTATTTAAACTGGCTCAGAACCATACCATACCCCTACTTCATGCAGACAGGTTAAGCAACTTGTAGAAAAGCCTTCAGCCAGGCTCTTCTCTTCTGACTTGTTTTAACCCGTAATTGATCCTAACTTCTTGCTACTCCCAATTCCCTATCTGTCCTTGGCTTTGCAACTGTCACCACCATCCTCTTCAAATTTTTTTTCATCTTACGAAACTAGAACTCTGTACCCAATAAATAACTGCTCATTCTTGTGCCCCATGGTCCCTGGCAACAACCCTTCTACTTCCTCTATGGTCTCTATGAATTTGACTATTCTAGGGACCTCATGTAAGTGGACTCATGCAATATATGCCCTTTGTGACTGGCTTATTTCACTTAGCATAATGTCTTCAAGGTTCATCCATGCTGCACCATGTGTCAGAATTTCCTTCTCTTTCTAGGCTGAATAATATTCCATTGTATGTGTGTGTCACATTTTGTTTATCCATCCATAAGCTGATGGACACTTGGGTTGCTTCCACCTTTTGGCTCTTGTGAATAGTGCTGCTCTGAACATGAGTGTACAGATAACTGTTTGAGTCACCCCTTTCCATTCTTTTGGGTCTATGCCCAGAAGTGGAATCACTGGATCACACAGTAATTTTGTTTTTAATTTTTTTTAAAAGATTTTATTTATTTGAGAGAGAGAACGAGAGAGCACAAGCAGGGGGAGCAGCAGGCAGAGGGAGAAGCAGGGTCCCTGCTGAGCAGGCATCCTGATGTGGGGCTGGATTCCAGGACCCTGGGATCATGACCTGAGCTGAAGGGAGACGCTTAACTGACTGAGCCACCCAGGCGCCCCTATTTTTAATTTTTTAAGGAATTGCCACACTGTTTACCATAATGATTATATCATTTTACATTCCCACCAACAGTGTACCAGTATTCCAGTTTCTCCACATCCTGGCTAACAGGTGTTATTTCAATTTTTTTATAGCAGCCATCCTAATGAGTGTGAAGTGGTATCTCATTGTAACTTTGATTTATATTTCCCTAATGATTAGTGATGTTGAGCATCTTTTCAGGTACTCTTTGGCCATTTGGAGATCTTCTTTGGAGAGATGTTTATTTGAGTTCTTCGAACATTTTTGAACCAGGTTGTTTTTTGTTGTTTATTTTTTTAATGATTTATTTATTTGAGAGAGAGAGGGAGAGAGCATGAACAGAAGGAGGGGCAGAGAGAGAGAGAGAGAAGCAGACTCCTCACTGAGCATGGAGCCTGATGCAGGGCTCAATGTGGGGCTTGATCTCATGACAGCTGGGATCACGACCTGAGCCAAAATCAAGAGTCAGATGTTTAACCGACTGAGCCATCCAGGTTCCCCAAATGTAGTTTAAAGACAGAGATCAGCAGAGTGGATTAAAAACATGAACCAACTTTATGCTATCTACTGAATCATACAGATTGATAGAAAGTAAAAGGTTGGAAATATATATATATGTATATATGTATACATATATATATACACACACACACATATATATATATAGAGAGAGAGAGAGAGAGAGATCACAGTTTCATAGTCTAGTGGTACAAGGTTTAAGTGTCTATTTCTCTTTACCCTCCTCTGTTTACAATATAATTGTTGTAGATATTTTTTTCTGTATGCATTTAGAATCACATGAGACAGGGTTACTATCTTTGCCTCAATTGTTAAACATAATTTAGAAAACTCAAAAGGAGAAGGAAAGTAGTTTGAATTTACCATTTTTGCCTACTGTATTGTTCCTTCCTTCCTGATGTTCCATGATTCTTTCTTTTATTGCTTCTTTTCTGTTTATAGAACCTCTTTTTAAAAAAAGTTTTATTTATCTGGGGCACCTGGGTGGCTCAGTCATTAAGCGTCTGCCTTCAGCTCAGGTCATGATCCCAGGGTCCTGGGAATGAGCCCCACATCAGGCTCCCTGTTTGGCGGGAAGCCTGCTTCTCTCTCTCCCACTCCCCCTGCTTGTGTTCCATCTCTTGCTGTCTCTCTCTCTGTCAGATAAATAAATAAATAAATAATCTTAAAAAAAAAAGTTTTATTTATTTGAGTAATCTCTACACCCAACGTGGGGCTTGAGCTTATGACCTTGAGATCAAGAGTCACATGCTCTTCCAACTGAGCCAGTCAGGCACCCCCTACAGAACTTCTTTTAACCATTCCTTGAATGTAGGTGTCCTGGTGACAAATCCTGTGGTTTTTCTTCATCTAAGAATATCTTGATCTTCCCTTAATTTCTGAAGAATATTGTCACTGGATATAGGGGTTTTGGGTTGATGGATTTCCCCCCCCCCCAAACACTTGAAAATGTGTTACTTCCTTCTGGCACCATGGTTTCTGATGAGAAATCTGCTGTCATTTGAATTGATTTTCCCCTATAGAAAAGGTGTTATTTCCTTCTCATTGCTTTCAAATTTTTTTGTCTTTAGTTTCAGAATTTTTTTGTCTTTAGTTTTCAGAATTTTAATTATGATGTGTCTTGGTGTGGATTTCTTTTGGTTATGCTGTTTGTCATTCAGTTTCTTGAATGTGTAGGTTTTGTCTTTTGCCAAATTTGGGAAATTTTCAGCTATTTTTCCTTTGAGTACTTCTCCAGCCTTGCCATCTTTCTCCTCTCCTTCTGAGACTCCAATGACACAAATGTTAAATATTTTGTTATAGTACCAAAGGCCCCTGATGCTCTCTTCCTCCTCCTCTTCCTCCACCTCTTCCTCCTCCTCCTTCTTCTTCTATGTCCACTTTGTTGTTTAGATTCAGTTAGTTTCTCTCTTTTTTTTTTAAATTTTATTATGTTATGTTAGTCACCATACAATACATCATTAGTTTCTGACGTAGTGATCCACGATTCATTGTTTTTGTATAACACCCAGTGCTCCATGCAGTACATGTCCTCCTTAATACCCATCACCAGGCTAACCCATCCCCCCACTCTCCTCCCCTCTAAAACCCTCAGTTTGTTTCCCAGAGTCCATAGTCTTTCATGGTTGGTCTCCCCCTCTGATTCCCCTTCATTTTTCCCTTCCTTCTCCTAATGTCCTCCATGCTATTCCTTATGTTCCACAAATAACTGAAACCATATGATAATTGACTTTCTCTCCTTGACTTAGCATAATCTCCTCCAGTCCCATCCATGTTGGTGTAAAAGTTGGGTATTCATCCTTTCTGATGGCTGAGTAATATTCCATTGTATATATGGACCACATCTTCTTTATCCATTCATCTGTTGAAGGGCATCTCAGCTCTTTCCACAGTTTGGCTATTGCGGACATTGCTGCTATGAACATTGGGGGGCATGTGGCCCTTCTTTTCACTACATCTGTGTCTTTGGGGTAAATACCCAGGAGTGCAATGGCTGGGTCATAGGGTAGCTCTATTTTTAAATTTTTGAGGAACCTCCACACTGTTTTCCAAAGTGGCTGCACCAACTTGCATTCCCACCAACAGTGTAAGAGGGTTCCCCTTTCTCCACAACCTCTCCAACATTTGTTGTTTCTTTCCCTGTCCATTTTGGCCATTCTAACTGGTGTAAGGTGGTATCTCAGCGTGGTTTTGATTTGGATTTCCCTGATGGCTAATGATGATGAACATTTTTTCATGTGTCTGTTAGCCATTTGTATGTCTTCTTCAGAGAAGTGTCTGTTCATCTCTTCTGCCCATTTTTTGACTTGATTATTTGTTTTTTTGGGTGTTGAGTTTGAGAAGTTCTTTATAGATCTTGGATACCAGCCCTTTATTTGTAGTGTCATTTGCAAATATCTTCTCCCATTCTGTGGGTTGCCTCTTTGTTTTGTTGACTGTTTCCTTTGCTATGCAGAAGCTTTTTGTCTTGATGAAATCCCAAAAGTTCACTTTTACTTTTGTTTCACTAGCTTTTGGAGATGTATCTTGAAAGAAGTTGCTGTGGCCGATGTCAAAGAGGTTACTGCCTATGTTCTCCTCTAGGATTTTGATGGATTCCTGTCTCACATTGAGGACTTTCATCCATTTTGAGTTTATCTGTGTGTATGGTGTTAGAGAATGGTCGAGTTTCATTCTTCTGCATGTGGCTGTCCAATTTTCCCATTTACAATAGCACCAAAAACCATAAGATACCTCAGAATAAACCTAACCAAAGAGGTAAAGGATCTATACTCTAGGAACTACAGAACACTCATGAAAGAAATTGAAGAAGACACAAAAAGATGGAAAAATATTCCATGCTCATGGATCGGAAGAATAAACATTGTTAAAATGTCTATGCTACCCAGAGCAATCTATACCTTCAATGCCATCCTGATCAAAATTCCAATGACATTTTTCAAAGTGCTGGAACAAACAATCCTAAAATATGTATGGAATCAGAAAAGACCCCGAATCACCAAGGAAATGTTGAAAAAGAAAAACAAAGCTGGGGGCATCACGTTGCCCGATTTCAAGCTATATTACAAAGCTGTGATCACCAAGACAGCATGGTACTGGCACAAAAACAGACATATAGACCAATGGAACAGAATAGAGAACCCAGATATGGACCCTCAACTCTGTGGTCAAATAATCTTTGACAAAGCAGGAAAAAACATGCAGTGGAAAAAAGACAGTCTCTTCAATAAATGGTGCTGGGAAAATTGGACAGTCACATGCAGAAGTTTCTCTCTTTTTAAAAGATTTTATTGCAAGTAATCTCTACAACCAATGTGGGGCTCAAACCCATAACCCCAAGATCAAGGGTCACATGCTCCACTGACTGAGCCAGCCAGGTGCCCCTAGATTCAGTTAATTTCTATTGTTCTAGAGTAATGTCTTTCCTTTGTCCCCTCCATCCTACTGTTGAGACCATCTATTGAGATATTTGTTTCAGTTATTGTATTTTTCAGTTCTAATATTTCCATTTGGTTATTTATATTTTCTATTTCTTTGCTGAGATTATTTGATGAGACTTTCTATTGTTTTATTTATTTAAGCATGTTTGTAATTACTTTGAAACATTTTTATGATGTCTGTTTCAAAATCTTTTTCAGATCATTTAAACATTACTCTCATATCAGTGATTGCCTTTTTTTAATTCAGTTTGAGATCCTCCTGGTTCTTGGTATTATGAGTGATTTTTTACTGAAACTTGACCATTTGGGGTATTATGTTATGAGACTCTGGATCTTCTTTAAACCTCATTTTAGTGAACTTTCCGTGATACTGCCCCCTCAGTGGAAGGGAGGCATGTACTGCAGCCATTGTTAACAGCCAAGTGGGGCAAGTGTCCCCTGTTACTGCTGGGTAGAGGTGGGTAGCTCCCCATGAGGCCTCCTTTGATAACCACCTTGGCTGGGAGGATAGGAGTCCCTCATATCTACTCTCTACATGACCTCCCCTGATACCACTGGTGTCATTACCACTGGGTGGTGGTGAAAGTCCTGAATTTCCACTTGGCCTTCTCTGACACCACCATAGCAGGAAGGGGGAGGGGTGATTTGTTACTACGCGATGAGGAAGTCCAGGCTCCCTGTGTGTTTCCCAAAGACACTGCAGTGGGGTAGGGGTGAGATCTCCTTATTGCCAAGTGGAGAAGAAACTCCTAGTTCCCTACTAGGTCTCCTCTGACCAATCCCAGTGGTGAGGTCACATTCCCTCTTTATGGTCTAGTGAGCAGGGAAATCTATATTTCCCATAAGGCTTTTCCCAGCATGGATGAAGGTGGTCCCATTGATTTTTCTGTAGGTATGGCTGGATTAGAGCAATTATTGTCTACAAGTTTTCTGTCTTGCCAGGCTGGCCTTTTTCTGGTCCTTTAGCTTTTGGCTAGAGTAAGCTTTTTTTGGGGGGGGGTGGGGTCTGTTCTTGTTAGCCCTTTCCAGGTTTCCAGCTTCTTCAGCTCCAAATATAGGATATATGAGGCATAGAGAAAATCCAGGGGACTCCCACCACATCATTCCTGAGGTCCCTAGCTGGTCTGCTTTCAGTTTTCTTATGCTAGTTTTATAACTAATGTCCAGTGTTTTTAGTTGAAATTATCAGAAAGAATAGGGATGAGTTTGTCTGCTTCATCTTCCTGGAAGCAGATATCTGCATGTCTGCACATGTCACACAGCTGAGACTCTCACCCAAACTGAGAGTCCTTCACTTTTAACAATAGGTTTGTTCACCTCATTTATATAATTGGTCCTAATCCTGACATTCAGTGTTATGTTTTCTGTGAAAGCACTTTCACAAATAACATATCCATCAAACTATCATCAATAGGCTATTCCTAGTTGTCCTTCCCATCAGGCAAGGCTTTCAAGAACACATCAAGTTGCTTCATCCCCTCCTGTTCTTTTTACACTCCTGGAAGAGACAAAGGTGGAAGGATATTCTTAAAGGTGAACACATTCCATCTGGAGAACTTGAGAAGAAGCAGCAGGTGGCTGACTGGTGCCTTCATGCTGGCTATTTTCCTGGCATTTTTTCCAAAACTAAGTTCCTTTTTCCTTCTTCCCTTTGTCCTTTGGGAGTTGATCTAACTAAACTTTTTCTTTCTTCCCCATCTCAAAGTTGATATCCACAGGGTGTGTGTGTGTGTGTGTGTGTGTGTGTGTGTGTGTGAGAGAGAGAGAGAGTAGACTTAAGAACATTGTAAAATTAACCAAAACCAGAGTGGCTAACATTTAGAAAGGGTAAGAGGAGAGTTGAGAAGGTGCAGGGAGCAGAAATCTGTAAGTCTCCAAACATGTCCAGTTTTTAGTCAGGCTGCACACTTGGTCGGCCGCAAGCAGGGCAGCTGGCTGTGTGGGAGAGCTGAGTTTTGCCACCTTCATCAGAGCTGTCCGGCGTGACTCCCACATAACTTTAGTGCTAATGTCTACTTCACCGTGGGCTGGGAAATCTGTCATCCCCTGCAGCCACTCCATAATTCTGTTAATGTATGGTAGCCAGCATTCCTATCACTGAAAACCCCGATGGAATTTCTCCATATTCTGGGTAAGTCAGTCAAGAAAAGTCTCCTGGGCACTTCAGTGTCTTGACCTCTTTATTCAAACAGTAAAATAACAAGTTTGGGCTGGGCCCTGTTCTCTCCTCTCACTTTAGGCCCCTAGGGCCAAATTTTGCTCTCATTTTCCCACAGATAGCTTTTACCAAATCCTTCCATTTCTCTTATTTGTCTCAAGTGATTTCCTCTTCTGCCCTCTGCCCTGTCGTCTAGAACAGCCTGGAATGAAATCTGCCCCCCAGAGCTGTGCAGGGAAGAAATGGAGGGCAGAGTGTTTGGGGAGGGACCCACCTCCACACGTCCTGTGCCAGACTCACAGGGCCAGAAATTCCCAGAGGGTTATGTTCTCCATTCTCGGGAAAGTCACTGCTTTTCTGAATGCTGGGATGTCTGCTTTCCAGCTGGTTCCTCACTTAGATATTTATTTAGATGCTTGACAAAGAAGTATCAAGGGGGCAGAGCAGGTGTAATGTTCTCACAAACTGCTGCCATCCATCCGTGTGATCGTATGATCCTCTTAGGTGATCAGGCACATGTCATGCTTGCACCTGATGACATTAGCCTGGAAAAGCATTGGTCCATTTCCCCCAATAGGAGAGCTTTGTATGAGTGTGAGTGCTGAGCTTTGCCACATTCCTCAGACTCTCAGATAGCAGAGCAAGTTCTTTTACTGTAGGACAGGGAATCCCTCTGCCTTTTTCCTCCTAATTTCCCAATAGCCATCTCATGCTCATAGAGCAACTATTAGCTGAGGATGGCTTCTGCTGCATTCCCTCTCAGAGATGCCTCACTCTGACATTAGCCTTTGGAAGTGAGGGAAGACTTCCAAGCCAAAATAAGGAATATTGAATGGTGTAATTCCAAGATAGCTATGGCATAATGAGGAAACACGCACAGCACAGTAAGAATGGAAGCTTCTGGCTACCCCTCCCCTGGAGAAGCAGCTGTCTGGGCCCCCTACTTTGGCAGCCAGCTCTCAAGGCATGCATCAGTGCACCTGAAACACTCTATAAATGGAAAGCTCAGAACACAACTCACATTGACCCCACCAGTAAGCACAGTGGAACCCACACAGTTGGTTAAATTTAATTTCCTGCGGAGCCATAGAGACTTAGCTCAAATGCTACCTCCTCCGAAGTCTTCTTGAAGCCCATGTTGAGTTGGGCACCCCAGCTGAGTGCTCCGTTAGCAACCTAAATTTCCTCCCTCTCAGTGCTTAGACCACCCCGACATGCTTGCTCTTTGGGGTGTAAGAACTACCTGTCACACCCTACTAATCAAGGAGCTACCTGAGGATGAGGGCCAGGTCTTACTGATATGAGCATCCCCAGTGCCTAGTATGGTGACTGGCACAAAACGGGCCCTCATAAATGTTTACGAAGAAGGATGGTGACAGGCATCTGCAGAGAATCACCAACATAACCCTTCTGTTGACTTAAGGTAAAGCCTGAGATGCTCTTATTAGGTATTTGTTCCTTTGAGTTAAAAAGTTAGTCCTATGCACCAAAGATCCCTTTCCACAATTTCATGGGGCGGGGTAACTGTCCCTGAGATTGTGGGGGGTGGGTTTGAGAGGAGCACTGCAGAACCTTAGCACAGACCTGGAACTTGTGATGAGAGGACCAGGATTGAAGGTGGGGGGAGGCATTCCAGGGCATCAATTGTCTTAGAGGTATGGGCATGAGAGAAAACCAGTTACTGCCAGAAGACTAGGCCTGAAACTCGATTTCTATGGCACTAGAGGTTCTGTTCTCTTATTAAATATAAAAAAATAGAAATATATCTTTTCAAGTGAGCCAGGTACTAGAAAAACATAACTTGGCACATAATAGGCTCTTGTGGAACACCTTATCTTAGAAACATCGTCAGCCACGTGCTCACGTCTGCCCATGAGGCACTGGCTTGCAAGGAGCAGAGAAGGGGGCAGGAAATGAACAGGGGATATGGACTGAATTTTGACACCGGAGACCACTGCCACCCGTCACAGTCTGTGCTCAAGGAATTCAAACAGGGCTTGACTCGATTCACCCCGGACTGGGTTCAAAAATGCAGTCAAGCCCCAGATGAGAGCCCTTTTCCTTCTGTGTGGGAGGCCTGCTCCCATGACCAGGCCCAGATGACTGAGCAGTGGCCATGGGCATGGGGGGTGCATACGCGGGATGTTTGCTCCCACTCATTGCTCAGGGGCCCAGGCCACTCTCAAAGGCAAAGGCCTGTGAGAAGGTCCGTGGGTATTAAAAAGGCCCCCTGCAGCAAGAAGGACATCAGAGTCCTCCCTGCACTTGATGGGAGGTGCTTATAATTAACTCTTGGCTGCTAGGTCTGCTGCTTAAACTAGCTACCACCTACACATGTTGAGAAAAGGAAGAAAGAGCAGTTAGAATGCAGGAAAAAGGGAAAAACCCCACCTCGCCCACTTGACAGGCTCAAACTGCCGCTGCCAGCCGCCTGTGAAGCAGGGACAGTCCCCTGCAAAGCCCTGCTCAGATACTGGGGTTGCCGTGGCGAGCACCCCATCAGGGCTGGAGGTGCAGAACCCTTCCCTACCGTGCAGAAGTGCACCCAGAGCCCCTGCAAGGATGTGTTGGCCATTCCTGAAACTGAATGGCTCAGTGTCTGCCCCTTGGGCCAAGCAACATGGAGGGGAGTGGGTAGAGTAAGGAGGGGACTTTAGGAGAAGTGAAGCAGAAAGAATCTTTGTGACAATGACAACTTCAGAACTCTAGATAACCAGCCTGCTGGGTGTTTCTAAACCTTCTGAGGGGAGGTGAGTCAGTGGAGCGGTCATGTGGAAAATCCCCTTTCTCCTCAGTGCACGGCCATTCCCGTGCTAAGGTAAGCCCTCATCCCCACCAGGCCGGGATCCCATCAGGCTAGGAGAAAACACCCGTTTCTGGGAAGGAGCTGTATTTGTGTAAACTGGGAGGACTGATGGGTTGGGTCATGTCATTCACTTGACAACTTCTGGTTTCCCAGAAGGACTCAAGTTTGTCCAATTTGCTGGCACTTCATTAGACAGAGAAAGGGCCTGATCTGGCCAGACCACAGTGCTGTGGGGACATGGGGGAGGGAGGCTGGGCATCCCTCCGTCCACATCTGCCCAGTGTCCCCTGTGTGCTTTGGGGCAGCATTCATACTTGGAAGCTTCCAGCAGCACTCCTGCCAGCCCAGCACACCTCGGGTCCGTGGAGCCTTCCTGGGGCACCGTTCTCGGCAGGTTTGCTCGACCTCAGCCTCAGCACCTGGCAACTGTGCCCACCAACTCCGATGGGCCTGTGCACGTGCCAGCCGGGCAGCCAGCAGATACGACAACTGCTCTGCTTGTGTCCTCAGACCAAGGGATCGCCCGCCGTGGCACGGGCAGTCTGCCCCCTCGGCCAGCCTGCCCCCTCGGCCAGCACTCCACCGAGGATGGGCTGGGGCACTCATGGCTGCTGGCGCAGGAGTCCTACCAAAGGTCTGCAATTTGGGGAGCCAAGATTCAAGATGTACTATTTATTTTCACGCAGGCAGCTTAGTTCTTGTGACTGTTTTCTGCAGTAGATGTGGTCTGATATCGGACCCCACCTACAGAAAGGGCCACCTTATCTTCACATGGTACATCCTAGCCAGAGCGCTGAGGCAGAGAGGCTAAGCCAGGCTGCAGTGTGAGGAATGTTCCAGGCACTCGCTCAGCATCACTGGAGTGGGGAAGGCTGATTCTACTGCCTTGCCCCAGTTATAACAGATCAGCCAAAGCTTCTTCAACGAGCTCTTGTCTCCTGATCTGGGGGAGCAGCATTTCCCGGGAAATGGCCACTTTCCCCTGAACATCCTTCCCGCTTTTCCAAGGGAAGCAGGGAGGCACAGCAGGTGATTGCCTCAGGAAGTTTTTGTCCCAGTGAGGATCTTCGCTAGGGCTGTTGTCTCCTACCCAAATTGGAAATGACTGCTGCCAGGTGTGTAAGAAACTCCCTGGAGGACAGAATGAGGAAGTGTGATCATTTATGTTTGATTTAGAAAATGAAGGTCCAAGTGCAGATTGGCAGCAAGAGGTCTTTCTTCTTGCCAATTTCCATCACTGAAAGGAGAGCACAATTTTTAAGATGTGACAGTTGTGGGGGGAGTGGGGACAAGGAGCATCTGGACCAACTCTGAGAGCGAAGCAATATGAGGCAAGCTTGAGCCTTTGACTGAGGGAGGGACTTTTGGATTTGATTCAAAAATAGGCTAACCAAACGCCCTGGTTTGCCTGGGATAGTCACGGTCTCTGCCAGCCACCCAAGTTTAATTTTCAGCAGTGCCCCCTTTCACTTTAAAAAAAGTCCAGATTTGGCTGATAAGTTCTATGATCACCCTATGCCAAAGGAGAGAGAGAGAGTGCTATGGCTGGAAATGAATCCAGAAGAGTGACAAGTAGATGGGGGATTCTGAGAAAGTTGATTTTGCTGAGCCTGAAGGAAAGAGGCAGGCAGTCGAGGCCGGCCCATTCTCAAGTGTGTTCAGAGACATAGGCTTGTTGGCCATGTCCAGGCATAGATTCAAAGAGTGTGGATGCTGGAAGGGTCTCTGGCGGGTCATCTAATTCATTTCCTCTTTCACCACAAGAGGACACTGGGCTAAAAGAGATAGAAGTGACCTGCCCAAGCTCACACCTGGGTTCCAGTAGCATGGGGACCAGCCTTGCGCCTGGAGGGTCAGGCCCAGGTCCTCTGTTCTGGGAGAGAGGGAAAGGGATGGCTCTGAAAGATGCTGTGGAGGATTAATCCTGTACTTCGTGAAACATGGCCGCCTCAGAGCCAAGGGAGCCACAGGCTGTGCCGCAGATCTGAGGCTGAGGAGGGAAGACGAAGACACGTGAGGTTCAGACCTGCCGGGCACGAGTGGGTGTGGGGCTGGAGCTGAGGGGTAACAGGGCTGTCCGGGGCAGTGACCGCAGAAGACCGAAGAGACTAAATGGCCAGTAGAACTAAGAACGAGTGAAGAAACAGGTACATATGGACATGAATGGGGTCACATAAGTACTTTATAGAATTGAAATCTTTTCTTTGGTTCAAATTATAGCGAAATCGCACAAAAAGGCAAACCCTAGTGACCGCTGTCTTATCCCTTGGCACGTCTTTCCTAGTCCCTCAACACGGGTGCAGTGGTGGGAAAAGTCTAAGTCAGTAACAGCCTTGACCTCTACTTGGTAGGTGAGGAAACTGAGTCATGAGGAAGCCAGCTCCCTTCCATCTCATGGTCCTCTTAACAAATGGGGTGTGTTTAGGGACAAGCCACAAGAGCGATTCTACCAGACAAGCCACAAGAGCGATTTTGTGGTTTCACTGCAGTTTGACCTCCCATGTGGCTCTGGTGTGGTGGAGGGGGTGAGGTGGTAGACTTTTCTGTGAATCTACTCATCTGGATGGAGGTCCCAGGAAGAAGCCCAGCTTGAGGCTCCAGAGACCTGGCTTTCTGTTCCCAGTTCTGCTGTCTGCTAATTAGCGGTGTGAGGGTGGGGAGTCACTTCTCCTCTCTCTTCTACTCTTCTTGGTTGTCAGATGAAGGCTCTAGATACAACAGCACTGCATGCAAATATCATTCAAAAAAAAAAAAAAAAAAACCCAGCGTATTTGGTTCAGAGCTATAGTTTTTGCCTCCAACAACTTGTCACCCAACGAAGTTGAATTAAATATTGAAGTTTGTTGCAGATCATCTTCAAAGTGAAGAGCTCAGCCCAGTAAACATATAGTAGACTGTAAGCTGGTTGTAATCAAAATGATCTCCTGTCACCCTGAGCAAGTTCTCCCACATAACATCTACAAAAATCCTGCACACCATTGTCACACCCACGTAGTGCTCTCTGATACGTGACATTAGAAACCTCAATCCCCTGAAAAAAAAAATCATAAAATAGTTTCAGTATATATGAACTGAGCACACATTTTGTTCAGTGAAACTTCTTTGATGATGCCTGTTCAAATACCTGCAAATATTGAGAAAACACCCACAGACATCGTCCTTGGCCGCCCTGGTACATTTTGCAGAAACCAACAGGGAAGACAGAAAAGACTGGATGTCCCTGGAGATCATGCACATTCCAGGACACCTCAGGCTATCTTAACCTTCCTCTGCTACCTGCACCTGCTAGTTTCTGAGTCAATGTTCCAGAGAAGCCAGGCTGGGGCAGTAGGAGAGTCAGCAGGGAGGTGAGAAACTGAGAGGAGAAGCAGGATTTGGTGGCAACTCCTTCCACCCTCTTGCTAGAGATGTAGAGAAGCTCAGAGTCACTGAGGCATCCCACGTCCCCAGCAGTACCAAGCAGCACACAGGAGTGTGTTTGGCACACAGAAGCAACACTAGACAGAATAGGAAGGAAGGGCTAAGAGGTTCTGTGCTCTTGTCACCTTGAATAGTGACCGGGGGTCAAGCAGTGAGTGTCTGGGGCCCAAGAGCCGCTTCAAGGCCACAGAAATACAGGGAGGAAAGGTCCTTGGGGAATAGGTGTCAGGTCAGGAGACTGAGAACTAACTGTGAAAAACCTCAAAATACTGAGAAAAGCTCGTGTGCATGACTTGAAGCCGTTCAAAGTCGTCGTAGCATACCCAGGACTCTGGTGGAGCAGGTCTCCCAGACAAATCCATCATTCGGTATCAGCACTTCTTTATTATAAAATTAACATCACTGAAAGCTTCGAAAAAAATAAGGCAGACCAAAAATATCACACCTTAGGCAAATGAGTTGGAAATCCCTTATAGTGACGCCCTATTTTTTCCACCCATCTCTAAAGTTGGAGGACACCTGGTATGGTGTTTAGGTAAGAGATACAGCTCCTGGACCACACGGTTTCCTGATGGTACAGAATTGAAGTGACGTCATGGAAATGCATATGTCTCAAGGTCACTCTAAGTATGGTTTCTAGGTGAAAACATGAGTCTTAGTCATTGGTGGAAAGGTGTTTGTGTGCCTTCGTGACCTGCTGGTATCCATGGCTCTCTGCCTTCCAAGGCAAAGTTTTCATTAAATTCATTCAGGCTACTGGCCAAGTTTTCTCATACTTTGGGCTCACCTGGAGGTATAACCTAAATGTAGGTTATACCACACCTGTGCCCCTTTGTCATTCAGAAGGAAATAAAACAACTGCTACCCAGAAAGAGCGAAGTTTGTCTTCCGCTCAAGGGCAAGGAATCTATGACATAAGATGCCCACTCCAGTGGTTAATCTGAACAGTCTCATTTGTGTAGCGTTCCCCACGGTGACGAAAGCGAGGATGTGGCAGACACAGAACGTATGGAATCCTTTGTCTTAATTAAAAAGTACAGCGAGAGTCATGGAATTTGGCCAAGCCTCATAAATCTGCTCAAAGAATCAAGATTCTGTCAGATAAGCTTAAATAGAACCAACGAGGCCCTCTGGAGAATTAAAGAGATTCCCTGCTAGTAGCTGACACCCACTCTCCTGTCACTTTGCTGCACCCCACGGACGGCGGTTGTGCTCATTAACCAGCAACCCTCCTACCCGCCGATGACAAGTATATCCCCGCGGAGCCCAGAACTCAGGGATGATAAATTTACTCCTGCTTGTAAAAATGAAACTCTCCTCAGGGCAATAAAAGTGCGGCGAGCCTTTAAGGAAATCAGTACTTTGTCTGGTAACCTACCTTCATGAACAAAGACTGGTCCTCTTGGTCAGGACAGCTCCTCACTGCCAGGCAGAACTGCTCTAACGTAACTGGAAGGGAAGAAACAGGAAAGGTGAATGACCTCCCTTCTGCCCCCGAGCTCCTCTGGTGTGGAGAGGAACATGGTAGTTATAACAGATACAGGGGGCATGCTACTCCCCATCTTTCCCTGGTGATGGGATAGATAGAGCTCTCCCTGTCCTCGGAGTGGGTGACTTCTGCACCACTGCGAGCTGGGATGACAACATCAGGGCACAGGGTCATGCCCATCAACCGAACTCTATCCTAGACCTCCAGGAGGTCCTGCGTTCTGCCACCAATGACCAGCTGGTCCCCCGAAGACCACACCAAATCCCTGTTTCGTGTGATCTCCATTTAGAGAACCACCTGCTTTTGTAAATTTGGCTGTGGTAGATTTTCTGTCTCAGTCTTCTGTCGTGATTCCCATGAATTTAAGGCCTCTCTTGGTGTGAACATGATAATGGTCCCCAGTGTTGACTCAAGCAAATCCCCCAAACTCCCCTACGTATTTCAAGTCACATTTCCCCAACCATCCTTCTCCAACAGAATGGCAGAGAGAAACTCAGGAAAGCTCACAAAAACAGAAAACAAGAACCTTTTAACGATCCATTTAAATTGGCCATGAAAGCTCTAGGAATATTAATTTAGACAATTTACAGAAATCACATTCCCTTTCTCTGTCACGGTGGCCTGGCTCCCATCAAAAGCCCACACAAGTGGGCACCCCCTTTTTATTTTGGTCAAACAAAACTCCAAACCACACACTGCCTTCCCTGCACACTGTTTTGACTATATTACTTCACTTTTAAAAATGCTCCCATGAGTCCCTACCACCCTCAGATTTAAATCTACTTGTTTAACAGGCATTAAGGGTTTAACTTAGTCAACCATCTAGATGAGCCTATTATTTCTAGACTCAGAGCAGTGTTCACTCTCTACCTGCCATAACCTTTCACCACCGTCTGCTGGGCACAGTCCCACCACTTGCGTTGGAGCAGAGCAAAGCCCAGCCCTCCACCGGAACCTTGCAGGCCTGCCATCCAACCGTTCAAAGTCACTGACCACCTGGGGTCCAGCCCAACCTCCACAGAGTCCACAAAAGTGGGCAGAGCTACACCCAGTCTCATGACTGAGGGAAGGCCTCATTCCATTGTTCTGACCCCAAGGATGTCTGGATGTCATGTTTACAAAGACAGATATTTTGAAGAGAATTATATCATCAAGAATGAATTTTCATCAAGCGTTGTCTGGGTAATTTTTTTGTGTTGTGTTCAATGTTACCTAATTACTTAACCTAATGTTAGGTAATTACCTAACCTGATGTTACCTAAACACAAATCTTTAGACAGTTTCTATCTATGACTAAATCACTCTATGCAGTTTTAACTTTTATCAGTTGTATCTTGTACTGATGATTTTTTCCACATCTAAATGTTTGCTCTGATCCAGTCAAAGTGTGCTCAGAACCTAGAGAGGGGTCAGGGTTGCCTGCTTTACATATATATGCCCGCCCAGTCATCAACGGGCTAAAACAAATAGTAATTACATAGAATCTTAAATTATTTTAAACAATCAAAAAATTTTACAAGAGTTAAGAGTTGAAATACAATACTTTCCCCATAAAAGGAGCTCAACAGAAACTCAGCTCGAGATAAGAACCCGGGCTAGGCTGAGTTCATACGAATGCTTTTGCTCTCACCGATTCAAAACACCCCCCACCGCCATGGAAGACTCTGGAAGCAACAACCCCTCTCCCTGAACATTGTCATCGGCTCTGTTTTGGTGTGACAAAATATTGAACTCTATTGTCTGAGGATGAATCAAGAATAATCTACAAATTCAGGTGCTAGGTTTTCTTTAGACAACCTTTTTTGAAGGTGGCTATTTCATTTGGTAAAGGTTTATGCTGTGACTTGGAATCTTCCTGAGCACAGGCCATTGGAATCTAAACCCTTGCTACTTGCTGCCTTGGGGGGCTCCTGGATTCTCGCCCTCACCTCTCCTCCTCTGTGGTGACCCCAGTGCCATACCTCCAACTGTCTATGGCTGGACTCCACTGTGACACTTAGTTGTTCACAAGACGTGGCAACCAGGCACGACAGCTGTTTCTTTGAACCAGTGGACTTCCATACCCCGCCAACCCTTCCCTGAATTTTCCCATTTCTGTGGTACTGTCATCCACCAGCCAGTAGGCCCAGATCTCTGATTCTTCCTTCCCGTCACTGAGCCTCCTAATGCTTCTTGCACAACGTCTCCCCGATGCACCCCTTTCCCACGGCCCAGGTGCCACTTTGACACTGCATAATGCTTCTGCCTCGCTCCCCAACCTGGATGCCCCGCCCCCCTCTCCTGGCCCTGTGGCCACTGCTGCGCCCACAGGAAAACTCGCACTGCCAGGGCTCTGCCCGCACCTCCTCCCCTCTGCATCTCAGCCCCTCTTCCCTGGTGCAACCCCCGCCCCCCGCCCCCCGCCGCCAGCTCCTCGCTATCATTAATCCACAGCTGGGTTCCTGGCCACACGATCCACTCTGTCTTCTTCCCATCTGCTCAAACCCTACCCTTCTGGGCGCAGCCAGTCAAGGCAAAGTCAGACAGACCTCACGCGTGGTCTTTACCGCCACTCCCAGCCACATGTTCTTGGACGAACTACATGCTCTCCCTGAGCCTCAGTTTCCTATAGTCACCTGTGGAGACCAGCGCCTGCCTTGTGGAGGTGGTGTGAGGGCGAAAGGAGTGGCCAGAGGCCAAGGCACAGTGTCAGGCACGGCATTGGCCCCCCCACTCTGCACCTCGGAGAAGCTTTCTCTTTCCCCATCACACGGACTTCTTCCCGGCTTCATACCTTGATGGGACACATTACACGCTGGCTTCTTCTCTTTAAATTGTTTTTTGGCTGATAGGTGCACACGCTGCCTTGTCTGAGGAAGGAGCCTCCAGAGACAGCCTTGTGACTTTTCCCGAACTCTGGTCTATCCCTGTCGTGTCCAACGTGCCCAAAGTCGCCACCCAGTTTTGTGGAACTGGACTGAAGGGCCCTGTGGGAACACAGGGCCCCACAGACGGAGCTTGCCCCTAACTGGCTGGCTTGAGTTCGTGAGGCCCGCACCTGTCACCCCGTCTACACAAGCAACAAGAGCCAACCTTGGCCACAGGGCACCAACAGAAGCAGAGCACACGGATTGCCCAGTTGTTTTCCCCATGCCTCAGATGTCAGTGGGACGTACGTTCTCATGCCAGCAGCGGGCCTACCACTCACCTCGCCCCACTCTGATTGCTACCAAATCCCCAAAGAAGGGAGAGGGCATAGACACAGCCAGGTCCTCTCCGCCAGGCCTGTGTGGCCACCGCACCCAGGCTACCTAACTCACCGACAAGGCCTGCTCAGAAGCATCTCGACAAGGTTCACATTTCATTCCCCTCCCGCTCCCCTCCCCGACTTTCAAATAAGAAAAAAACAAACCAAACCCTCTAAAAATGAAAGCATCTGTGGTATCTACCTTCCTCTACCCCTGCTGCTGATTCAACGGGGGCTGACTGCCTGGTGAGAATAAGGCCGGCAGCCAAACTCAAGGCTCATGGCCGCGGTGCGAGTCTCCTTCTAAGACTCTGGGTGAAATGTTTTGGATTCGACGTCTATTGTTTAAACTGCTCTTCAGTGTCCCCAGTGCAGTTCCAGCAGTGGGGGGGGGGGGGGGGGGGATACCTTATATGCTTTCGTTTTTTTTGGTTTTGGTTTGTTTTTGTCGTCCCCGGGGGGGGGGGGGGGGGGGGGGGGGGGGGGGGGGGCTTCCACCTGTCTGAGGACAGTCAAGTTCCCTTGGTTCAACCCTTCCACTCAGTGTGACAGAGATTGGCCTGACAATAGCGGGAGAACAACAGATTTTGAGATAACAAGTCGCTTTGAGGTGGGGGCGGGGGGAGCCGAGAAAAAGTGACCCGATTGAAGTAAGAAAATGAAGTAAGTTAGAAATTCAAGTAAGGAAATGAAGTAAGAAAATGGTAGTTTGGGAGACAAAACTTACAGGCCAGCATGAAATACTTCTGTCTCCCCTTGTGAATATGGGCTGCCGTGGGTTCGTAGGTGAGTCCAACAGCCTTACCCATGCAGCCATTTCTGGAAAGGTAGACAGGACTTTGCAACACGGGAGATCCCTAAAACAAGGAAATGGTTGTACCTAGAATATCTTTCATTATGACATGTTGATGCAAATAAGGGGGGAAAGTAAGACAAACCAAATGCACAATAGCATTAAACTTATGTTTCCCTTTGAAGTATGGCTGTAAGATTGAGGAACTCCTGCTAAGTTAACAGGCACAGTGACCTTAAAGATAACATCAGGGGCTGTATTGCTCAGAAATCCTATCTCGGAATATCCTTTCAGCTTCTCTCTCAATCCCCATGACAGGGTCCTGGAGAACTGGGGTCCTGCCCCAGGTGCCAAGCTTTAAAGAGACTTGCTCAGCCATCCCTCTGTCTGCAGCCTTCCCCATGGGGCAATGGGGGAGTAACTGCCTGGAGTCCACACCCCACTTCTCCAGGTACCCAGGATCCTGGGTTTATAGCTTGAGTCTCTTCCCTGGGACTGTGTGTGTATCCCTAGACTCATGGGGTGGCCAAGGAGCAGCTGTTGGCAGGGTTGGACACAGACCTGGGGCTTCTAGATTGGAGGGTCCACAGAGTGTGGGATGGATCTGGGGGTGGGAATAGTCAGGGATCTGCAGGGGGGATGCTTCTCCCCATGCTGCTGAGTTCACAAAACTTCCCAGAGTGTGAGAATTGTAGACTGGAGCCTGGCCTTCTGGATGAATGAAGCTACATTTGTTCAGGCAGGAGGACAGAGTATATTTTCTTCAACACTTTGTCAGCTTGTTTTATACACTTCCCCTGGGCCCCACACGGAGCAGGGCAGGCTTGGAGAATGAAGACCTGATGCTAAAACACAGGCTCATCCAAACCTCTTCAAAGCCAGGTGCTTCCATCTATCTCTGGAAAGAGGACACCGGTCCCAGCTGCGTCTCTCATCTGGCAGGAGAAGGAGGCTTTCACAATGAAGGAAACCAGCCTCTTCTTAGGGGCTGCAGAAATATGGAGGCTGACATCTACCCCTAAACAGAAGGTTCCACCTGGAGGAGTGTGACAGTGGAGGACCCTGGGGCCTGGGCACCGTGCTCTGGGAGTGGTGTCCTCCCTTGCTGAAGCTTCCCAGGCACCAGGGGCGGTGGGTCCCACATCTCCAGCTCAGGTCTGCCTCTCTCTGGGAGCCTTGAAGTCAGGTTCACTCGGCACCCACCCCCGAGGCTCCTGGTCAGGGGTGCCGCCCTTGCTCTATGGCACAATGTGGAGCACGCTGGTGGCTGTCCCTCAGCCCTCTCCTCTCACGTATGCGTGACAGTCTGCTCTCAGCTCACTTTGTAGAACCATCACTCCAGACCTCTGAAGTCCCCCGCCCACCTATTCATCACAACATAACAGGGAAATGTTGAAAGAGAGAGAGAGAAAAAAGAGCTTCATCTTTGCAGAAAGAACTCTACCTTTGTTTTCAGAATCAACACGGAGGGTGAGCAGGGGCTTTTAACTTCTTGGCAACTAGCAGTTGGGGCAGATCTGGCCTCTTGCCCATTGAGATGTGGTGAAGGGGCGTGGAGCTGGCCCGCAGGGGACTTCCATGCCAGGCAAGGTGCCACGGCTCCCTGCCTGGTCCCCTATCCTGTTCCGGCTCACATGATCCATTCCAGAGAGCAGGCAGAACATGGCACGTGCCCCCCGCCCCCGGCTCCGTGCCCATGTCTGGGAACACGACGGGAGCTCACAGGGCCCAAGCTCTTCTCCAGGCAGACCAGTTCTGCTTCTCTGTAACTGAGTCTCTGCCTGAGTACTGGGACCACAGCACCTCCAAAGGGACAGCCTTTGGACAGAGAGGGGGGACCTCTGCTTCTCCAGTGCAAACCCTCCTTTCAACCCTCTCGGCCACCCCCTCACTGAAGGTCTTGGTCCTCTCGCTTGCTGGTCACACTCCCATATTTTGTTCTTCATCCTCTGCTCATGCCCGCCCTGGGTCTCTTTCCCCAGTGTAACCCAGCCAGGGAAGTTTCCCTCAAGGGAGCTTGGGTGTGAGGGTCACTCTCCAGCTCTGTCCCTTCATTGGCCTCCTACTGTCTACCCAGCAAAGGCCAAGTGCTGTCACGCAGCGTTCAGCACACCCCACGACCCTCTTCAGCCCACTTTTGCAATGTTGAATTTTGTTTCCTGGCCTCTCCCCCGAACACTTCCCTTCTGGCAGAATAGAGGCCTTGCCATTCCCTGAACAAGGCCTTCACTTTGTCACCTTCATGTTTGTCCACACTGTAGCCTCCTCCCGGAATGCCCTGCCACACTTCCAACATGGGGATCCTGTTCACACTTCAAGACCCAGTACTGAGGGAACTTCTGGAAGCCATCTCAGAGTCTTGTGATGTCTGCAAGCTCCCTGTACCTCTTCTGGGCTTGTCACATTCCACCCGGCAGGGCACACGTACTCATATCTTATTCCTCCCCTACACTGAGAAGGGTCATAGATCATCCCAGCCCAAAGTCTTGCAAACAGGAGGTCCTGAAAACTCTGTAAGCAAATAAACTGCCAAGTGTTTCCCCTGCCCCCTACTCCTTTGAAATCTGTAGGAGTTGTGTCCACAGGCAACATGTCCGTTTGGCCAGGCCCTGGATGGGGACAGCAGTGGGTCCTCCCTGACATCTTGGAATCCTTGACACTAGTCTGAGCCATGGGAGTGACATGTGGATAACTGGCTACCAAGTGCTAGATGTGGGCACTTCTTGCGGGGAGCAGGGGCAGGCTGTGGGGTGGGGGGGCAAACCCTGTTTGCAGCGTGTGGGCCTCGGGAAGAAAGTGCTCCCCTCTCTCCATGCCTGTGACATCACATACCCATCTGATCTTCCTTCTTGGGGCTCTTCCCTGTGAAGCTGGTTTCAAAGGAGAGCCAGCTGTGGCCTCTGGCTCAGGTCAGGCACACAGTCACCAGAGGGAGCAAGCACACTGGTCACTAACTTCCCAGATAGAGTCCTTTCACCCTGGGGGGGGGGGGGGGGGAGCAAGTGTGGCCATTCGCTCAGCAAGACATGAAGGCTCAGCTCTTCTGGACTCCCCTCTCTGGAACCTGCAGTCTTCCTATGTGTGGGGAGGCTGCTCACCCTCAGGTGGGTGGGGCACTCTCTTGCTCATTCAGTGTGACCCTCAGCTCACCATGGCCAATGGGTGCTTATAAGGTGGACACCAGTGGTGACCACTATTGCCATAGCTTCTCCCTGGCAGAGAGCCTTCCCCCTGGGACTGCCCCTCCCACCTGCAGACCCCTTGTTGGAAAGACAACTCCGACAGTGACACTCAGCTGGAAGGTCACACTCCCCCCCCCCCCCCACACTGATCCATGAAGAGGAGTTGACCAGTTTTGGAAAACCAAGAGCTGTGGACTCCAGATATAGCATTTAAATCAGGAAGATAATGGACATGACAGCCGTGAGCAATCATCTGGGGTGCGGCATCAACCCGGATGTTCTATTTTGAAGGGCTCGCTTCTCAATTTAACATAATGCTATGCTCAGGACTTGGGTATCTCTATGTCCTCAGGCCTCTCTGCCATTCCCCATCATGGTGGCTTACTCACAGGCCCCAGGTTCCCTCATGCTGCACACGTCCAGGCTGGATTTGGTCCTATTCTCTCCACCTTGGTGCCAGAACCAGCCCAGCCCACCCCATATCACCCTTAGCGCTTCCTCCCACCTCAGCCTTCACCTCCCATCACTCTCAAGGTCCTGTAGATTCCTGTAATGTCTCCAGAATGGCCTCCCCCCACCCCCAGTCCTGCCACCACCGTTTCTCAGCTTGTATCCTCATAGATGCGTGCTGGACAGCCTGGCCTGGCCTCCCTGGATCACAATTCATGTCCACATCACAGCCGCAAATGCTTCCTACAGCCCCAATCTGGTCATGCCTTCCCTTGTTCCAGATCTTTCCCAGAGCCTTGCTGACTGTGGAGGTGGACAGTGAAAGCTCCCAGACGAGGCTCACAAAGGCCTGTGGGATCCTGACTCTTGTTCCCTACGTGCGCCCTGCCCTTCAGACACACCATACCACAAGTGCTTTCTCAAATCATCCATGAATTTCACACCACCCATTCTGCTCTTCCTTCTGCTTATAATGCCCTTTCCACCTTTGTAATATAGGTAAATCTTACCCATCCTTGCTGGCTGCCTCGCCGAGCACTTAATGGGGAGCCACATGAACCCCATACTTAAGTCTCTCCCAAGTTCTCCCAGAGCATCTGGTCTATGGAAACTGTCATCCAGCTTTGACTAATGCTCCTTGAAAGCAGGGGTCATTCCTTACTGGATCTTTCATCCCCAGAACTTTACACAGTTCCCAGCCCATTTCAACACATGCTTGTTGGACGAGGATGGGTGAATAAGGGAGTGAAGGAAGAGTGCTCTACATCCGAACTGTTTCTGAAGGACAACTGAATAGATGCTGGACTCAGGTGGGGCAGGACCAGATTTTAAATGCTTGTTCTCCATGGGGCAATCAGAGTTTGAGAGACGAAGCAAGCTTCAGCTTCCATGGGACATCCCACCATTTTGTCCCACAATCCGACGCAATACCTCGATCCTATCCCTTAGGACTGACACAGTCTTCATGTTCCTTGCAAGAACAATCAAAGCAAACTGAAGTCAAGTGCTCACAGCTGTAATTGGTCCTGCACGGCTGGGACTTGAGGCACCTCTGGTGCAGAGATCAGAACCCGAGTGTCTCCTTAATTAACTGCTGACAAAAGCTTTTTGTGGCAATTATCAGAAAAATTCAACCACCCTGTCCATGGCCCAGAATGGGTTTGCATAAAATTTAATTTTCTTAAACTTCTCAGGAATGAAGAACTATCAAATGTGCACAAGACCAGGAACTCTAATGTTCACTGCATCCAGAAACTGCATTACATATTAAGAAACGGCTATTTCTAACACTATAAAAAGTCATTTTTTCTGCCAGGTTATGTTTTTGTGAACAGCTTACTTTCTGGTTCATGTACTTGGACCCTCACGATCACAGCAGTAGGAGGTTAGACATGAGCTCTACCACACGAGCTTTTTGCTACACTCTCGGGCACAGAGCACTTTCCCCCATAATTAGAGAAATCTGTGGGAATTTCTTTATTTTCCAGGCTTCCATTAAGAGAGAATTTCCAAGGGATTTTTCAGCGGAAAAAAAAAAATCACAATAAACAGCTTCCTCCATCTCTACTTACCCTGATGTTAAATAAACTTCCCCTGTTGAGTTTTCAATACCCATTTTGATACAGCAAATCAGGGGACCTACATGTTAGTAAAGGAAGGGGACGAAAACCTTCCTGTTAGTTATCTTGTGGTCACTTTCCTATCTAATACTCTAGGCCACTTTAAGTGTATATTTAAACTTGTTACTTGATTATATCTCAGAGGATCGAATGATGCTTTTTTTTTTTTTTTTTTCCTTTTTGGTTCTCACATTACTGAGTAAAAGCCATCATTTTCAAGTTCGTAGAGCATTATGTTTTCTCTGCAAATAAAATCCCATAACTCTCAAGCAAAGAGAGAGGTATATTCATAAAGAGGAGACAGAGCCCTATTTTTCCTCCTGACATTTGGGATCTAAGATAGGTTAAAAATGATGCTTTTATCTTTGGTGATTTATCAAACTCCAGATTTCATAAAAGATAAACAGATGCCCTAAAGAAAGGATATATCATCTTAATGTTTCATTGTGACACTTCCGGTATCTGAAGAGCATGTATATTAAAGATCTCCCCTCCAAAAACTCAATAGTTCCTATGATTTACAGAGTCATTTCTTGTTTTTAAAACACACTGAAGTGAGAACAGGCCAGGAGACACCTTAAAAAAAAAATGGTCACATTTGAAACATACAGATTATTTATAGACAAAAAAACTGAGAGCTGAAAGAAAATCTGGTTATCAACAGACAGTTGCTTTTTCTATGTTTTTTTCTGAGTTCATTTTGGTTTTTGTGTGGGTGGCTCATGTGAACTCAAAGGTTATTTGCTAAATGTTTTGTGAGACTAGAACATGTTGTCCTTTAAAATCTAAATTTAAATTTGTTTGTTGCAAATATGTTTAGCTTTAGAATATGGGATATGGGATCATGTTTTTAAAATAGAAAATCATACCTAGACTTGCTATGACAAGACAAGAGTTCCAATGCTCCTATTTTTAATTCACAATTTAGAAGGTATTATTCTTAATCATATTCCTAGCGGGAAAACTCACAGTACAGAGTTCATCAGTAAAAAAAAAAAATTTGTTTCTTTTTTACTTCTGTGTTGCTTTCACCTGCCAGCATGGGTACTGATTAATCTCATTTTGAAACTACTTAGGTGCCAGGAGCTGTAAAATCAGTGTGGACTGCAGATCACATCTTTGCAGTACAAATATAAGGTACATTTTTCAATCACACAATGGGGAATAAAGGAGAACACCCCAAGTTTGGGGGGTGCTCCTTTTTTCTGCCTCTTTAGCAATACTGAGCAACCAGGTTCAGATCCAACCAGCAGTTCTGGGCCCCACAAGGTGGGCAGATGGCAGCAGTCAACTGGGATTTCAATCCTCCTTCTGCTGTGTGACACTGGGCAACTTACTTAATCTCTCTGTGCTTAGCTTCCTCAGGTGGAAATTGGATAGACAGTGGCCCCTTCCTCACTGCCTTGGTGGGGGATTAAAGGATACTCCCTCCCCCACTTTTTGCACAGGGCTTGATACACTGAGTCCTCCCCAGGTGTTAGCTGCCCTCATGATTACAGGGCCCTAGTGCTTCCTCACGTGATTTTTCATTTCATCCTCACAGAACACCGGTGAGTTGGAAAATATAAGATGCACTATTCGGAGACAAACACGGTTAAGAGTAGTGTAAACCAGTACAGGCCGACTTTCATGTAGGAAAGTGTGTGTTCAATAAATACACAAAGAGAAATCTCCAAAAGTTCAAGAAGGCTGTAACTCCCAGCCTCTGGTGTTTATCTGTAGGAAGGAAAGCCCTCGGAACGTTGGTAGTGGGAGGGTTTTCCTCAAAATCTGATGCCTAGAAAGCTTTTCCGAGCAAAGCTTTAGGGTTAGCCAGCTTGAGGGTGAAGCCCTTGGTTGGATGCGATCCTCGGCAATTGATTCCTCCACTGAGCCTGTTTCTCAACGGGCTTTGTGAGCTTGTTGTGGAGACCGAAGACATGACATGGGTCTGGCCCAGGGGAAACCCTCCACAGATGGGGGCTGCAGTGATCATTACAGTCAGCCGAGATACTGGGGCTCTAGGGATAAGTGACATTTTCTTAGCATCTGGGTCAAGGACCACAGCTAAATTCTGTTCTTAACAGTCTCCTCCACAGAGCAGGTATCATGCAGGAGTTAGACTTTGCTTTTTCCACTTGTCCCCTTCTTCCCAGAGCAACAGAACTCTCGGGTCATTTGTCACAAAAGTTTCATACACTGCCACCTCCTTCAGAGACTGAGTTGGCAGAGTCCTCTCAAGACAGCTTTCTTAGTGACACACTCCCAGTGGGGTGATTAGGGGCCTCAGGGGCCCAGAGGCCAGTGTGATGGCATTTCTTGGGGGAACAGTACTTGGGGTCTTTGGGTTGGGCTGACCCAATCTGCAAGTTTACCCATGTGACCACAGGGAGAAGACGAGGCTCCGGGGGAGAAACCCCAGCATTATGATGACAGGAGCAACCTTCCTGATGCTGGAGAAGGGCTCTTCTGTAGACTCACGCCTGGAAAGCCTGGGAGCCACACTGTGTCTCACCCACTTTCCCAGAAGGGGAAAGGCTAGGAATGTGGTACAATGTTGGGCGGTCTGCAATGTAGAACTTTCTCTTCCTGTGTCCGTTTGCTCATGAAGCGATGCTGCACGCTCTGCCAAGGGTTGGCATGCAACAACGCTTCCAGTGCAGTCACATTTCTTCTTTTCTTTTTAGAAAAGATGGTAAGAGCCACTATCTGCATTAGCCCAAGGTACCCCTACGCTCCTACTTAAAACAGTCTCCATTTCTTCGGGTGTCTCCCTCAGCAGGAGCCTCCACTCTCATCTCTGTCCCTTGGAACAATCTTGTGTAAGCGCAGGGAAGGCGAGTCCACCTCTTGGCATTCCAGACGGCCCCTCGCTGCTGTCCCAGACTTCAGGCTTTAGGGACCCAGCAACTCCTGCAGAGGACTGGAACAGTCACATGGGCTCTCCCAGGTGTCTTGCACTCTGAAATGAGGACCCTCAACTCCCCGCTGCACATTTTGCTCTCAGGAACGAATGGGTCTGAGGTTCAGCCATGTGACCAGGATAGAGGTAGCAAAGCTGGAGATGGTCTTTCTCTTCCGCCTTGGGGCCTCCAAGATGCTGCTACAAATCGTGCCTGTCCATTCTTGGCTCTCTAGACCCCCTGTCCTGCTTCTACCACCCACATAGTTAACAGGTGCTAGACAAAGAGGAAGGTCAGCATCAGGGGCAGCAGTACCCAAAGCTCCTCCCTCCCACCCCAGACCACCTGTCAGGGCACGCTGGGGCTGCTTCTAAATCTCGTCCCACTCAGCAGAGGGTCCCCATGGGAAAAGAAGGCACACAGGTTGTCTCAGCCAACACAATACCTGTGGTACCTACCCTCCTTCCCCACCTGCCAGACCTCCATCTCCAGCAACAACAGCAAAACACACTGAAGAAATCTGTATTCAAATGAGATGTGTTGACTTTCGACTTCGGTTCCACCCCAGAGGGCAGGTTTGCTCTTCAAGTGCAGAGGATTTAGAGTCTTGGGGCACTTCTGTAGTGGAGTGTAAGGGGAGGGGGGTGACGAGGCCCTAAATTCATGCGAGACTCCTGGATGAAGTTATGGCATTTTATTTTTCTGAGCTTGAATAGCGAAATGCACGTTCATTGAAGTGGTAAGTATATTCCCAAAGTTCCCTGGAAGATGAATGCCAAAGCTAAAACAAAATCGAGGTGAATGTAGTTTGTTTAAAGAATAGCCCCATTAACAATGGGGGCGAAAACCCCGGTCACATGAAGGATACTGGAGTAAGCACTCACGGATAAAATACAGCAAGAATGCTGTAATAACACATATGATCACATTTTTATTAACAAAGAAAGTCTGGTTTGGAAACAAATCGTCCCTGAGAGGAGTCTGAAATTAATCCTCTGATAGGCAGAAAACCACACTACTTACATATTCTAATCGTAATTACAATGTGCTCTTAATGCGAACATTCTAGATTATTAGTCACTTTATTAAGAACCAGAGAAGGGACTTCTGCAGCATAATGAGAGCACCTTTCAAGCTCAGAGGAGGGAAAAACCAAGAGACAGTTCTACATGGAGCTGGAGAATTGTGGATGTAATTTATTTAATAAAAGTGCTTAGTTTCTCTTTTTTATTTAGGAATTGGCACACCCTTAGGGGTTCAGACAGCACTGTGCTTCTGAGCTGCTCTTTCTAGGGCAAGATAAAAATGTGGATCACAGAAAAATAACAATTTATCATTGTAATGGTTACATCCCACTTCAGAAACCACTAGAGACTGCTTAACATTTTTATTTCAAACATGGTTTTCCCGAGTCTTCAGGTGACAACGGATACTGATGCCAAAAGGCTTTTTGTCCATTTTTTCCTAATAAAAATGGCTAGATTCTGAGTTCATTTTCATCTGGGGTGACATTAAGGTCTGCGCTTTCGCGGACTGATCCTTCCCTTCCCTCCTTTGTGCTCTTTCTTTGAAAGTCTCCAAAGGCAACATCTGGGCCCAGTCACCGAAGACAGATGGGCTCCTTCTACTGCTTCTCCCATCCCCTGGGGACCTCTGGTAGCAGCACAGCATGCTATTTAAATGTAACGATACGCTGACGGGATTGTCCCTGCGCAGTGTGTGCTTGGTGCGCTCCTACCATGAGAACCCATTTTGTATCTGTTCAAACCTCCTCATTACGACGGCTTTCTCGATCTCAAAACATTCCTGGGATTTCTAGATGCTGTCATTGAGCTAATTCTTCTTATTTTTTCTTCTGTGACTTTCTACAGCCAAATTGTCTTCCTCTGACACTGAAGGGGGCCAATTTCCTGAAAATAATCACTTTTGCTGCTGTTGTTATTAACGGGTAAAAGGTAGGGAATCCATTCGGATTTCTTCTGTGCTGTGGCAATAGTAAATCTTTGATGTTTCCTGCCCATGTTAAGACTTCCTACACTGGAACCTAACTTGCTTAATCGTTCTCTTGTTCTTACGCTTTAAGAAACAAGGATCTAAATGTTCCACTTGGGTAGTGGGAACTAAGGACTTTGTAGAGTAGTAATTAACAGTAATAAAAAATTTTTATTGAACCCTAACTATGGATCAGATGCTAAGGTAAGGGCTTTCAAGTGTAGTCTCAATAGCCCCATGAGGTAAATATCACATTATCTCCATTTTATAAACAAAGATGAGACGAAAGCTCAGAGAGGTTAATCACTCACAGTCACACAGCAGATAGAGGTAAACAAATCCTCTGCATTCAGTTAACCGGACTCTGGAGCCGGAGTTCTCAACCCTCACACTAAACTTAATTTTGCTCTCAACAGATGGGATGAGTGGTTCAAGGCGTAATGGTCAGTGTTTCCAAGGCAAAGGCGTGTGAGTTCAGGGATTCTTTGATGCCCCCCTCCAAATTTACTCTCACATCCTAATGTTTAGAAATGTGCCACCTGGAGTCCACGTGGTTCCTGCTCGTGTCCTGGGAAGGGTAGTATCTGGGGTCAGTACACAGAGGAGCAACGGGAGGAGCCCGGGTGCTGGGGCCACAGACAGCCCTGAGAGTGGAGCCACACATGTCTACACAGAGTGAAGAAGAAGGCCTGGGACGTAACTGCCTTCATTAAAGGTGCCTCGTGTGCTGCTTTATATCCCAGGTAAGTTTTAGCCTGATCAACAAATCTGAAAAAAAATACCCTACCAACAGAAGAGGGGTAGAGGTGGTTTGCAAAAATTTCTCAGGGGCTGAGGTTGGTGCTGAGCACACCAAGACAGTCCAGGAAGCAGACAGCCTTTGGGCTCCAGGACCCAGCCTCTGTGGCAGGCAGGCCAGCATGGACGCTCAGATGCTCCTCCAAGAGCTGTCCAAACAGTCCAACCTTTTGCAACGTTCTGACTATCCCTGAATTCCATGTGGAGAGTTCCCCACAGGATGGAGCGTGTACGAATGATTCAGCAGTTGGGTTTTCATTTGTGTTGAATAAACTGGCATTTTGGTTTATACAGCTGTCACCTTTGAGTTTGATTAAGGTAAGTCAGTTCCCCAGAGCCTCATATACTGTGGGTGTGCAGACAAATTAAAATTTCTGGATCCACAGATGAGGGAACTCAATCCTGTGCCTTAATGACCTGTGGGGAGGGAATCTTTTGCCCTCCCTCAGCCCCTCTCAGCCCCACGCTGTGCTCCTCCATTCCCTCCCCGGGGACAAGGGGGAAATCAATCCAAATCTAGGGTGCTAATGAGGCCGTGGTTATGACGGAATGTGGTCACTGTGGAAAAAGGCTGCTCCCTGGGTGTGGTGTCCTCAGGCCCCATGAGGAACCCATGCTCTGGGCATATTCACTTGTGCATTCTCATTCCTCTCCATACTCTTGAGCCCTGTGTCATGAAGCTCACCAAGGTCCCAAGCACTGGATTGCGCCTTGAGGGAGAGAAGAGGCCAGGCTCGGTCTGTTCACCCCAGTCTGGCTCTTGTCAGCTTGCAGGGAGGGCAGCCTCCGATTATTAGTCACTGGGCAGCCCCACAGTGACTAATAATGTGGTGCTCTGCTCTTCTGGTACTGCCTGGTTGGGGAGGGAGGGTGGTGGCCAGGCTGTGAGGTCGGGTGGGATGCAGGCACTCCCGGGTTGCTGGCTTGACTCTTAACAGAACCCATCCAGGAATTCCACCCCACGAGATGGTGCCTGAGGACACACCAGGACTGGGAGGCGGGCCCCGGAGCTGTGGTGGTGACCAAACCGGACCCTGCCTTCCCAGGGCCAGCTGTGTACTTGGTGGGACGGCAAACCCCACACAACAAACAAACACAGTGAGAGCCTTTTTAAGACCACCCCCCCCGAGGTAAGAGGATATGATGAATGTACGAATGATTCTTGAGGCTAACAAATTTTTCAAGAATAAATTGCCGTATCTTGATGGATCTTACTCTGTTTTCAAAGTTTCATTTTATTTTCTGTGATTTGGGTTTGTTGGGATCAAAATGGATGCTCAACCTCAGTGCCGGCGCTCCTGACATCGAGGCAGGGTAACTCTTTGCTGGGGTGCTGTCCGCGGCCTGTGCGGTGTTTAGCAGCGTTCCTGGCCTATACCCACTAGCAACCCCTGCTTGGTTGTGGCAACAGAAAATGTCTCCAGATGTCGCTAAATGTTCCCAGGAGGGCACAGTCGCCTCTGGTTGAGAGGCACCACTTTAAAAGGCTGAACTGGGTTCTCGCTAATTCGAGGATTAGGTTGACGTAGTGAGTTGCGGTACTTGAAATTCTGCAGGCAGCGATCCTATTAAAGCACCCTCCCTTTAGCTGTGCGTGCACCCTCCGTTTTGTTTACGTGGGAATGGCAGTCCCTGTTGGGCAGAGGGCCACAGCTGAGGGGCCCGCCGTTTGCCAGCTGGCTTCTATCAAACCTGTGCTGTTGGCAACCGTCAGGTTGTGTTGGATGCACTGTTCCCGGAGTTTAGTGTTGGGTTTTGTGGGTGTCGTTTGGTCAGTGTTCCTGGTAAGTTGGAGGTTAAGTTATTTCGGGGCCTTACATTCAACGTGAGGGCTGGTGTGGGGACTGTCCTTTGACTGCAGTCTTATTCCCAGGTACCCTGCAGCCCCCAGAGCCTCCCAGTTATAAATATTCAACAAGAGCCAACTCACCTCTATGGATGTGTGCCAGAGACAGGGAGGCAACATGATGAAGACACGAGTTCCAGGCACTGAAAAAGTCCTCTTTCTTGGTCATCACCTGTCAAGTGGACAGAATAGAAATAACCACCGATGATCTTCTCGGAGAACAGAGCTTAGAAACAAGGTAGATGGCAAATTTGCACATTTTTAATACCACCTTAAGCCTGGGTAACTTGCAAGGCTGGCCTCCGTGACCCACAGAAGTTATTTGTTGATGAAGAAATGCCATCAGTGTACTGTGAGTCCAGCTTCTATGTTTGTAGGAATTCCTCACACAGAGCAAACGTGGCCACTACCAGCTGCCGACTCTGGAGATGGAACAGGCGTCCAGGAAACAATGTGAAGGGGAGAGTGCAAGCATTGATAAAGCGACACTGTGTTAACTGGGTCGCTCGCTGCCTGAGGAATTGGGAATAACAGAACGAACTGCGTAAGTCTAATCTGCAGCAAAACGAACCTGCCTTCCCTCCCGCCTTCCTTTTGTTGTAGGCAGGTACTTCCATTCGTTCTCAAGTTGTTTCTTGAATGCCTGTTAGGTCTCCAGAACTGGCATTTGGCCGTGGCCAGGTGTGATGTGTGTGAGGGGCCCCCAGGAGCGTGGAACCTGCATGCACAGCACCTCCACATCATCCATCCCTTCAGCTGGTATACCCTATGGAAGGTGATCTTTCAATCACACCAACCAAGGGAGTTGTTTTACTTTGTTCTTTGCTTTGTTTTGTTGTTGTTGTTGTTGTTGTTGCTGTTTTTTAGTTGGCGAGGAGTGAGGAAATAGAACCAGAAGAAGATAAGAATGAAGAAAATACACAAAGAGAAAGATGCCGAATCACGAAGCTGGCAGTTAGTCATTTACGTGGAGCTAAGAGCAGATTCTTATCTGACCAGAGAAGAGTGTTAAATTTGTCACTTCTGACTTTTCTTTGTTTCTTCTTGCCTTTTCTTTTTTTTGTTTCGAAAACCTAACAGTTTGATATTTAAATTTTTAGCCTTTGTCTTTGCTCAAAGAAACGACACTCAAATAGAAAGTCAGACTCTATGCATCTGCTTCCCATTTGTTTTAAACTCACATGCCGAGCCCTGTGGTTGGAAGGTAACCTGCCCCCTGCAGCTCCACGGTTCCTGCAGGGCCTGGAGGACTTGCTTTGTCAAAGCCCTCCTATAACAGAACGCTTTGTGCTCCAGTGGAAAAACAGCACTGCAGAAAGCCTCTTCCCATGTATAATTTAGCATGATTACCTGGAGCAGCAGGCAGAGTTTGGAGGATCATGTCACATGAGCCTTGGAGTCTCCACCTAACTGGGGCGTCTTATGACAGTCAAGGGAGAGGATAATGTCTGTCTCGCTCCCTGAATCAGTACCTCTTGGTACTGGTGTCAAAATTACAGCTGAAAAGGTGTGATAGAGAATCAACTCTCAAGGAACGGGCTAGAGCACATCTCTGGCAGAGGTGAGGACAAGGGCTGGCCAAATACTCCTGTCCCCAAACGCTACCCATCACACTGCAGAGGAAAACGCCGGGCAGTCTGTGCTGGGGCCTCGTGGGTGGGCTCTCCTAAACATGTGTTGGTCGTCCCTTCCCTGTCCCCCCCTGGCTGTATGGGAAGGAGAGAGGAAGGGTACAATAGTGTGCAGATGTGTCCAAACAGAGCTGAGGGCATGTTATATTTTTAAAAAACTAAACATACACACTTAAGTCTTTCAATGGCCTGATCTAGAGAAAACCAGAAACAGAAAATTGGCTGGACAATGTAGACCCTGTGTGAAGAAGGGACTTCAGATGAGAAAACACTGCAGAAGGCCCTTTACAAAACTCGCTGTGACTGCACCCTCAAAAAGTACAAGGCAAAAAATAAAAAAAGCGAGTTCAAGTTAAGGGGAAAGGCCCCTTGAAGGCCTGCCAGCCTGTTCCTAAGTGCTTTTCCTTATATGTCAGCATCACAGTGCTGCAGCAGGACCCACTTGAGCAGGTTCAGAGTAACCTCGTTCCTGCTGGCAAGTGTCCCCTCACACCCCACACCAGACAGGAAGGCTGGCATGACTTACCCCCCACTGAAGGATGGCACCCAGGACTTGGAACATGTCGATAGAAAGGCAGATGCCCAGGAAAGTGACAGACTGACTGAGACGCCTGTGTCCCCTTGAATTAGAGTTTACTGGCAAGAAATAATAGGCTGAAGCCAATTGGGGGCTGCACAGTGGTCCACACGTCCAGGTGGGGCAGCCCAGGGACAGTGTGTGGGGTCCCATTCCAGCCCACTGTCAAGTGGTCAAAACAAGCAGATCAGAAGGTCAAACTCTGGTTCAGCCTTTAAGTGTAGACTCCGTGTGAACTCTAGGGTGTCACTGCCCACAACTATAATCCAGCTGATAGTTGCCTATGCAATACACAAGATTTTTAAATGTATTTGTTGTACCAATAACATGCAAAACAACAAAAATCAAGTATCTAATCCTCTCTCCTTACAAAACCTTAATAGGAGGTTTCTGGAGAGTGGATTTTTTTTTTTTTTTTTTTTTTTTTAATGGATGGCTGTTCTTTACTTCAAGCAGTAAACCTGCTACTGAAAACTTGTATGTAACTTAGCCTTATGTAAACTAAAGCCTTCTTAAAATGCACCAGACAACAGATGCTGTTTTAAGCTCTTCATTGCATTTGCTCACTGAGTCTTCAGAAGCCCCAGAGGTAGGAATTACTGACATCTTTTGATACCTTCCTTTTGCAGGTGGAAAACTGACACGGGGTGAGGAATTTGCCCAAGGTTGCAGAGCTGGATTGGGACTAGGCACCCAGGCTTCTGAGCCCATGTTTCTAACCACAGGCTACACTGCCTCCCAATGGACTAATGGGGAGTTGGTTCCCTGGCAGCACCTGTCCCTCCCAAATACAGTTCATAAAGATGCACTGTCACACATGGTCATGTGTAATGTGAACCATATTCCACACTTAAAACCTCTAATGGAAATAAATGCTTACTTCCTAATAAATCATCACACAGTTAAGACAGGGCTGAACTCATAAAGAAACCCCTGCTGGCCTCCCTTTTGATGGATGCCTATGTCCATTCTCCCTTCTTCTTTTCTAGAAAAAACCCCAAAAGATTTGGGCAGCAATATATCCAGTTAAAAATACTTATCTCCCTACAGAGGATCTACCAAAAAACCTCAGCTAACGTCACACTTAATAGTAAAGACTGAGTGCTTTCCCCCTAGGATTGGGAAGACAAGAATGTCTGTCATCACTTCTACTCAATGTTGTGTTGCAGATTCCAGCCAGGATAATAAGGCAAGAAAAAGAAATTAAAGGTTTAGAGATTGGAAAGGAATAAGTAAAACTCTCATCCAGAAAGACCTGATTTTCTATGTAAAAAATCCTAAGAAATGTATCATAAAGCTACTAAAACTAATTAGCAAATTAAGCAGCAAAGTCACAAGATGCAAGATTTTGAAAAAAAAACCAACTGAATTTCTATATTCTAGCAATGAACAATTGGTACTTGAAATAAAAATATCATTGTAACAGCATCAAACATATGAAATACTCACAGATACATTTTACACAGCATATGCGGTATCTGTACACGGAAAGGAAAAAACATTGCAGAAAGAAATTGAAAAGGAGCACACAAATGGAGAGCTATACTGTTCTTGTGGGCCAGAAAACTCTACATTGCTAAGATGTCACTTCTCATAGTGATCTATGGACTCAGCACAATGCCAAGCAAAATCCCAGCAGACTTCTGTGTGTGTAGAATTTGACACGCTGATTGTAAACCTTATATGGAAATACAGAGGATCTAGGATAATCAAAACCATTTTGAGAAAAAAAAAAAAACAAGTTGGAGGATTACACGAACTGATTTCAAGACTTAGTATAAAGCTAGAGTAAATGCAACAGTATGGTATTGGAATAAGAATAGAAATAATAGATGAATGGAGAAAAAAAGAGTCCAGAAAGCCATACAGGCATGGTCAACTGATTTTCGACCAAGGCACCAAGGTAATTGAATGGGGAAAAAAAGTCTTTTCAACAGTGCCAGAACAACTAAACATCCTCCTACAAAAGCAAACAAATAAATAAATGAACCTCAACCCTTACTTCACACCACATTAAAAAGTTAACTTGAAGTCGAGCACAAACCTAAATGTAAGACTTAAATCTAAAATAAAATTCAAAGGAAACCATGGGAGAACATCTTAGTGACACTGGGACAGACAAAGATTTTGTGAGATAAGACACAAAAAGGTTGAATTTCATCAAAATTAAAATTCCACTCTTTAAAGACCTTAAGGAAATGAAAAGACAACTAATGGATTAGGAGAAAATATTTGAAAAATCATGCATGTAATAAGGGACGTCTATACAGAATTTACAAAGACAGCTTACAACTCAATAGTAAGAAAACAAAATCCACTTTCACAAATGGGCAAAAATTTTGAACAGACGCTTCACCGAAGCAGATAAATGAATGGCAAATAAACACACGAAATAGATTTGAGAAATGCTAATTAACACCACAAAGAGAAACCACGACACATCCACCAGGATGGCTGACAGGAGTAAGACTGGCAATACTAAGTATTGGTGAGGATGTGGGGCAACTAGAACTCATTGTGGGTGGGAATGGCAAAATGGCAAAACGATACAGCCACTTTGGAAGACATCTGGTGGTTTTTTATAAACACATACGTACCATAGAATGCAGCCATTCCACTCCTAGATATTTACACAAGATAAATAAAAATACATGCCCATGCAAAGATTTGTATGAGAATGTTCAAAGAAGCTTCATTTATAACAGCCCAACTGGAATCAATCCATATGTCCACCAATTGGTTAATGGATAACCAAATTATAGTATAGCCATACACAGTAATACTCCTGCACAATAAAAAGGAACAAATTATTAATACACCCAACAATTTAGACAGATCTCAAATGCAAAAGACTATATACTGTGCTATTCCATTTACATTAAATTATAAAAAAAAGGCAATCTTATTTAAGAAGAAAAATCTGTGTTTTCCAGGAGTCAGAGCAAGGGGGGGTGGTTTGATTACAAAGGAGCAGGAAGGAACTTTTTGGGGTGATGGAAATATTCTATGTCTAGACTATATGCACTTTCCAAAACTCATTAATTTTACACTTAAAATTGGTCAATTTTAACATATATTAATTACACATATAAAATAAAAGTTGATTTTTAAAAAATGCTCACCTCCCCAGGCTCCCTTATAGCTAGAGTTAGATGTGTAGCCCCCATGGCCAAGGAGAGTGGGCAGAAGTCTACTGGGTGGTGCTTCTATAAAAGCTATTGTTTTCCTAATAAAAAAGAATACAGCCTGAGCTAGCATGTGCCTTTTTTTTTCTTCTTTGTCCTCTTCCCATTTCTTTGCTTGGAACTTACTGATCTCGTGAGCATAGGAACAGGTAATGTCACACTAAGGATTTATATTAAGGTTGCTGTAGCACATGACCACAATCCAGTGAGGTCACACAACAGAAATGTATACTCTCATAGTTCTAGAGGCTGGAAGTCAGAATCAAGGTGTCGCCAGGGCCACACTCCTTCCAAAGGCTGCTTTGCCTCTTCAGGGGCATCCTCACAGAGCTAATGGCCAGACCAGGAAGGGCCGCTCCTCACCTGCTCAGCCCACATCTTTGCCTTCTTGTTGCTCCTCTTACTTGACATTCTGTCTTGCCTTTCATGAGTCGGATAGGAGGGTGGGGGGTTCTTTATATATCTTTCTGCCTTCTTATATTTTTTTATGTCTTCCTTTTCTTTCTTTCTTTTTCTTTTCTTTTTTTGAGAGAGAGAGAGTGGGGGTGGGGAGGAGCAGACAGAGAGAGAGTCTCAAGCAGTCTTCACTCCCAGCACGGAGCCCAACATGGGGCTTGATCTCACGACCCTGAGATCATGACCTGAGCTGAAACCAAGAGTCGATGCTTAACTGACTGAGCCACCCCAGGTACCCCTTTATGTCTTTCTTTTTAAAAAAACTTTGTATAGTTCCCTCTCTCTCAAGTTCTTTCTGCCTCTGTTTTGAGACTTACTCAACCACTTTTTCACCCTTTTCTATTTTTAATTTTTCTGTATTTTTCTGCTGTTCTATATATTTTTCTCTTTTTCTAGGGTTTTTGTTTTTCTAGGTTTTCCCTGCCCTTTTGTATTTTTCCCTTCTGTGTTTCGGTCTCCCCCCCCCCCTGGCCCCCCTCCTGTTCTGTCTTTTTTCCTGGGCGAAATCCACTGCTTCCCCTTTCACTCCTGTCTTGGGTGTTCCACACACCAAATTAATTCTACCTTTTCTCTTTCGACTTTCCTCCTGATTTAACTTCGTTTTCTCTGACTGGCTTTGGGAAGGGGACCCCTCTCCTCCCCACCACAGCCACTCTTCCTGAATTCTGTCTTCTCCAAAAGGCCCCAGCCTCTTCCTGCATCGATGGCTGGGTGTTGGTCAGTTCTGTACTAGTGCCTCACAGAAAGCAGGGTGTCTGGGTCCAACAGCTGGCAGCTCATTGGTGGCTTTCTGAACTGGGAGTATGAGATTCTCTGCATCTCGGCCCTTTGAACCTACACTGCAATTCCAGGACAGCCAGAGAAACACATCTAGCTCAACGTCCTCCTACATCCTGGGAGAAAGGACACAGCAGGATACCTTTATATCTACTGTTCCAGCTTGTTTCCTATGAGAAGGAAAAGTAAATATGCTCAAAATGCCCAGAGAGGGTTGTGTCCTGGCTTTGGGAGCCTAAGGGGAAGGGCCAGCTATGGGGCTCATGTCTGGTCTCAGAGCTTGAGTCAGTGGCCCTCTGTCTACCACCCCCAACCTCAGATACTTGCCCATCCCAGCGGTGGACCAGGCTCCACTGCACGAGAATCTCCCCTTCTCTTAGAAGGTGGCAGGTGGCAGCACTACAGGGGTGGGGGTGGATGGAACAGCCCTTGTTTGGGGAGATAAGCCCTTGGGGTGAAAGGCTGGGATTCACATGTTTTCCTAGAGAAACAACATAAGAATGATGAATAACATGATAGAAGAAAGGGGTCCAACAACTAAGGCTTCCTGATTGCATTCACGTGTCCCACAGTGCTTGTCTCTGTACTAAGAGACATTCTTCTTTTTTTTTTAAGATTTTATTTATTTATTTGACAGAGAGAAACAGTGAGAGAGGGAACACAAGCAGGGGGTGTGGGAGAGGGAGAAGCAGGCTTCCTGCCGAGCAGGGAGCCCAATGCGGGGCTCGATCCCATCACAACCTGAGCCGAAGGCAGCTGCTTAACGACTGAGCCACCCAGGTGCCCCAAGAAAGACATTCTGATTATATAGTAAGTCCCAGAAAAGTCCAGTAATGGTCCCTAGATCACCCACCGGAACACAGATGGATGAGGCTCCAAAGAGTACAACCTGTCAAAGGAATTCCTGCTGGACCCTGTCGTCCCCAGTCCCCAACAGAGCTTGTTCAGCACAGCTGTATTAGCAAAGACATCACCCCACGTGGCCCTCGTTGTTTACACAGGGGCTTCCCCTATAGACAGTCTGCTCTCCTTCCCCAGTGGTGCCGGGTGCGGGTTCTCAATAAATATGCATTCCAAGACAAATGTGCATGCGTGTATAGGTGCGCGCGCATCTGCATGAACGCACACACACACACACACACACACACATCCCACGGCTCCTCTCTACCTTGAACTACATCCAGTCCCAGGACACATTCCCTCTCTTGTTTCAGATATTTTCACGTGCAGTTCTCTCCACCTGCCCTCTGCCCTACCAGACTGCCTCCTCCTGGTTCAGGAAGCCTCCCGACAGCTCCCCCTCTCGCGTGTGGTCAGGGCCCCCACCAAGCAACACATCCATCTGTGGAAGCCTTTCCACGCTGCGGTGTATGCGTTGCACTGACCAAGGCAGGACTGTGACCAGCCCAGCATCCAGCACAGCGGTCAGGGCCAATGACCACAAAAAGGAGCCCCTTCACACAGATGGGTGGTCAGGGTAGACATGGACATGAGGGGAGGGACTGGAGAAGAAACTGGCTTCAGAGGGCAGAGAAATCGCAAGAGGGAATTCAGTAGCGTGGGATCTATGCAAAAACAGGACACGAGGCTCCTGGTCTGCCTCTCCCCGCACCACAGTTACGGTGTCTGTCGGATCTTCTGGGGGCTCCCCTTCTCTCACCTGCAAAATCCTCCAAGCTCTGGTCTTGGGCCTGGCAATATGAACAGACCCCAAAGATGGAGCCCATTCCTAGCGAAGACCTGACTATTTTTGTTACACATGCATGAGTTCCAGGAGTGGGGGGCCACACATGTTTGATCTGACCGGTTGCTAAATCTTTTCCCCCCTAAGGCTTAACTGAAATTGTCAGAACATGAAATCAATAAGCTCTTGGCAAAGGGCTCCTATAATTGAATATATTACTTCCTAATTCCTCCTCCTTTTTCCTTTTTGTGTTAAATTAAGAGTCTGCTTCTCATTACTTAGCCTTTCAGAATAGAAAATGATTGTTGGATGGTACATTCTCTTTGGTCATTTAGCATACATTTGAACTCTATGCTCCTGAAATCGATCTTGATAATTTCCAACAACAGATACATACATAAACAAATGTTTGATACCTTCTCCCTTTCTTAACCACTTCCTCATTTTAAAATTCTCTTCCTAACAGTTCTGGTGGGTGGAGGAATAGGAGGGGGGATTTAGGAGGCCTTAAATAGATTTTACAGGCACCAAAGCATGCATTTGGAGTATGATCAGCTGGAAAGATCTTGTTTCAATAATACGATCTTCACGTTTAGCCGAAGACTGTGTTATAGAACCTGACTGCCCTTAGTGACTGCTTACAGGTGACAGAAGGCAGAACAATGTACATTTAATATGTGAAAGATGTTAGGCCTCAAGATCTTTGTTTCCTGAATCTCTGCAGCAGCTCAGCTAGTGCTTCACCAGGAGACAGCTAGCGAGGTATTCTCGAGGCTGCGAGTAAAAGGCCAGGGGTACAGCACACAGAAAGCCCACCCCATGGGGGATTTGGAGAGCACAGAACCCACTGCAGCTTGGAACTCCTTAGAGCTCCATGTTTCCTTCTCCAGGAATGGCAGCCTATCCTCCCGGTGCATAAGCTGGAGCCCTGGGACCACCCTCGACCCCAACTTTGGCTTTCTCCCCCATCCAACTACCCCAAGTTTCATTGACCACCCTTCATGCTCACTGTCACCATCCCACAGCTCAGGCTATGTCTTAACTCCTCTGGGATGATGGTTACTGTGGCCTTCTAAAGGGTCACCCTCATAGCACTGACTCTAGAATGATCTTCCTGACACCAATGTGCTCAGGCCACAGTCCCGTCACTTGAAGGGAGGATAGAGGATTCTCAGGCCTGCAAGTAGGGGACACAAGGCTCACTGCAGTGAGGGCCTACCAGCCACCACAGTCACTCTCTCGCTAGCTTCTCTAGCCCAGGACCCGGGATGTGGCCTGGTTTGAGGCTCAGCCTGAATATGCTAGTTGCTCACTCACATCCCACGCCTTGCCTGGAAGGTTCTACGCACCTCTGCCTGGGGATGGTGTGAAATGGCATGCTCTGCTATTTACCAGGCAAGACTCAGCACACAGATGCTCAATTCTGTGGGCCACCCTTCCCCACAGAATGGGGTAGCCCTCCCTCTGCTCCAGACCCCTCTCGATGCACTTCCCCTTGACCCATGTTCCTGCCACCTCCCTTCGCAGGCTGAGTCCATGGAGGACAGCCATTGTGCCCCAGTCATCTCTACAGTGCCAGACTCGCAGAGTGATTGGTGTACTAGGTCACTGGGGAGCAACATCTTTTAAACAAGGAAATATTCAGTAAAAACAAACATCTTTACAGGTCTTCTCTCTTTTTTTCCCCTAATTGTTTATTTAAATATATATCTGAAGTTCCAATGAAGCATTTTTATTTCACTCTCAGTAAGAGGCTTTTATTTTTGGCTAACCTTTTAGGAATCCTGAAAGAGCACACTTTGCCGAATGTCGAGACCACCTCAGTGTGAGCTTCTGTGGTTTGGGAGGGAGAGGGATTTGAGGCACTTGTGAGAAAGAGGGGAATTAACACTGGAAATTAACAAACAACAACAACAACAAAACAGCCTATTCCAACAGCCTGAGGCGCTGGCAAGCAGGGAAGGAAGGGCAACAGGTCACCAAGAGCTGCCACGTGAAATTATAGGTCAATACCTGACTGTACATTCCCACCACCAAGCCACTAAGCTGGCAGGTGGATGGGCTGGACTTAGCACTCTCGGTGGAAAGGCCAGACTGGGAGATGTCAAGTTCTTTATAGGATGTATCTGACTCCTTCCTTTAATTATTAGAATGCCACATGAAATAAACAATCCTAAAATTCATGTGGAACCACAAAGACCCTGAATAGTCAAAGCAATCCTGAGAAAGAATGAAGCTAAAGATAATCACGCTTCCTGATTTCAAACAAAGCCACAGTAATCAAAACAGCATGGTACTGGCATAAAAAAGGACGTGCAGACCAATGGAACAGAATTAAGAGACTGGAAAACACCGTCCCCTCCCCCCCACCATATACAGTCAACTAATATTTGACCAGAGAACCAAAAATATTCAGTTGGGAAAGGATACGCTCTTCAATAACTGGTGCTGGAAAAACTGGATAACCACATGCAGAAGAATGAAATTGGACCCCTATCTTACACCAGTCACAAAATTAACTCAAAATGGATTAAAGACTCAAATATAAGACCTGAAAACATAAAACTCCTAGAAGAAAACATAAGGAAAAAGCTCCTTGACATTGGTCTTGGTAATGATTTTTTGGATATGACATCAAAGCACAGGCAACAAAAACAAAAATAAACAAGTGGAACTACATTAAGTTAAAAAGTCTCTGCACAGAAAAAAAAAAAAAAACAACAAAACGAACAGACAATCTATGGAATGGGAAAAAATATTTGCAAACCGTCTATGTGATAAGGTGTTAATACCCAAAATATATAAGGAACCCATACAATTTAACAGTAAAAAAAAATCCTGCCTATTTAAAAAATAGGCAGAGAACCTGAATAGACATTTTCCCAAAGAAGACAGACCAATGGGCAACAGACACATGAAAAGATGTTCAGCATCACTAAGCATCAGGGAAAATGCAAATCAAAACCACAATGAGATATTGCTTTGCACCTGTCAGAATGGCTAGTATCAAAAAGACAAGAGATAATAAGTGTTGGCAAGCAAAAGGAATCATTGTGCACTATTGATGGGAATGTAAATTGGTGCAGCCACTATGGAAAACAGTATGGAAGGTCTTCAAAAAATTAAAAATGGAACTACCATATCATCCCGCAATCCCACTTCTGGGATGTATCTGAAAGTAATGAAATCACTATCTGTACTCCTATGTTCACTGCAGTATTATTCACACTAGCCAAGACATGGAAGCAACCTAAGTGTGTGTCTATGGAGGCATGGATAAAGTTGTGTATATATAAACAACGGAAAATTATTCAGCCATGGAAAAGAAGGAAATCCGGCCATTTGTAACAACATGGTTGGACCTTGTGGGCTAAGTAAAATAAGTCAGACATAGAAAGACAAATACTATACAAACTTATTTTTATGTGGAATATAAAAAAGCTGAAGTCACAGAAACAGAGTAGATGGTGGCTGCCAGGGGTTGGAGTGGAGAAAATGGGGGACGATGGTCACAGCGTACCAACTTGCAATTATAAGATGAATAAGTTCTGGAGATCTAATGTACAGCATAGTGACAACAGTTAACAATACTGTATGATATGTTTAAAAGCTGCTAAAGGACTGGATCTTAAATGTCTCATATTCCCCGCCCCTTGAAAAAATCTACTCGTATAAGGCGGTATGTGTGTTAATTAACACTATTGTAGTAATCATTTCACAATATTTATGTGTATCAAATCATCACATTGTGCATCTTAAATTTACACGATGTTCACAAAACTAGGAAAAAAACCGTATAGACAAAATTGAAGAAGAAAATGCTGTTCAGTATTCAACCGCTTACACCACGTCCAATTCACTAGTAATCAGTGTGCCATAAACTAGGAAAATGTCATTTCCATGCTATGCTCTTCAAACATGAGCCCAGAGTTTGGCACATGTCCTCATAGACTTGACTTTCTCTGAACCTAAGTTCTGTCTTGTCCCTTTGTTCTGTCTGGATGACTTGCCTACCTGTCCATGACTGGGCCTTCCATCTTATCCAGGGCCCTGTTTCCTGTGGTCCAGCTTCCCAGACATCAAGATCTCTAAATAGAAGGTTCAGAACCTCTAAGGTATATCTGCCTGCCTTCAGAGCCAGCTCTCAACAGCTCACCTCTTGTCAGACTCCTGTGATCCTGGCCGCTGGCCTAGATCAAAACCCATCAACTGTCACCATGCTCTCCAGATTCCATGCTGCTAGCTGGCCTGGGCACCTACCCTTGTGTTTTGGCAGGACATTGGAAGGTATCTAGCACAAAACTGACACTTGGTAATTGTTATTGTAATTAGCCGTTTCTTCTTTCCCTCAATTAGTATACCAAGATTCAGCGGCTGAGGCCTCCTGTTGGAAGCTGCTAAGTTTCCAGCTTCATATATGAAAAGATGATGAAGTGCCTGTAACATAAACAGCCTGTCTAAATGCTGGGAGGCACTGTTTAAGTTCTATCTTTTAAAAGTTTTAATTGAGGTATAAAATGCATACAGTCAGATGTATCACATGCATAAATCTTAAGTTTACGGCTTGATGATTTCTAACATGTGTATACACCCATATAACCACCCGGACAAAAATATAGAAATTTCCCCCTTTATACTCCCTCCCAGTCAATACCATACTCTCCCAGTCTGTGATCCTCATAACACCATCAACTAATTTTGCCCCTTCTTAAATGAATGTCATATATATAGAGTCATATTCATGTCAGGCTTCTTTCACTAAACATAACATCTATAAATTCACTTATGTTGTTGCACGTTAATGGTGGTTTACCCATTTTTTTTTTTTGGCTGAGTATAATTCCATTGTATGACTACATCACAACTGGTTTATCCAATTCTCATGTTGATGAACATCTGGGTTTTCTCCAGTTTGGGGTTATTATTGATAAAGCTGCTGTAAACATTGTTGTACAAATATTTTTGTGAGCATTTTTTCATCACTTTTGGGTATATACCTAGGGAAGGAATTGCTGGTCATAGGGTAGGTGTGTATTTAACCTTATAAGGAAATGCCAAACTTTCTGTCACTGCCCTTTTATACTACCAACAGCAATGCACTTTCTCGTCGCTCCACACTGTCACCAGGATCGAGTGTCATCATTCGGCTCTAGTTCAATCCATTTCAGTGGGTGCACCGTGGTATTTCACTGTGGTTTTAATTTCTATTTCCCTGATGACTAATATGGTTAAGCAAGGCTTCATGGGCTCATTACCATTCTTTTATCTTCTTTTGTGAAGTGTCTTTTCAAGTCTGTGCAAATTTTTTTTGGATTGTGTCTTTTTATCACTGAGTTGTAGTTCTTCATGCATTCTGCATAAAAGTCTTTTTTTTTTTAAAGATTTTATTTATTCATTTGAGATTGAGAGAGAGAGAGAGAGAGAGAGAGAGAGAAATCACGAGCAGGGGGAGAGGCTGGAGATCATGACCTGAGCTGAAGGCAGACGCTTAACCGACTGAGCCACCTAGGCACCCCTAGGTAAAAGTCTTTTGTCAGATACATGTATTGCAAATACATGATTGCAAATAATTTCTCCAAGGTTATTAAGGTTTGCCTTTTTGTTTTCTTACAAATTTTTAATTTTGAAAAAAAATCCAATTAATATTTAATGTTATTAATTAATATTTAATTAATGGTCAGTGCTTCTTACCTCCTTACTTCCTTTCTAAGAAATCTTGATTTACTCTAATTCCACAGAAATATCCTCCTGTGTTTTTCCCTTTTGTACGTTTTATAGTTTGCACTTCCACTTAGAGTCTATTATCAATCTCAAATTAATTTTTGTGCATTACACAGGGAGTAAGTCAAGGCTCATTTTTCCCCCACTCAGATACCTAGTTTCCATTCAGAAATATAGTTTCCTGTATAATTTGTTGAAAAGATTATGTTTTCATCACTTAATTTCCTTTGTACCCTTGTCAAAAATCAAATGAACATATATGTGTGGGTCAATTTCTGGACTCTCCAGTGTTCCATTGATCTGTTTGTTCATCCTATCACCAATCCCATCCTGTCTGGATTACTGGAGCACTACCAGAAACTTTGAAATCAGGTCATGCAAGGCCTCTACATTTCTTCAACTTTCTCATAGTCGTTTTGGTTATTTTAGGCCATTTGTATTTCCATATGAATTGTCACATCAGCTTGTGAGTTTCTACAAAAGTTCCTGCTGAGATGTTTGACTGAGGTGGTGTTAAATCTATAGACCAATTTCAGGAGAACGCACATCATAGCAATATTGAGTTTTTCCATGTACAAACATGATATACTTCTGGATTTATTTAGGCTTTCTTTAATTACCTTCTGCAATGTTTCTAGTTTTCAAGATACAGATCTTGCATTGCTTGAATTTTACTTGTTAAATGTAGTCCTAAGAATTCATGTTTTTTAAATGATATTGTATATTTCATTTTTACATTTTGTTTTACAGTTGTTTATTGATGGTATATAAAAATGACATTTATTTTGCATATTGAGTTATATCCTGTGACCTCATATTGATTTATTAGTTCTGGTAGGATTTTGGGGTTTTCTCTTTTTTGTAAATTCTCTCATATTTTCTATGTAAATAATTATTTCATCTGCAAATTAAGATAGACTTACTTCTTCCTTTATAATCTTTATGTCATTTATTTATTTTCCCTGCCTTGTTGCACAGCTAGAATATCCAGTGTAATGTCAAATAGAAGTGGTAAAAGTGAACATTCTTGCCTTGTTCTCTATCTTAAGGAGGAAAATGTGCAATATTTCTCCATTAGATATGATGTCAACTATAGGTTTACTATAAATATGCTCTTTCAAAAGAAGAAACCACTTTCTATTCCTAGTTTGCTAAGACTTTTTAAGCATGAACTCGTGTTGGATATTCCCAAAATTCTTTTCCACGCTATATAATCATGCAATATTTCTCCTTTATTTTGTCAATATTGCAATTTTCATTGACAAACATATTTGAATGTTAAATCAACCTTGCATTCCTGGAATAAATACCACTTAGTGATGTATTTTCCTTTTTTATATATTTCTGGATTTCATCATTAATATTTTATTATACATTTCTACCTATATTCATGAAGAATATTGATTTGTAAAGTTTTTTTGTAATGTATTCATTAGTTCTTGGTATCATCAGTCATATGGTTTTTGGGAAGAGTTTTGTGTAAGACTGGTATTTTTTATCTTTAAATTCTGACAGGATTTAACAGAAGAACCATCTGGACCTGTAGCTCTCTTTGTGGAATGTTTCCACTACAAATTAAATTCATTTAATAGATATTTTTACATCTTCCATTTTTTGCTTGTTTTTCAAAGTTGTATTTTTCCAGGAATTTGTTTTAAGTTCTTGAATTTATTTGCATAAAATTGTTCATAATATTCCTTTTTTTGTATTTTTAACATCTGTCTTGTATGTTGCAATGTCTCTTCTTTCATTCTTAATATTGTTAGTGCTTTATCTCTTTTTCTCTTGGTCAATCTTGCTAGGGATTAATCAATTTTATCAATCATTTTGAAGAAGACACTTTCAGATTTCTTGATTTTCTCTATAGTTTGTTTTCTACTGTGTTAATGTCTTCCTAATCTTTATTGTTACCTTTATTCCACTTATTTTGCTCTTCTAACTTCTTTTTTTTTTTTTTAAGATTTTATTTATTTGACAGAGAGAGACACAGTGAGAGAGGGAACACAAGCAGGGGGAGTGGGAGAGGAAGAAGCAGGCTTCCCGCCAAGCAGGGAGCCCGATGCGGGGCTCGATCCCAGGACCCTGGGACCATGTCCTGAGCCGAAGGCAGACGCTTAACGACTGAGCCACCCAGGCACTCCTGCTCTTCTAACTTCTTAAGGTAGAAGTTTACTTCATTACTTAAAATCTTTTTTACTTTCTAAGATAAGCAATTCAAGTTATAAATTTCTCTGTAAGGAAATTTCACTATACCCTACAAAATTTGGTATGTTGTGTTTTCATTATCATTTGGTTTAAAGTATTTTCCAATTCCTATAGTGATTCTTTCTTTGATTCACAGATTATTTAGAAATGTGTTCCTTACTATTCATATATTTGGGAGACTTTCCAGATATCTTTTTGTTATTGATCTCTAATTTAATGCCATTGTTGATAGAAAAAACATTCTGTATTATTTCAATCTTTTAAAAAATTTATTGACCGAGGGGCGCCTGGGTGACTCAGTAGGTTAAGCAACCGACCCATGATCTCAGGGTCGTGGGATTGGGCAGCATTGGGCTCCTCAGTCAGCAAGGAGTCTGCTTCCCCTTTCCCTCTCCCTTTGCCTCCCTCCCCTATGCATGCACTCCCTCTCTCTCTCAAATAAATAAATAAATAAATATATTGAAGAAATTATTGACTGATATTATTGAGAACTGTCTTATGGATAGCACTGTAGTCCCTGGGTCTAGTTTTCATTAAATGTCTATAAATGCTAAATAGTTCAGGTTGGATGATAGTGTTGTTCATATTTTTGTAGCCATACTGAATTTCTGTCTATTTGTTTCATCAATTACTGGATTTGTCTGCTCCTCCTTTGAGTTGTCAATTTCTGCTTCAAGTATTTTAAACATTTGTTATGGTGCATACCTATTTCAGGCTATTCTCTCTCTCTCTTTTTTGGGAGAGAGAGAGAGCGAGAGCAGGGTGGCAGGGCGCAGGGAGAGGAAGAGGGAGAGGGAGAGGAAGAGAGACAGTCTTAAGCAGGCTCCACATCCAGCACGGAGCCCAATGCAGGGCTCAATCTCACAACCCTGAGATCATGAGCTGAGCCGAAACCAAGAACTGGACACGTAACCAGCTGAGCCACCCAAGTGCCCTGTTCTCTCTTCTTGATGAAGTGACCTTTAAATCATCATGAAATAACCTTCTTTATCCTTAGTAATATTCTTTGTCTTAAAGTTTGCTTTATCTGATATTAATATGGGCTCTCTTATGTTCTAACTGCATTCTATATCTTTTTCTTATCTGTCTTTACCCTTAAAGTGTATAAATGGAACTTGCTTATTTTTAACCCTCTGTGACAATGTTTGCCTTTTAATTGGAATGTTCAGTCCATTTACATGTAATGTAATTATTGATAGTGTTGGGCAAAAGTCTACTTACAGACTATCTCCTTAGGTCTTTAATTTTTGTTCCTCCTTCCATGACTTCTGGATTAACTAAAGAGTTTTCTTTTTGTCTCAGTCTATCTTCTCTATTACAATATATATTATTTACTTATAATAGTCTGCCTTTAATAACACTTCATGTATAATATAAGAACCTTATAATAATATAATTCCATGTACACTATTTCTCATCTTTTGTGTTATTGTGTCCATATGGGAAATCGGAGGGGGAGATGAACCATGAGACATGATGGACTCTGAAAAACAAACTGAGGGTTCTAGAGGGGAGGGGGGTGGGAGGATGGGTTAGCCTGGTGATGGGTATTAAAGAGGGCACGTTCTGCATGGAGCACTGGGTGTTATGCACAAACAATGAATCATGGAACACTACATCAAAAACTAATGATGTAATGTATGGTGATTAACATAACAATAAAAAATTTTAAAAAAATAAAAGAAGAAAAAAAATGCAAAATAAATAAATAAATAAACCTTAAAACAACAACAACAACAAAAAACCCCTGACAATAGGATCTGATGAACATGGTAGTGAGTTCTACTGGTTCACAAAATCTTCCTTATTCCTCCAGGTAATCCTATCGGATAAGTATTGCTATTAATGAACTTACAAATGAGGACACAGAGGTTGAAGGGATAATGCCAGACTCCTTGGAAAATGTGCCTCAAAATTGTTGAATCACTATACTGTACACCTGAAGCTAATGTGACACTGTTAACTATACTGGAATTAAAATGAAAAATTAAAAGAAATATATATGGCATATACTTTTATGTACTTTATAAACTCTAAATACTTATAATTATTTTTGCTTTAAACGGCCAATTGAATTATAAAAAGTTTAAGATAAGAAGGAAAAGTGTCATTAATACTTACCTATACTTCTGTTAAAAAAAGATTTATTTGACAGAGATAGAGCATGGGCTGGGGGAGGCACAGAGGGAGAGGGAGAGAGAATCTCAAGCAGGCTCTATGCTGAGTGTGGAGCCTGACATGAGACTCCATCTCATGACCCAGAGATCTTGACCTGAGCCGAAATCAAGAATCAGACACTTAACTGACTGAGCCACCCAGGTACCCCTATTCAGTTCACTCTTTAATACATTCATTATATATTTTCAAAATGCTTTTCTCCTAATTTCAAAATCTAGGTCATTTTAAGAGCCTTTTTCTATTGACTGGTTTTTCTCTTGATTATGCATTACATGTTCCTATTTCTTCACATGCCTGATAACATTTTATTGTATATTGGACACTGTGAAGAATACTCATTCTGGATCCTGTTATCTTCCTCTAAAGAGTGTTGAGTTTTTTTCCCAGTTAAATCACAAGCAGATAAACTTGAATTTGTGGAGGCTGTTTCATGCTTTGTCAGGAAGAATCTTTTTGGTTTTGCCTTTAGTTTGTTTTAATTTTACCTTTAGTCCTTGGGTAAATCCCTTTTCCTGGGACATAGTCTTATACATAAGGGATGGCCCTGTTGGGGCTTCAGTGGAAAGCCATTGACTTTACTTTACCCTTCTAACTTGGCAGGATTCAAACTACAAATTCTGCTTCCTTGTAGTAGGCAACAGTTGAATTTTCTGCTCGGCTCTTTAAGCCTTCCAGATTAAAAATCCCTGGACCTCTTTGGGGTCTTGTCCATCCATGCATCTTTCATATATGAGTTATTGATTTGAGTAATGTTCATACACATATTGTGAAGTCTCTCTCTCTGTTGTTCTCTTTTCTTTTTTTTTTTGTAGTTTTTAATTTTATTATATTATGTTAGTCACCATACAATAATACATCATTAGTTTTTGATGTAGTGATCCACGATGCATTGTTTTCGTATAATACCCAGTGCTCCATGCAGTATGTGCCCTCCTTAATACCCATCACCGGGCTAACCAATCCCCCCTCCCCCCTCCCTTCTAGAACCTTGTTTGTTTCTCAGGTCCATAGTCTCTCATGGTTCATCTCTCCCTCCAATTCCCCCTGGCATTTTTCTCTTCCTTCTCCTAATGTCCTCCATGTTATTCCTTATGTTCCACAAATAAGTGAAACCATATGATAATTGACTTTCTCTGCTTGACTTATTTCGCTTAGCATAATCTCCTCCAGTCCCATCCATGTTGATGTAAAAGTTGGGTATTCATCTTTTCTGATGGCTGAGTAATATTCCGTTGTATATATGGACCACATCTTCTTTATCCATTCATCTGTTGAAGGACATCTCAGCTCTTTCCACAGTTTGGCTATTGCAGACATTGCTGCTATGAACATTGGGTGCATGTGGCCCTTCTTTTCACTACATCTGTGTCTTTGGGGTAAATACCCAGGAGTGCAATGGCTGAGTCATAGGGTAGCTCTATTTTTAAATTTTTGAGGAACCTCCACACTGTTTTCCAAAGTGGCTGTACCAACTTGCATTCCCACCAACAGTGTAAGAGGGTTCCCCTTTCTCCACAACCTCTCCAACATTTGTTGTTTCTTTCCCTGTCCATTTTGGCCATTCTAACTGGTGTAAGGTGGTATCTCAGTGTGGTTTTGATTTGGATTTCCCTGATGGCTAA
>NW_023270305.1:28440226-28475954 GCF_011800145.1 Mirounga leonina | reverse complement strand
AGGTGGTATCTCAGTGTGGTTTTGATTTGGATTTCCCTGATGGCTAATGATGATGAACATTTTTTCATGTGTCTGTTAGCCATTTGTATGTCTTCTTCAGAGAAGTGCCTTTTCATATCTTCTGTCCACTTTTTGACTTGATTATTTGTTTTTTGGGTGTTGAGTTTGAGAAGTTCTTTATAGATTTTGGATACCAGCCCTTTATCTGTAGTGTCATTTGCAAATATCTTCTCCCATTCTGTGGGTTGCCTCTTTGTTTTGTTGACTGTTTCCTTTGCTGTGCAGAAGCTTTTTATCTTGATGAGGTCCCAAAAGTTCATTTTTGCTTTTGTTTCACTAGCTGCTGGAGATGGATCTTGAAAGAAGTTGCTGTGGCCGATGTCAAAGAGGTTACTGCCTATGTTCTCCTCTAGGATTTTGATGGATTCCTGTCTCACATTGAGGTCTTTCATCCACTTTGAGTTTATCTTTGTGTATGGTGTTAGAGAATGGTCGAGTTTCATTCTTCTGCATGTGGCTGTCCAATTTTCCCAGCACCATTTATTGAAGAGACTTTTTTCCATTGCATGTTTTTTCCTGCTTTGTCAAAGATTATTTGACCATAGAGTTGAGGGTCCATATCTGGGTTCTCTATTCTGTTCCATTGGTCTGTATGTCTGTTTTTGTGCCAGTACCATGCTGTCTTGGTGATCACTGCTTTGTAATATAGCTTGAAATCAGGCAACGTGATGCCCCCAGCTTTGTTTTTCTTTTTCAACATCTCCTTGGTGATTCAGGGTCTTTTCTGATTCCATACAAATTTTAGGATTGTTTGTTCCAGCACTTTGAAAAATGTCATTGGAATTTTGATCAGGATGGCACTGAAGGTATAGATTGCTCTGGGTAGTATAGACATTTTAACAATGTTTATTCTTCCGATCCATGAGCATGGAATATTTTTCCATCTTTTTGTGTCTTCTTCAATTTCTTTCATGAGTGTTTTGTAGTTCCTAGAGTATAGATCCTTTACCTCTTTGGTTAGGTTTTATTCTGAGGTATCTTATGGTTTTTGGTGCAATTGTAAATGGAATCGTTTCTTTAATTTCTCTTTCTACAGTTGCGTTGTTAGTGTATAAGAAAGCAACTGATTTCTGTGCATTGATTTTGTATCCTGCCACATTACTGAATTGCTGGATGAGTTCTAGTAATTTGGGGGTGGAGTCTCTTGGGTTTTCCACATAAAGTATCATGTCGTCCGCAAAAAGAGAGAGTTTGACTTCTTCTTTGCCAATTTGAATACCTTTTATTTCGTTTTGTTGTCTGATTGCTGTTGCTAGGACTTCTAGTACTATGTTGAACAACAGTGGTGAGAGTGGGCACCCTTGACGTGTTCCTGATCTTAAGGGAAAGGCTCTCAGCTTTTCCCCATTGAGGATGATATTCACTGTGGGTTTTTCATAGATGGATTTTATGAGCTTGAGGAATGTTCCCTCTATCCCTATACTCTGGAGAGTTTTAATCAGGAAAGGATGTTGTATTTTGTCAAATGCTTTTTCTGCATCAATTGAGAGGACCATATGGTTCTTCTCCCTCCTCTTATTAATGTGTTCTATCACATTGATTGATTTGCGAATGTTGAACCACCCTTGCATCCCAGGGATAAATCCCACTTGGTCGTGGTGGATGATCCTTTTAATGTATTGTTGGATCCTATTAGCTAGGATTTTGTGGAGGATTTTGGAATCCATATTCATCAGGGTTATCAGTCTGAAATTCTCCTTTTTGATGGGGTCTTTCCCTGGTTTGGGGATTAAGGTAATGCTGGCCTCATAGCATGAGTTTGGAAGTTTTCCTTCTGTTTCTATTTTTTGAAACAGCTTCAGTAGAATAGGTATTATTTCTTCTTTGAATGTTTGGTAGAATTCCCCAGGGAATCCGTCAGGCCCTGGACTCTTGTTTTTTGGGAGGTTTTTGATCACTGCTTCAATCTCGTTACTGGTTATTGGCCTATTCAGGTTGTCAATTTCTTCCTGTTTCAGTCTTGGCAGCTTACAGGTTTCCCGGAAGGCCTCCATTTCATCCAGATTGCTCAGTTTATTGGCATATAGTTGTTGATAATAATTTCTAATAATTGTTTCTATTTCCTTGGTGTTAGTCATGATCTCTCCCCTTTCATTCATAATTTTATTAATTTGGGTCCTTTCTCTCTTCTTTTGGATAAGTCTGGCCAGTGGTTTATCAATCTTATTAATTCTTTCAAAGAACCAACTTCTAGTTTCGTTGATCTGATCTACTGTGTTTCTGGTTTCTAATTCATTGATTTCTGCTCTAATTTTAATTATTTCTCTTCTAATGCGTGGCTTAGGCGTCGTTTGTTGCTTTTTCTCTAGTTCTTTAAGGTGTAGAGTTAGTTGGTGAATTCGGGATTTTTCTATTTTTTTGAGTGAGGCTTGGATGGCTATGTATTTCCCCCTTAGGACCACCTTTGCAGTATCCCATAGGTTTTGGACCGATGTGTTTTCGTTCTCATTGATTTCCATGAATTGTTTAAGTTCTTCTTTGATTTCTTGGTTGACCCAAACATTCTTGAGCAGAGTGGTCTTTAGCTTCCAAGTGTTTGAATTTCTGCCAAATTTTTTCTTGTGATTGAGTTCCAGTTTTAGAGCATTGTGGTCTGAGAATATGCAGGGAATAATCTCAATCTTTTGGTATCGGTTGAGACCTGATTTGTGACCCAGTATATGGTCTATTCTGGAGAAAGTTCCATGTGCGCTCGAGAAGAATGAGTATTCTGTTGTTTTAGGGTGGAATGTTCTGTAAATATCTATGAGGTCCATCTGGTCCAATGTATCATTCAAAGCTCTTGTTTCCTTGTTGATTTTCTCCTTAGATGATCTGTCCATTGCTGAGAGTGGAGTATTGAGGTCTCCTACAATTAACGTATTGTTATCAATATGGCTCTTTATTTTGGTTAACAGTTGGCTTATGTATATGGCTGCTCCCATGTTGGGGGCATAGATATTTACAATTGTTAGATCTTCTTGTTGGATAGACCCTTTCAGAATGATATAGTGTCCTTCTGTGTCTCTTATTACAGACTTTAGTTTAAAATCTAATTTGTCTGATATAAGAATTGCTACCCCAGCTTTCTTTTGAGGTCTCTTTTTTTTTTTTTTAATTTTTCTCTTTGACTTTCAGTCTTTCTGACAGTCCCAAACTCCATCTGCTGGACTCCTCATGACATTAAGATTGAGGTTTCCATGTGATCACTTCCCTTTTAACCTAAATGCAGGGAATGACTTTCTAATGCTCAGTTAAAATCTAGAGGCAATAACAGCAAATATTACTACATTTACATAAAAGTTAAAAAAAATTTTTTTGCATAGCAAAAATCACCATGAGCAAAGTCAAAAGAACAGGTGACAAACTGAGAAAAAAATTTTGCAATATGACAAAGAGCTAAGATCCTTAATATAGAAAGTATTCTTAAAAATGGAAGGACAAAATACCAAAAGCCCTATGGATAAATGAAAAAATGATATGAATAGACAATACATGAGAAACATGTTAAAATGTCCCCACACTCATGAAAAACTGTTCAAACTCACTTACAGTTAGAGAAAAGTTAGACCAACACAGAGATACCATTTCTCATCTATCAAATTGGAAAAAAAAAAGTATATAGAACTTTTTTATAGATAGATAGAACGTGTTCTATTGATGAGGCTGTGCAAAAACAAACATTGCTGGTGGGGTGGGGATGCAAACTGGTACAACTCTTCTGAAGCAGAATTTGACAATGCCTAACCACACTACATATGCATTTACTTAGGACCCAGCAGTCAAATTTCAAGAAATCAGCCCTGAAGATATACATTAAGCAATACTAAATTTATATGCATAAGGTTATTCGTGTAGCATTATTTCTAGTTGAAAATTATTGAGAGGAAGATAAATGCCCATGTATTAGAGAGGGGTTAAGTAGGCTATGGCACATCCACAGTGTATTATTCTGCTGCTATTTAAAAATATGTTATACACAACTAATGAATCATTGAACACTACAACAAAAACTTATGATGTACTATATGTTGGCTAACTGAACATAATAAAAAATTTTAAAAATGAGATAGATCTCTGTGAAGTAATAGAGAGTAATTCCCAAAACATAGTACTGTTAAGTGGGGAAAAAAGTACAGAGGCGTATCTATGGTATGCTATCTTTCATGTAACAGAGAAAGCAATATAAGAAAATATGCATGTTCCTGTTTATTTGGGTGAGAGAAATAAAGGAAAGATAAGCCAAAAACTAAATTTTAAAAAAGGACACCTATAGGAAGTGTATAGAGGGGAAAAAAAAGGAAGAAATAGAAATGGGGATGAGTATACCTTTCTAAAAGCTTTAAGTTCTAGAAACTTAGTAGTGTTTTACATAGCCAAACCATGAATGGACAAAAATCATCAGTATGTAGGGAGATCTCAAAGTAGAAACAAACAGGAAGAAATAAACTTATGTTACTAATAAATAATATAATCTCACTAAATGGTGTAGAAAAGGAACCAAAATAAAAGTAACTTTAGAAATACTATTTTGATTAAGTATTATAAGCTAAAAGAAGAATATTCTAGTTAGTAAATGTGTTTTTCACAGAGGTATGGGCTAGCAATTCTGAAACTACTTACTGTGTATACGAAGGAAGATCAAATAAGTAAGCACATACTAAACAATGAAAGCCACGTTTCTCACTTTCTCAGAGAAAGAAGTTACAAATAGGAAAGAGGGAAGGCTAGAATGAACCTTGTGGTTTTGGATTGGAATCAGAGCTAATAGTATAAACTCGTGGTTTCTAATATACACACATACAGGTCTGTGTGAGAATGTGGGAGTTAGTAAACATACATTTATTTCCTAGCTTAGAACAGCTAGAAGTAGTGACACCCCAGCAATAATTAGCACCAGCAACCCGATACTGGTTTTTAAACACCATTTTCCAATAAAAGGAAGCAGGGATTCTTGGGAAAATGATTGTAGGTCTGCTGGCAGGGAAAATACAAGATATGATACATTTTGTGGTACCAGAAAATAAGGAAGTGCTTACCAAAAAAAAAAAAAAAAGAATAGAGACATATCAAAGGGACATAGAGGGTAAACTGAAGGAGCTCTCAATGGCCAAAACTGGAACAATTTGAGCAAGAAAATAAATGATAGTATTGGATTGTAGCCCAAACATAGAATAAATATCTGTGAGTCCACACTGATACAAATAATAATTAATTGAATAAATAAGTAGTTGCAGGAGAAGAGACAGCTCTTGGTTCTAATTAACTAATGTAATTGAGATGAGGGAAATCCCCACTAGGCAAACACCATAGTTTTAATTGTTTCCAGGAAGATTTATAAATGGATACTAAAAATAGTGGGTAAAAGCTTATTCGGAAAATAAGGGGAAAAACAGGATATTTGCATCATCAAATATCAGTCTAATCTTTGGTCTTGGTGACTGTGTTACCTTGAAGAAAGCACTAACCTTCTTCATCCTCAGACTGCCTCTCTGTAAACGAGTGGGTTTGACTCGTTCACCCTGAGGAACCCTTCCAGCTTTCACACTCCAAAAGAAATGACTGCACCCCCCATGTAGTACTCAGGAATACTATTTCTTTTTCCTTTCTTTTCTCTTCACGTCCCTTTCCTGCTTTCCTTTCCATTCCCTCCCTATAATAGGTTTCCGTAGGAAGAGAATTTTTTTCTATGAGAGAAAGGTGGAGAAAGTCAGAAGAGAGGGGAAAAGAGAAAATGCAACTGGGTTGCTAAAGGTGGAGAAGAAAGTAAGAGAGGAAAACATCACAGAACATAAACATTTCCTATGATCAGCAACAACAAAGAGGGAAGCGCCAAGCTAAGGACTGGGAGCATTGTACACCTGGGAAGCAGGCACAGCCAGCCTCAGATCTTCCTGCCTGTCCACTCTGGGGTCTCTCCAGACCAACATCTAGCCCTGCCTCAGCCATCGGGTATAGCTTACTGTGAAGCAGCAGTTACCATTTCCCTTTCTCTGGAGTTGCAGGACTTTAAGCCTTATCTCTCACTGAGAAATGGGAACATGTTCCCCACAAGAGGAATTTCAGGCACCAGTCAGCAGAAAGAGAGCCACGCTTTTGCAAACGTGGCCTTTGCATAGGCAGCACCCACATTCCAAAAATACAAAGGGCCCTCCATCAGATTGTCCTGGTCTTTTGATCATTTTCCCAACCCAACTTGACCACAGGAGTAAGAAGATGCATCAATATCGATGCAAAGTATGAACTCAGGAAATTTGGTTTCTAATCCTGTTTCCTATCTTTGATGATCTGTCTTTGGAACAAAGCTCTTGGCATTTGTGTGCCATGAGATCTTTAGTAAAACATCTGCTATTCAGGCCACTGTATTGGCTTTTAGAAATGTAACAAACACAGCCCAGCTGCTCTTACCTCTGTTCCTGTCTCCACCCTCAAACTCTCAGAGAAGTACAAGCAAAGCAGCACCAGAGTTTTTCCTCTCTCTAGGTTTGTCGACAATGGCATTTCCAAGACCCTCTCTGGACCTACCAGCTACCCAATGACCAAAGCTCTTGAAGATCCCGGCTGATGGAGATTATGACAGCCCCATCTCCAGGATGTGGCATGTGTGGGCCATCCAATAACGAACTCAGCTCTCATTTTTCACAGACAAGGACTCAGAGAAGCTTTCAAAACCCAACCTGGTGACCTGAGCAAAGATGCTATCAGTCTAAAATTATAACAAACAAAAGAGCTGGCATCATCTGTTAGAAAGTACTAACAGAAGTACTCTGTTACAGAAGTACTCTGGCTTTATGATGTTTTAAAGATCTAAATTAAGAGCTTTAAAGCGACACACACACACACACACACACACAGAGTCAGGTGGAACCCTGACCACAACAATAAAAACTGTAGACAGCTTTCTAGACAGAAAGTTCTAGAAAGTTACATCTCTGATAACCTTATTTCCAGCCTCCACCAATTCTTCTCCATCCAAATCTCAAATTCCGAATAAGGAAAAATAACTTCAGGTAGTTGTTTCCAAGTTAGTTTACTGCCCCTAGATTTTGAGGATGATTCATAATGTTCATTTGCAAACCACTTCCCTTTTCCTTTCGACTCAGCCTTGCAGAGTGGTGTAGGGCACCGTGAATCAAATTTTTAAAATTACTCTTCCCCAGGTGATTCTTATATACCCCGAAGTGGGGTATCTACTAGCATGGTGAAAGAAGGTTACAGGTGCTAAGAGATAGAACATGAATCAGCCCCCAGTTAACTAGGACTATCATCCCATCTGGATTCTCATCCTTTTACCCGCCCAATTTTTCTTATGCACATTTGGAAATAAACAATCATTTGTTAAACATATTGACTACTGAGGGTTTATATTTCCTCCATAGATTTTTCTCCATACAATGACAGAAGTCCTTAATGGAATATTCTCAAAAACAAGCCATTATTTATTGGTTTATTTTTTCTTCCTACTAATGGGAAAATGATGCAGCAATCCTGATGAGCAAGATTTGCAGCATGATTTTGGAAAATTAGAGAAGTGGGGCTTCAAGGGAAGCTGGGGGGCTGTTCTCCCTCCATGGTCACCAACACACTGAAGGATATTTCCTGGCCCCATTTTCAGTTTAATTCTGGGTACACGAAAGAAGGCAAAGCATTATCAGACAATAGTACAGGCTTATTCTTTCGTGAGGACACGTGGTCTTGACCCTCCAGCTCTGAATGTGAACTACTGGTCCCGTAACACTTGTGCTCCAGGGTAGGAGGCAGATAGGCTATCTAATGTGAGGAGAAGGGTTGGCCAAGTAACTCTAAAATAAAATGTGCATTTGAAGAAAATTCAAGAGCATTACTGAAAAATTAAGAAGAAAAGCAGATTTCTGAAGCCCACTCATGTTTTTACCCTTTTAAAAGATTCTGAACCAAATCACGTGGTTATTTCTACAAGATCTTGGCATCCTAGATGAAATCACCCACCTTTGGACATGTCCAAAGGCTACTCTCCAGGCTCCATGTGGATCAGATGTTCAAATTGCTGAACAGATTGTTCAATATAGGTAGACATAAGCCAACATACAGCTAGCTATCTAAATAAACAGCTGAGTCAAAAATACAAACCAAGATTTATAAGTCAATATTCTTTCCTCTAAACTTGTAGGTTTTGTCATAATTTAGCACTTAACTTATTTTATTTTGCCTTGGGCTAAAACTAGTAGACTTATCCCAAGGCAGACACGTATCTTAATAATCTTTTTGGTCTTTACATGCCTAAGCCCTAGAAAACAGTTCTGCTCAATAAATATTTAAATTGGCCATTAAAATGGTTACATTAATGATAGTAACTAAGATAATTAACATGAGTGCAAGGTTTATCATTTTTCAAAAATTCTTCTTCTTTTATTTTTTTTTAACATATTCTACCTTATTCCATCCTTGCAACAAGTTTGTATTATGCCACTCTTATTATCTCAAATATATCGATATAGAAGCAGAGGCTCAGAAGCAGTAAAATATATTTGTCTGATTCTAAAACCTTTGTAGTTCTTTGCCACACCAGATGCCTAATTTTTTTGTGTGTTCAGAAAACACACGTGTGTGTGCAAAGGTTTTCTTTTCTCAAAATTAGAAAATCAATACTAGTGAGCAATTTGTTCTCTTGTAGAGAACAATTATAAGCAAAAAAAAAAAAAAAAAAAGAAGTTCTGAAAATTTAGTAAGTACCAGAAAGCGTTTAATATCATGTCAATAATGGAATAGAAAGTAGGTATTTTACAGTGGACCTATTTTTCTAATGTCAGTAAAATAAAAAAAAAAAATAAAAAGAAGATGCCAGACTCTCAAATCCTGAAGATAAAAAAGTTAGAAAGTTGGAGAAATAAAGTGTTAGAAAAATGAGTGTAGAGAAATGTGGGCCTGGGGAAGTACAATCTGGTTCAACATTTGTAGAGAACAATGTGGCAGTATGTAAAGTCTAAAAACTGCACACTGTTAAGAATGTTCCTTGTGGCGGGCGCCTGGGTGGCTCAGTCGGTTAAGCGTCTGCCTTCGGCTCAGGTCATGATCCCAGGGTTCTGGGATCGAGCCCCGCATCGGGCTCCCTGCTCTGCGAGGAGCCTGCTTCTCCCTCTCCCACTCCCCCTGCTTGTGTTCCCTCTCTCGCTGTGTCTCTCTCTGTCAAATAAATAAATAAAATCTTAAAAAAAAAAAAAAGAATGTTCCTTGTGGCACTGTCTATAATAACTGAGAAACAAGAAGCATCAGAATATTGCACAATCATGCTCTTATCGACACAGAAAGAATGCTGTTTTATATTATTAAATGGAAATATTGATTAAAGACATTATAATCTCCTTTTGTATCTTGTTCCAAAAAACGTGTCTATCAATACCAAAACTATTCAACAATTTTTGCTTTCAGATGCTATATTAGTTATCTATTGCTGTGCAACAAATTATCTCCAAATTTAGCATCTTAAAACAAATAACTTTTGTTATCTGACATGGTTTCTGATGGTTGGGAATCTGGGCATGTCTTGATTGGGTGTTTCTGGCTCAGGCTCTCAAGTCAAGTTGTTGACTGCCCTAGTCCCTGGTATCTCTGAAGACTGGAATAGGGCTGGAGGAGACACCTCTATGCTCATTTACATAGTTTTTGGCAAGATGGTTCAGTTCTTTGCCACATGGGCCACTCATGACATGGCTTCCCCCAGAGTGAGGGCGAAACAGAGAGACAGAAACTAAGACAGAAGCCACAGTGTCTTCATAATGCAATCTCAGAAAAGACATACCATTATTTCTGCTGTATTCTATTCATTACACCAACCAGCCCTGGCACAATGTATAAGGATGTGACTAGCAGGAGGCAGGGATCCTTGAAGGTGAGCTTGGATTCTATCACAGCCTATCCTTATCCCTTTCCAAGGTCCATAGAAATCTCATCCCATTACTGCAGTGATTCCAATTCCAGAATCACATCATCTAAGTCTAGGCTGGGTGCAGATTAGGTTCCCCAGATGTCATTCCTAAGTATAGTTCCTTTTGATTTGAAGGCTTTTAAGGGGACAAATTATCTGTCCCCTACATGACCAACATACAATCGTGGGATAAGATTGGATAACCATTATACATATTCTTGCTCAAAAGGGAAGAAAATGGGAGCAATAAAGGGGTCAGTGATCCATAGAAATTCTGAAATCCAGCTCAGCAAGTGTCAAAAAAATTTTTTTTATTAAGATGCAGTCCTACCCATGTCCAGGAGTTTTTATTCTCCATGGCCCTTGGCTCCACCCTCTGGGCTTGTGGTTCTTCCCTCTGAGGCATCTTTCCATTATCATGAAAGGTCCACATGTTTGTGACTGAGTCATTTTCTCAGCCTGCTCCCGGTTTGTAGAAGCTTGGTGGCTCAAGGTTCTATTCATTGTATGCTGTCTCTGTGCCTTTTAGCATAAGCTAAAAAATGTGGCTGATATAATTCTCTTAGAAACTTTATACATCTTCTGTGAATCTTTTGGTGGGTTCAGCCCATTAGACAAAAAAGTCCACATCCACAAATCTCTTTGAGATGGGCCTTTGGGGTATGGAGAAGGCTAGAGGTGCCCTTAAGCATCCTAGAAGCCCTACAGTTTGATTGAAAAGATCTGTGAGGCATACCCTTAATCTCTTCAGAGGGCCTTTTGCCTGACTGGAGCCTCATCTTTGATCTTTCTCAGCTCTTAAAGGATTTTACTCACATCTTTAGACCATGCATTCCTGAGAGTGCTCTGGTATCGTTGCTCTGAAGCCATTTTCTATGGTTCTTTTGGGTAGGATTATGTCTTCCAAAAAGATATATTGCAGCTCTAATCCCCAGTATCTGTGAATGCCACCTTATTTGGAAATAGGGTCTTTGCATGTGTAATCAAGTTAAGACGAGCTCATATTGGAGTAGGGTGAGCCTTAGTCCAGTATGGTTTCCTCACAGGAAGATAAGAAAACAGAGACACACACAGACTGAAGAATGCCTTGTGGTGACAGAAGCAGAGATTGGAGTGATGGGAAGGCAAGCCAAGGGACACCAGTTGCCAAGAGCCAGCACTGTGGTACTTTGTTACAGCAGCCGCAAGAAATGGATACAGTTACCATATGGAGAACTTGGGAATCTTCAAAACCACAGCAAGTCTCAGTTCCTCCATGTTAAACACTGTTTCCTTCAGCTTCTCTCTGTCTTTTGGCATTTTACGTAAGCAGCCATAAGCGAGCAGGCACTTTCAACACTTTGAGTTGATGAGGTACATTTTCTACTTTCCATGTAACTGCAGGCAAGAGTGTTGCTAAAGTTCTGCCCCTACATAGCTAGAATCTCCCTTCCTCCAGTTTCCAATAATAATTACTCAAGTCCTGCAAGTCCTCACCCACAGCTTTAGCAAAGCTCAGAAGTCTTCTATGAACAATTTCTTCAAGGCATTTCAGGCTTCCGCTAAAATTCTTCTCAAAGCTCACCACCTAGTTTCAAGGCCACACCCACATTTTGAGTTTTTGTTTGAGTTTTGTTACATCATCACCTAGCTTGAGGTGCCCAAATCTGTGTTAGTTTACTGTGTAAACACGTTGCCCCCAGATTTAACAGATTAAAGCAAACACTCATTTTTCACACAGTTTCTGACAGTCAGGAACGCAGAAGCTGCTTATTAGCAGGGCAGTTGGGGTTCAGTGTAGCTCCAGGCCGCAAGTCGGCAAGCGATCCACTGCCCAGGTTTTGCAATCTCTGAGGCTCTGACCCCAGCTGATGGGTACACTTCCAGGCTCACTCATGTAGTTGTTTGTAGGAGGCTTCAGTTCCTTACTTCAGGGGCCTCTCCATAGGGCATGCTTATGACAAGGTTTCCCACATGATGGGTAATCCAAGAAAGAGAGAAAGAGTGAGCAACATGGAAGTCACCATGTTTTTTTAATCATCTCATCTCAGAGGGGACATGTTATCACTTCCGCTGTATGTCGCACAGACCAATTCTGGTACAATATGGGAAAGGACTTCACAATAGCAGGAGGTAAAGATTGCTGAGGGCTCTGTTGGAAGCTGGCTACCACAGATATCTGTTATTTGGCACACAGAAGTTCACAGTTATGGTATCATCAATTTGGCTGTGTACTGTTTCATACTTTTGAATTTTTTTTAAAGATCAATATCACTAACTGTTATGAGGTGAATTGTGTGTACTCCAAGATTCATACTTGAAAGTCCCAATCTCCCGCACCTCAGATTGTAATCATATTCGGGAGATAAAGTCTTTAAAGAGGAGACTAAATTGAAAGGAAGCCATTAGGGTGGGACCCTAATCCAGTCTGACTGGTATCCTTAGAAGTGGAAGAGACACCAGGCAGGGCATGCACAGAGGGAGAACCATGTGAAAAGACATTAAGAGGGCAGCCATTTGCAAGCCATGGAGAAAACCTCCGAGGAGACCAACCCTGTTGACACTTTGGTCTTGGACTTGTAGCCTCTAGAACTATGAGGAAATAAATTCCTATCATTTAAGCCCACCAATCTGTGGTATTTTGTTGTGGCAGCCCAAGCAGACTAATACACCAATCCTCTGAAAGATATCTGAAAATATCTTGCTATTGCCCAATCTGTGTGGTTTTTTTTTTTTAAATCATTTTTGTTCTTTTCTTTTTTTAAGATTTTTAAATTTATTTATTTGACAGATAGAGAGACAGCAAGAGAGGGGACACAAGCAGGGGGAGTGGGAGAGGGAGAAGCAGGCTTCCCGCTGAGCAGGGAGCCCGATGCCAGATTCGATCCCAGGACCCTGGGATCATGACCTGAGCTGAAGGCAGACGCTTAATGACTGAGCCACCCAAGCGCCCCTAAAAAAGTCATTTTTGTTCTGATTTATATAACTATATATCAATATATATACAGATTTTTTTCTATATAAAATTCATACGGCTAGATTTGTTTCTAAACTGAGAGTCTATGATTTCATTAGGAGAACTGAAACTCTATTTTATAGGCCATTTTAAATCTAATGCTCTACATTTTAGAGGTGGAAGCTGGAGGGATTTCTGTCTAAGATGTAAATGTAGCAGAAGACACCTCTCCATGGCTTATTGTGGATTGAAGTTAGGGATCATATTGTAATGGAAAAGTTGTTTCCAAGGAATTACCAGATTAGTGCAGTTGAAGACCAAATTGTTAATCTTTCAGGGCCGGGGGAGGGGACTTGTACTTAGCCAGATTCGACAAGAGTCCAAGGGGATGTCATAATGAGCAGGATGCAGATTTTGGGTAGCAATCCTAAAGAAATTCTCAAACCAAGAAGCCCTCTTAAAACAGCCCTCCAGCCATGAGGTAGGCATATCTAAAGAAGCAGCACTGGAGAATCTCTGAGGCCTCTAAGAACAGGCTTTCTGATTTGTTCCTTGCTCTGCCTCTGATTACACAAATTTCTGGTAACTTATTTATCTCTGCTGTGTCTTCTCCAGCGATTCAGATAACAGGCATCCTGTGTTTGGTAATCTTGTTAACTTTTAGCATAATGAAATGCATTTTAACCTGTTTCTTTAATGATCAAGTCAGAACAAAACAATGTCTTTTGCCTACCCTGCAATTAAAGTAAGAAACTGAGCATGTTTTTACTCTAGCTTCTATCTTACCTTAAAATATATTATAAACCCAATCTATTATAGAACCAATGAGTCAAGTTTTTTTAATTCATCTTTTTCCCAAAAAGCATTTATAATAATTTTTTTATTTTTAAAGATTTATTTATTTATTTGAGAGAGAGAGAAAGAGAGAGAGAGAGAAAATGAGTGGGGGGAAGGGCAGAGGGAGAGGGAGAGAGAATCTTAAGCAGACTCTCCATTGAGCCCAGAGCCTGACACTGGACTGGATCTCAGGGTCCTGAGATCATGACCTGACTCGAAATCAAGAGTCAGATGCTTAACCCAATGAGCCACGCAGGTGCCCCTGAACTTTGTAACCATTTTTTAAAAACACATACTTACTGGTTGGATTTAGGGGGACCACAAATCCTTTTATACCTTGACTTCCTTATGTTTGAGTTAATAATTTTGATTTTTTTAAATGTCTTATATTTTTAAATTTTGAATAATTTTTAAGAAAGGCCAAATGAGTAAAATCGTTCCTGATTCTTAGGTATCTGAAAATATCATTCCACCACCTACACTCATGAATTAAATTTGGCTTGGAATAGTATGCTTGGATCATGAAGTTTCCCCTTTAGAGAAGGAGATATTACTCCATTTGGAGTTGGTGAATAAAGACTGAGGCTAGCCTTATTTTTTCGGTAAACTATTCTTTTGTGTCTGGGTGCTTATATGATAATCTCTTTATGCTAGATTTGCAGGCTATAGCCAAGTATGGATATTTTTTTATATCAACATTTTGATCTTTTTATACTAAGGAAAATATTTTTCTATTATGTCTGCGATTTTTATTTCTGCTCCTCTTGTTCCAGCATTTTCAGGAATATTTGTTACACATAGGTTGGATTTCTGCTCTTTTCACTCTGTGTCTATCATCATCTCTTGCCATTTCATCTTTATCCTTTTCTTCCGCAGTCTAGGAAAGCTAGTTCACAGACTACATTTTATCCATTGTTAATTCTGCTCACTAGTGCATCTCTAGCATTTTTGCCTGTGATTACATCCTTCTCTTATTTTGACTGGCTCCATGTTTGACAAGGGCAGGTAGCTCAGAGTGACTAAACCCACTCGGATGTGCCCCTGGTGTCTGGCAGGGCCTCACCTCATACTTATACCTGAGGATGGACTGATTGGTACAACCCTGGCCCAGCCTCCAGGTACTCATCAGTCTGCCTCTGTCCCACCAGTGTGCACCTTGACCACTTTCTGCTCCCAGAGCATTTCCTAAGAGAATACCCATCCTCATGTGCTATTCATCCTCTTCCCTTCTACTCGCTCTGTGGTTGTACTAGGAGGAGTGATCTTAGAGTCAGTATAAAAGAGATGAATTAAAGGGGGGGAGTTGCATGGGGCCCAATTCTGGGCCTCTTGCAACCTAATTCCCATGCAGAAGGGGAGCAGTGGCCTGCTTTCATGTTACAATAGCCCTGAACCCCTGAGTCTGGACAGAGAGTGGGATAAGTAAAACCTTCTCTCAGAGTCTTTTTGTCTATTCATACTGAGATTAGAAAATGAAACATATTGCCGAGGTGGGGGATGTTTTCCCACACCAGCCCCACTGGCACTTGGTAAACTTCCCTCTAGATTTCTATCAATGCTAATATAAGGTTTTATGTTTTTGCAGCATGTCATGGGTGTTTTAATAGGAAAGAGAGTGCATCTCAGGCTAATCGAATGGTTATTTTTTGTATATGCCTGATGTACCTTTTCCCCCCAAAGAACAATGTATTCATTATACACATAGATAATGATTTTTCAGTTCCAATAAGGGCTAAAAATAACTCCACTCATCAATTCCCATGGCAGCCCAATGATGGCTTGCCGGCAGAATTCTAAACGACAACACAAAGGGTTAAACAGTAGCATCAGGCCTGCAAAGCAACCAGGGCTGTCTTGTCATACAAATGCCCTGTAGGAACTCTAGCCATTTCCAGAAGCTTGTAATTACCCTGACTCATCCTCTACTACATTTAGCAGATCGTTCACCAGCAAGAATATGCCTTAAACACATGTCAAAAAGAAAAAACACAATGTATCTTTACCTTATAATAAATTCTGGCCACCAAACTCCGCTGAAGAACCCTTTCACGAAAATTCACTGCTTTCAACAGAAAGGCAAGATTATCGACTGTGTCCATGTTAAATGCCAGGAAGCTGAAGGAAAAACACAGTGACCATTATTATTATTTTGTCCTCACCAAAGAATTCCATGTGAAAAAAACAGACAGGGCCTGTTCTGTCAAAAAGAATTTTCTTCCAATAGAAAAGCAGTGTAAGTACAATTCAGCCCTTCACATCTCTCACTCACTATATTCATGCTTCCCTCACATCTCTCACTCGCTATATTCATGCTTCTTTCAGGATTTTTCTGATGAATGCTTGGCTTGAATTGATCCTATGTGGTTGTCCTTGTGGTATAAAGATAATTTGGGTTTCCTGCTTTTTTCATTTCCTATTGTATTATAGGTAGTTATTCAATATTTTATATAGTTTTTCTTCATTAAGATCTATATAATTTCCATCCACTGGGTTTATAATAATTTTCTCGACCATTGTTTGGCATTTGTTATAATAATGATTACAAATGAATATTAGTAACCAAATACATCCATCACAAAGTATTTGTCAATGAATATTATTTCTTAAACATATAATGTATCTGGACCTGTGCTTATTACTGCTGTGCCTTATTCAACAATCTCAGTAATTCTATGACGCAGATACCATAATTATTCAATGTATAGTTTGGGAAACTGGGGCTCAGCAAGTTTCAGCAACCTGCTCTAGGTCACATGGGCAGAACACGCTCAGGCTCAGCTTTTGTCTTGGGGACACCTGTATTTAAGGGAAAAGGAGCCCCAGAGGGCAATGAGAGGGCTGTGGGCAAGCGCAGGGTAGAGTGTTCTGCAGAGATGATGACTCTCTTCAGCAGGTAGTAAATTCCATCTTCCCCATCTGGCAATGAGGAAACTGAGGCATAGGGGAGTTAAGAGACTTAGGCCCAAAGAGACTCAAAACACCTGAGTCTCCCTTAAAACCCTATGGGTTTTTCAATATGTGACTCTGCCTTTTGTGCTAATTTTGCACCCCTCCCACCCACCCTGCCCCATGAAACTTCCATTTAGATAGACAGCAAAGGGGTTAATTTACACTTCAGGTTTCCCATAGCTTAGCCACCCCTTTGCCCTCCCTTCGCCCCATATCCTTGGGAAGTAAGTTATCATAAAACCCAAATAACTTAGATGCTAATTAATTAAAATTAAATCCACAAGTAGCAGTTGTTGCTCAATCAGAAGCCACAAGAGAAACATTAAGAAGCAATTGATATCATGCTTCTGAGAATGCCAAGCACTGAATTAATAATTGCCCTCCATGTAGACAGGAAAGATGGGAGGTCATTTACATGCCAAGTACCAGGAAGTTTAAATTATATCAGTATTTATTCTGAAGCTTTAGAAGGTTGAGCTTCTGTCCTAGTCTATTTAACACAAAGTGTAAAGAACTGTCATATTTTATTGAAAAGTATGTTTCAGTCATTCCAGAGACTGTTACTAGGAAACCTGGAGGCTGTGAATTTTGTTATTAGAAACTATCTTTTTTGGAATGTTTACTGTAGAATACTGTCCACCTGAGGTTGTGAACTTCGTGTGCTACATGAAGTGGATCTCATCCACCCACCCTATCATGAGGGTGGCCACATCACGTAGCTTTAGGAACTCACCCAGCATAGAAGACTGTGCAGATTCTCTTAAAAGTAGGCATATCGCTAAAGGCAACCTCCTTGTATTTTACAAGAAGGTCAAAATGACTCTAAATTTAAATTAAATTCAAATGCACATCATTAGTCATCAAAGAAATGTAAATGAAAACCACAGTGAGGCAGTATTATATACCCACCAAAATGACTAAAATTAAATATACTGACATCATCAAATGTTGACAAGGATACAGAGCAACCAGAATTCTCATACTTGTGGATGAGGTGTAGAATGGCAAAACCACTTTGGAAAAAGTTCTCATAGTTTCTCATAAAGCTAAAAAAACCAAATACCCTATCACCCAACAATTCTACTCTAACTATTCACCTTAGAGAAATAAAAACATATATTCACAAAAAGGCTTGTATATGAATATTCACAGTAGATCTACTTGGAAGAGTGAAACATTGAAAACATTCCAGGTGTCTCTCCATCCATAAGAAAATGGAAAGCAAATCCTAGTATATCCATAAAATAGACTACTACTCAGCAATAAAAAGGAACAAGCTAATGCACGTGACAACATGAATGAATCTCAGAAAGCATTATGCCACGTTAATAAGCCAGCTACAAAACAGTACATACGTACAGTTCCACTTATATAACATTCTAAAACAGGAAAAACTAATCTGTGGTAGAAAAGTATCAGATTAGTGACTGCATCTGCGGTGGTGGTCGCAGGAACTGACTGAAAAGGGACATAATAGAACTTTCTGGAGTGACTGATGATCTATAACTCAACAAGAGTTTCGGTTATACATGTGCACACACTTGTTAAAATTCAGTGAATGCACACTTAAGAGTTATGCATTTCATCGTATGTAAATTCTACATAAGAAGAAAAAACCTATAACCAAATTTTGAACTCTAGTTAATGATGTTCATGCTGAATTATTTAGAAGTAGGCTGATGTCCGCTGTTTACTTTGAAATGCATCAGAGAAAAAAAGATGAATTGATGGGTGTGTTGAGGAATTGATGCATGGATATATATGTGATGTAACAAGCACAGTAACAGGTTAATAGTAGAATCTAGATGGTGGGTGTATAAATGTTCACTAAAATTCCTTTAATTTTGCTCAATACTTGAAAATGTTCATAATATACTATGGCAAAACATTCAAGTATAATGCGGAATCTTCACGTTCCTCAACTCCCACAGTCTCCTAAGGATCCATGGGTTGATGAGAGCAGCCAGAGCTCCAGTGGCAGCCCCGTGATTGAGGGGGAGAGCAGCACTCATCAGAACAAGAAAGGAAAGATAGATGGAGCTGTTTGCAGAACCAGGTACGGCCCCGCTCAGAGCCAAGCCCTGCCTCCCTCCCCTAGTCTCGTGAAGACTTCTCAGTACCATCACCAATTCCTCCCATAGTCCACATGAAGGGGTAGTTTCTGGGTGTCTACACAAATGACAGCCTACTTGGAGGCATTTCAGGGCACCAGGAAGTTCTCAGCCCATCTTTCTTCATGCCCCCGCTTGCTCATGGGTCCTCTCATGAGTGGTCAGTATGACTGCCATCCGACTGCTCTACTTGACTAGAAGCTCCATGGGCCTCTGAACCCACAGTGACTGCTGTGTCACCAGTGCCTAGAGAAGTGCCCCATACACTGGAAACACGTTGGATGAAAAGGTTTTTCTCAATATACATAAAAATCAGAGCAAGGTTTTGGGACTTAAGTAGACAAACACAGACAGACTGAATCAGTAAAACCTGGATGTGTGGGAGAGAGATGTGTACTGTTTTGGAGGTTAATAACAGAGACAAAAAAAAATGGACTGAACTTTCCAAATATTTACAATTGGAATACTGCCTTTGGCACATCTCAAGTCTACCCCGGAAAATTTGCTAGGAATGTAGATTTGCATATGGGTGAGGGTCTGTTTTGCTTTCAAAATGATGGAAGCAAGCCCTGCTCTGCTATCTGGAAAAGAAATGAAAGGGCAGATGATTTGCTGCCAGTTTGGGAACAAGTTTCCTGAATGGATGGAACTGATTCTGATGGGAATTGTACTGTTCTTTCAACTCCTTATATGTTGGAAATTTTTCAAAGTAATAAATTGGAGGGAAAGCTAACAGTACTACACAATGCTCATTCGGGGCTAGACATATTAAAAAGATGTACTGACTTTGTAGAGTGTGCAAGGACAAATTGAGACATCACAACTAATAGAGACTTAATTGAAACGGTTCTAGAATATGGGAGTTGATGTTTTCAAGCTTTAAGATAGACTGTAGTTGGGGGCGCCTGGGTGGCTCAGTCAGTTAAGCAAGCATCTGACTCTTGATTTTGGCTCAGGTCCTGATCTCAAGGTTGTGAGATCGAGCCCCACATCAGGCTAAGTGCTGGGCATGGAGCCTGCTAAGATTCTCTCTCTCCCTCTGCCTCTGCCCCTCCCTGCCTCTAAAAAAAAAAAAAAAAAGATGACTACAGTTTAAATAAACAGGAACCTGGGCAGTAGTAAAAAAAGAAAAAAAAAGAAAAAAGGACTACAGATTTACTAATTTTATTTTATGCCAACAGATACGAAAAGTTCCACACACTATTATTTATTGTGTTTCCCATGTTTTTAATCAAGATTGTAAGATGACATTTTCTAATATTTCCTTGGAAATTAGTTCAACACATTTTGCTTATAGAGACCAATAATCTGCCTCCAAATAAAAATAACAATTTTAAAAATACACAAAAGTTTAAAAGCCTCAATAAACTCCTTAAAATAGAATAAAGGAAACAACATATTTATGAGCATAAATCAGTGAAGTAAAAAACAAAGATACCATAGAGAGGATCAACAAAGAGGAAAGCTGGTTGTTTAAAAAAACAAACAAAAAAACAGACAAATATCCAGTAAGATTAAGCAATAATAAAGAAGAGAGAAAGTGCAAGAAATAAATTTAGGAATGACAAATGGGACATAACTACAGATCTAGCAGAAGTTTAAAAGATAATCAGAGCATAGTATGAAAAACCTTATACCAATAAATTCAAATCCAAATAATCAATTCCTAGAAAATATTTATGAAAACCGACACAAGAAGAGAAAGCCTAAATGGTCTTAAAACAATTAAACTACAGTTGACTCCTGAACATTGGGGGGAGGGGGCTGACTCCCGTGCAATAAAATATCTGCATATAACTTTTGACTTCCCCAAAATTCAACTACAAATAGCCTACTCTTGACGGGAAGCTTTATCAATAACAAAAACAGTCAACACATATTTTGTATGTTGTATGTATTATATATTGTATTCTTATAGTAGCATAAGCTACAGAAAAGAGCGTGTTATTAAGAAAATCATAAGGGAGAGAAAATACATTTACAGTATTGTACTGTGTTTATTGAAGGGAGTCCATATGTAAGTGGCCCTGTGCCGTTCAAACCCGTGTTGTTCAAGGGTCAAGTGCAATTGAATCAGTAGTTTAAATATTTCCCCAGGCCCAGATAGTTTTCAGATAACTTATCAAATTCTCCCACAAGATAAGAAACTACTCCCAAAATAGCTTTGTGAAACCAGTAAAACTTGATATAAATTGAAATCAGGGAACTACAAGAAAGGAAAACAGCAGGCCAATAAGTAAACAAAAACCCTAAAAACAACACTAGCAAGCCAAACTCAGGAAAATAGAAAAATGACAATGCAGCATAGCAAAATTGAATGCTTCTCAAGCATGCAAGAGTAGTTTAACGTTAAAAGATTTACGAGGGTTATTTATCACATGAACAAACTAAAGAAGAAATACAACATTTCAATAGAAGCAAAAAAATCATTTGCAGTAAAATTCATCACCTAGTAATGACAAAAATATGTTTAAAATAACAAGTGGAGCTTCTTTAGGAAGTTAACGTGTGTCCATCAAAAACTTCAGGAAACATCATTCTTTCTTTTTTTTTTTTTTGCAAACATCATTCTTAGTAGTGAAATGTTAAGCTAATTCTTTTTAAAACCAGGAATAAGACAAAAGAATACCTTCTACATGAAAAAGAATAAAAGGGAATAGCAAGTGGAAAGAAAGAAATAAAAAGTCATCATTTGCAGATGGTATGATTGTGTATGGAAAAAACACTCAAAGAATCTATAGACACAGAAGAAATTATTTTTTATGGTGAGGTTTATATACAAAAGTGAACTATATTTATAATAAACGGGCAACAACAGAAACATAATTTTTTAAAAGCATTCCTTTTACAACAACAAAATCATAAAGTACCTAGAAATAAATCTATCAAAGGATATATTATGTATAGAGAAAATTCTAGATTTCTAGAAAACACTTAGATTAAAATCTTTGACACAAGCATCAGTTTTATATATATGTATATATATGTCAATTTTTCTGCAAATCTATAGTTTTAATACACTTTCAAAGAAAATTACAATTTTTAAAAATTGTGGTAAAATATATATAACATAAAATCTACCATTTTAACCATTTTTAAGAGTACAGTTCAATGGCATTAAGCACATTCATACTGTTGTACAACCATCACCACCATCCATCTCCAGAACGTTTTCATCTTCCCAACCTGAAATGCTGTCCCCACTAAATAATAACACTCCCTTCTCTCCTCCTCCCACCCCCTGGTAACCATTTTCTACTTCCTGTCTCTATGAATTTGACTACCCTAGATACCTCAATAAAACCACAGTCATAGAATATTTTCCTTTTGTGTCTGCAGGGCTTTTTTTTTTTTTTTTTTTTAAGAAACTTAACAAACTGATTCCAAAACTTATATGGAAGTGCAAAAGACCCAGAATAGCCAACACAACTCTGAATTACATTTTAGATATAATATAATATAATAATTATAAACCTAGTGTAATTGCAACAGTGTATTGTTGGATTAGGATACACAAACTGACTAGGAACAAAGTAACCCCAAAATAGAAAGTAATGTGAGTGCCAGGGCAAGCACTACAGATCACTAGTAAAGGACAGTCTATTCAGTAAATGGTGCTGGAACAGCTGACAATCCCTAGGGAGAAAAAAAAAATGAAATTTGATCCTTCCTCACACTACAGACAAAAATTTCTAATGGATTCAAGAACTAAATGTGAAAGGTGAAACTCTAAAACTTTAAAAAAATATATTTTTTATATATAAAGTATATATATATAATATATATTTTATATATTTATCTTGTAGACAAGATACAGTAAGTGTGGAGTATAAAAGATTGTAAATTCCACTGTAATTTAAGAATTTATGTTAAAAGGCACCATAAAGAAAATATAAGACAAGGCACAGACTTGTAGAAGGTAGGCTGTAACATCTATAACAACAAAGGATAGAAAAAAAAAAAAAGCCTACAAATCAGTACGAATAAAAAAAAAAAGAAAAAGAAAAATTGGCACAACACATGGACAGGCATTTCAAATGAGAGGAAATATAAGTGGCAAATAAACTTGTGAAAGCATTTTCAACTTTAACAGTAATAAGGCAAATGCAATTTAAAGTCACAGCGAGAGATCTTTATATATATGTATATACATACATATACAGTACTGACAAAATTAAGACCGATAAAACCATGTGTTGGTGAGGATACCGGTTCCACAGGACACACGCTGCTGGTGAAGGTATAAATTTGTACAGTGACTTCGAGAGATAATTTGTTACTATCTAGTGAAGTTGAACATTGGCATACCCCACAACACCAAAATCTCACTCCTAGGTAATATATACAACAGCCACACACTGCAAATCACTAATGGGTCATAAAATCAGTTTAAAGGATTGAGATCAGTATTTTTAAAAAAAAAAACAACAATTGAAAACTATCAGAGACCATCACGAGTAATAGGCTAAGCATTGTTTCGTGAGATGTTTGCTTCAGTGGTGTCTGCTGGGTGTGTGTGGAGGGGAGGGCTCTATGGATGTGGGTGTCAGTGGTTGATGTAAAATTTATTTCTTATTCTGAGTCACAGCAACTAAAGTTGAAGGCCCTGTAGAAACTCTTAGACATATTCCCCAGAGAATGTACAAGATTTTTCATAAGAGCTCTGTGCCAAATATCAAAAACACAACCCAAATGTCCACTGATATTGGAGATTAGAATGGGTAAGTAAATTGGGGCATATACACACGATGAAATATTATGAACAAAGAGAACAGTTCTTCATCTACACATATCACAACTTAGATGAATCTTAGAAACAAAACAGTGACAGCAGGAAGCTACAGCATACCACATACATTACCCCTTATTTATCAAGCCTAAAGACAATACTAAAAAATCAATAAAAGCAAGCACAAGCATGGATCCTGAAGCCAAACTGCCTGGGATCAAATCCTAGCTCTGCCACTTACTAGGGCATAACCTTGGGCAAAATACTTAACCTCTATGCCTCAGTCTCCTCATCTGTGAAATGGAAATAATAACCTACCTCATGGGGCTTTGGGAATTAAAATCTCTGAAGTGTTTGGAATAGGCGACACACAATGAAGAAGGGACAGGAGTAGAATAAGAACAGAATTAGCAATGTTCTGGTTCTCCAGTTGGGGGCATGGGGGCATGAGCACCAACGCTACATAAATCATGTACTTTTTGTATATATGGAATATTTAAAATTTCAGCAAGAGTGAGTTGTGCCATGACAAGGCTCCATGTGCTCAGGCCCAGTAATAAGACACTGAGGGCCAAGGATGGTGCCAGCCTAAGCAATGACGTACCTGGTTCTCAGCTTGTCACTCCCAGATTCAGCGCAGTTTCGGAGCCAGCTGAAAAGTGGCTTCTCTTTATGCTCTTTGGTGTATTGAGCCAGCAGTTCCCGTACCACAACCTGTGCAGAGAGGTTATCATTCGTCAGCCCTTTGTCAAGAATGTAAAAAAGTACTAGAGTGTCTTGAAATGCTGTAGCCAGATAAGGTCTAGTTGCTTCTAGCAAAGTCCTTGGAAGGAATCAAATATATACCCCATCCTTCCGGAGGCCTCTGTTTGCCGTGGCAAATGTGAAGTTCTTCCACTACCACTGCCAATCCCTCCCCCATGGCCAACTCGACTAACCAGCTAACTACTTACTGCTCACTCTCTCCCACCTGAGACATCAGCCTCTAAGGCCAGTCCTGGGACCCAGTATTCTAGCTGACACTCCAAATAAAACCTACTTGCCTTCCCTGAACCAGGTAGATGGATGGTCTGTTTTCCTTTTTGCTTCTAATATTCTATGGTTGATTAGGCCTTTGGGGAACAGTATTAAATTGTACACATACAACAAGCTCCATCAGTCTTCTCGTCGGCAGCTTTAGAGTTATAATTTGGCCCTAAATTACTGCATGCTTTTCTGGTTTTGTTTAAAAAAGATGTGCATGTCTAGCCTGCTACAGACAGAGGCCCAGTTGACAGTTGGCAGCAAGTGCTAGACATGTCAGTGAGACCACCTTGGACCAACCTGCCTGCCAAGCCTCTAGCTGACTGCCATGGTACGAGTGGGCCCAGGCTTGGCCGGCAGAGGGATGACCCTCTATGAGCTCAGTCCAAACTGCTGACCCGCACACCCATGAGCTAACAATTGTGTGTTGTTTTAAGTTACTCCATTTTGGGGTGGTTTGTTACATAGTAATAAATAGTTGATTCAGTCACATACAAAACTAACTTTAGAATATTTCCTTCTTTGTTTCAGAAACATTGATGTTTTTATAGAGATTACATAAAATGTTATATATACTTTCAATCAACAGTATATCTTAAATGACATTTTTGGCTCACATTGCTGTCTCTCATTCTAGTTATCTGTTTAATGGCTGTATAATATTTTTGTTTAGAACCATCATAGCTAATGAGACATTCCCATTCACTTAGATATTTAGCTTGTTTCCAATTTTATACTGTCATTAATTACTTTGATATCAATATATTCAGACAAATAGCATTCATTGTCCCCCCACCTCTTTTTTTTTTTTTTTGGTTATTACCTAAGAATAAATCTCATGAACCCAACTGATGCAAAGATCCTTATAAAGGGCCACCCTGCCTATAAGAGGGATCTTGGAAACTTGTCAAGGCATATTTGCCTAGGGGAACTTTATTGGCAGTGCTGGGAAGAGCCAGTCATGCAATTCATGGGACAGTCTCAACCTGCAGAGGACTGTGCCACATCCAGTGTCCTGCCCAAATCCACGTACTCAAACCCATACAGCCAACTGATAGCCCAGAGCCTAACTCAGTTACACCAAAGCTTTCAGGTTCTTCCCATCTGAGCCTATGGAAGGCTTAAGCTCCCCTGCCCCCTAAAATTAGAGAAGGCCATAGGACTTGCTCTAGACCAGTGATATGCAAGCTGGTGTGATGTTCCCAGTTATGACAGGTTCCTAACCCAGGACTTCAGTCTGCTAGAAGGCTGCCATGGTAATCCCATGTATAGATAAAGGCATTGTCCTCTATATTGTTATGTTTATTATAAATTCCTTTTGTTTCTTTGAAGTATTGTTTTGAATTCTTGAAATTATATCTCTAGATAAGTTATATTATCCATGATTTCATTTCAGGATAGAAAAGGTGGTATTACAAAATATTTTTTATAAAAAAGAGGGCATTAGGTCTAGTATGTCTAAGAATCACAGTACAGGGGCGCCTTGGTGGCTCAGTCGGTTAAGCATCTGACTCTTGATTTCTGCTCAGGTCATGATCTCGGGGCTGTGGGATTGAGCCCCACATTGGTCTCTGTGCTCGCAGGGAGCCTGCTTCTCCCTCTCCCTCTACCTCTCCCCTCCTCTGTTCTCTCTCTCAAATAAATAAATAAAATCTTAAAAAAAAAAAAAAAGAATGACAGTACAGTATTATGGGTCAAAGGATGTGAACATTTTTAAGCCTGCTGCTATACGAAATAAGTGTAAAAATCAAAACACTCCCAGCAACGGGGGGAGATTAATTTTAACTAGAATTAAAATTAAAATTATATAGCAATCAAGCTTCACTGACACATCACTAGGATTAAGATTTACACTGTTTTTGAGAATCCATTACTTTTATGATGGTTTTAACTCCATCTCCCTCTTGTTACAAGAGCAACATCATTCCAAGTATTAAAAATTCCTTCCTCTGATTTCCACTCTTCCATATCTTTACCTTTCTCTATATTTCTCCATAGTATTTATTGCTGCCTGATGATCCAGAGCAAAGCAACTTGTCTCCTGGTTTCTTGTCTTTCTACTGTCTGGAAGGTAAGCACCCGGAGGTCAGTTTGCTCATCCTTATGCCATCAGACAATGGACGACACAGAGTTGAGAGCAGAGGAGTCTTTCTTGAATGAACGAATAAATAAATAAATCCCCTTCCTATTTTTAATATTTTATCCAATCTGTTCAATTCCTTAACAATTCCTTTAGCTTTTGTCACTACTTCCACCTTTCTGATTTAAGCGACTTAAATCAGAAAAAAAAATTCACTCTAACTAGAATTAAAATTAGAATGATGTAATAATCCAGTTCAGGCGTTAAACTTAAGAGAAAAGACAGACAAATGGGGCTCTGGCAGATTAGTCATTCTGGATCTTTGCTCCCTTTTCTTTCCTTTTTGTTCCTTGCTCTTGGCATCTTTCCTCCTTTTCTAGGTCATAAGACAAGAAAATATCATTTTAAAAGTGAGTTTATTTCCTGCTGTTGATACTCCCTTGGTAAAAGATTAAATGATTGAAGCTATCAGCTACCATGGGGTTTGGGCATTACAGTCTCTAAACCTAATACTTTATTTGATAAATGACCAGAGAGAGACAAAGAAATCAGTCACAATCTTGACTGGGCATGAGACAAAAATGTGCTTGTTTTCACTCATAGATGTGCTCCTAAATACACGTGTGTGTGTGTGTGTACATATACATATATCAATTTTTTAACTTGCTATTTTAAAATAATTATAGACCCACAAAAAGTTGAAAACCTAAAATAGTACAGAGAGGTTTTCCTAGTCATCACCCAGATTCCCCCCAGAGTGATATCTTACACAGCAATAGTGATTACCCAAATCAGGAAATTCAATACAATTTTACTTGTAATAGAGGTTTCATTTGAAAATGAACCCAGTAGTAGATCATTTTGTAAAGTGAAAGAAATATTATCTTTTTGCAATACAAGTGATTAAATCCTTATCTAAGTCTGGTGTTTTGAATACTCACACAAGATTTTCTTAAGACAACTTGTGATGTTCTTTCTAGGTGACTGTTTTTGTGGTCGTGTTGTTTCTGTGGTTATTTACACAGTTCTCTGGTTCTAAATAAGAATACTCTTTATTTTTTTCTATATACTTGATTAATCCCCAGTGCACCTGCTCAGGAGCCCCTTTCTTAAGGGAACTCTAGGGACTGGGTAGTCAGAACAGCCATGTGCTTGCCTTTTAAAAAAGATCCCATCTGTAGGAGGAATCACGCTAATCTACAACCAACATTTGGAAACTATGAGCCTAAGCAATTGTGCAGAATAATGACATCATAAACATGCATTTATAATGAATATCATATGCATCAGGCAACACTGATTATATAACATCAATGAAAGTTATTATTATTTTTTTAGGTCAAATGGCTTTTCAAGGCACCTATGAAGCAACTAGCATTTCTACATACTAAGTATTTGACTGATTTATGCCAGGTACAGTGAAACTTGGATGAAAAAGTCTAACAAGTGGTGTCTGCTGCCAAGACAGAAATACTGAGAGCCAATTAGAATAGAAAACACAGTGTCTACGGAAAAGCCACCAGACATCATCCATTATGTAACAAGGACAAGCCAGGAAGTGGGGCTGCACTCAGGCTTGCACCACGTAGGGTGATGGAGCCACTCAAAGTGGCAGTACTTATGGCATTGGGGCCCCAAATCATGCCCTAGGCATGACCGGCTATGTCATTTGGAGACCAGTGCCAAGTGAAAATGCAGGGCCCCTTGCTCAAAAATTATGAAGAATTTCAAGATGCTGAGAGCAGAGTGTTAAACCCCAGCACAGGCCCTTCTGAGTGTGAGGCCCCTATGACTGTCCAGGTTTCACCCCATGAGGCTGGACCTAGCCCTCGGGGTCTCAGTAGGACTGCCGACACAAACGTCACTGCATGTCCCATATTTCTATTACATCGACATCTGGCAACCCTAGGCTCCTGATGGCAGCTCAGGTGTCACTCAGGGTGTGAGACTGAAGAAAAAGCCAAGTGGACATGATTCTCCAAGCCCTTAACTATTTTCCTCTGTTAGGTACTGGACATCCCATCAAGGTGAGATTTCTTTGAGGGGAACCTTTAAAAATTCCCTGGATAGAAGAAAAAGGAAGGAAGGAAGGAAGGAAGGAAGGAAGGAAGGAAGGAAGGAGGGAGGGAGGGAGGGACAGGAGAGGTGAGGAGAAGAGAGGAAGAGCTGTTTTAACACAGAAACCCACACGTACAATGCTCTGAGTAATTGTTGGGCCTTAAACATGGATTTGAACTTTATACTTTAGGAAGATGGACGGATCCAAAGCAGTGATGTAAGCCCAGCAAAAATTCATGCACTGCTCAGTAGAACTTAGGAGTGGTCAGTTTTTTGGTTTGATATATATATATTTTTTTGTTAAATCTGGATCAAATTTAACTTATTTTCCCCATGTCTCCTCCCAGTAGGAAATAAAATACATCCCTGTGGTTTCCTTCCTTCATGCCACCCACATTTATGGAGCACGCACTGTGTGCAAGGCACCTACTGCCTATATGGAGTATAGTGGGGATTACAGAGATGACTAAGAATTATCTGTCCCTCAAGTGGCACAGATAAGCTTCATCCATTCGTTCATTCATGTGTTCAATACCTAATAGTAACAACGGCCATTTTTTTTGAGCACCTACTAAGGCTAAAGATCTGTTCCAAACTCTTTATGTGGAATGACTAATTGAATCCTCCTGACAACTTTGGGTCTTTAGCAGAATCATCCCGTTGCCCAGATAAGGCAACCAAGGCCTAGAGAGGGTAGGCAAGTTGCCAGGCTCATACAGCTAGGAATGGTGGAGCTAGGACTTAAGCCCAGAGCCCACGCTTTTAATAATTGCACACCTACACTGCACCTCCTTTGTGTCAGGCTCTGTGCTGGGCACTGGGGGTACCGAGAGAAGCAAGAAGCCGCCGTGCTGGGGAGACGGTCAGTAGGACGGAATAATGGGATGAGGGTGACAGGGGTAAATTCAGAGTTCACTGGGTGCAGCGTGGGGCAGCACAGGGAGGGGCACTGGCAGCCAAGCCCTCACACTTGACAACAGTTCTGCCATCACCTCCACTTTTAAAATGTGGAAAGGGGGCCTCCAAGAGACAAGGAACTTGTCTCTATTTCATGCTATATAAATAAGCTCTATATAAATATGGACTCTATTAAAGAAACTCTGTAGGGCGCCTGGGTGGCTCAGTTGGTTGGGCGACTGCCTTCGGCTCAGGTCATGATCCTGGAGTCCTGGGATCGAGTCCCGCATCGGGCTCCCTGCTCGGCAGGGAGTCTGCTTCTCCCTCTGACCCTCCTCCCTCTCATGCTCTCTGTCTCTCATTCTCTCTCAAATAAATAAATAAAATCTTAAAAAAAAAAAAAAAAAAAAAAAACTCTGTAAATAAAATGATGAACACGCTGACCATGGAATTTGTAATCAAATGGAGAATAAGCAACAACAGCACACGGCCTTGAGTAAGCACCTTCTGTGTGCCGAGTGCTTGATGGGAGTAATTACAAGAGTCCTACAAGGTGCAGATGATGCTCGGGGTGCAGGTGGGGGCTCAGAGAGGCTAGGCCAAGGGTTTCACGATCAGTCAGTGTGGGCAAACCTGGCTGCTGAGGCCTCCCACCCGGGCCTCCAAGGAGGCCTTCTTCCAGAGCCCCCTCCTTTGCAGGTTCTGTCGTGACAGATCAGATGGGGGGACTTCCTGCAGCTAGAGATCAGCCTCAGACCTTGAAGCCTGGCAGGCAAACTCTCAGGAATGTGCTAGACTGCAGGAAGGGAACTCTTAAAGCTTTCCCGCTCTCCTCACTCCTCCCTGGGGACGGGCACAACCTCATCCATCAGCTTCTGGGGCCATGTTTGCTAGAGCAGAAGCTTTCAAAGGAGGTAAGCAGGCGAGGGCTAGGAGGTCTGCACCTCCCGAGTGCCAGGCTCTGTGGCTCAGCGCACCCCACAGACATGTTTTCTTTGACCTCCCCCTGCCAGCCCTTTCACATTAAGAACAAATGATGTGTTTCCTCTTCTCTTGAAAAATTGGAATTTCTGGAAAGCCTGAACCCATGTTCCCTTGAGGCAGCAGTCAGTGGGAAGTAATCAGCAGTAGCCCCCTAGAGAGGGCTGGGGCCCACGTCTGCCCCAGTCCCCACTGTGCTCTGAGATTTCAGGGGCCTGCTGTAGTTACATGGGTCTCTGCCTGGCCCTGAAGACCCTTGATCTGGTAACCCCCGCTGTGGGCCTCATCCAAGGATGCCAAGGATCGCCATGCAGCCGGTGTAAGGAGCCTGGGAGTGGGCCCCTGACCCCCACCTCTGCCCCTTCCCATTTCCTGGCCTCATCAATCAGCCCCCTGTGGCCAGGCCAGTTCTCCTTGAATGGCGGAGCCCAGCTCAGGAGCATACCTACCTTGTAGGGTGCTACTGGTCAGCTCTCTGCGACTTGCTGCAACTGGCCCCCACACAGTCTTTGCTTTCTGGCCCACACCTTCTCTCACTAAAGAGGTGGAAAATGCCCAGTGCTCACCCGCAGCTCCCATGCAGCTAGGGCATTGGCAAACTGCACGGTCCTGGCTAATAGGATCTCAGAGGAATTCAGCTGAGGGCTTCTGGGCAAGGTTTCTGGAATGCCCTCTAAGACCCAGATAAGACCACCCCAGAACCATTCCCATGTCGGTGGAGTTGACTGCTGGAAAGAGGCTTGGGCCTTAAGGGCAGACAGGCCACGGAGCCAGCTCTGGGGTTACCATGGAGGATGATACATGTTCTTATGGTTTAGGCCATGTCGGTGGATATTGTGTTACATGCAGCCAACTGTGTCCTGACTGCTAACCCCATTGGCAGCTGGGTCCAAGGTGAACTCCCCGACTCTAGCTTGTCCACCTTCCCCAGTGCAGAGCTGCTGCTCTTGTCCCAGGTCTTCTCAGCCCCATCCCCCAACCCTTGCCTTCCAACAACTCTCCCCTCCCCCTCTCCACATGCTCCTCTCTGCCCCTTACAGCAAGTTTCCCTATAGCACATGCATGTATGTCCAGCCTCTCCTGAAGCCCAACCCCCTAACAACAACAAAATGTCCAGTGGAGTTGGTCGGAGTAGATATTACTGGTATACTTATTTTCTTTTATTCAAAAGGGAAAGTAACTAAAGTTTTCCATCTGTGACTAAATAAATAAATAAATAAATAAATAAATAAATAAATAGTAATGAGGAGAATGTTAAGAAAGGAAATCCTATGAAGTTTTCTATATCTTGAGTAAGGCACAAACCCTTTTGGAAGGAAAACAAAAATTCTCCTTAACCCTCAATGTTGACTTAAGTTGTTTCAAATCATAATGTTACTTGAACATGTTCAAACATTTAACTAGATACAAACACCTTATGTTTGTGGCTCTCGTTCAATTATAAATTATGAAATTAAATACAAGCAGAACTATAAAACTAATGAGAATCACATCAACAGTCCTAAGAACATGTGGCAGACTGTTCTGCAGCATGACCTTGGCCCTCCCTGGCCATGTGGGTTCCTCTGGATGGGTTATGCCTACACCTCTGAGGCCCTTCCCCTTCTAATCTCTGACTATGAAATCCTCCTTCAGCAGCACTTCATAGCTCCCCTCGGCCTTCACTTGGCACAAACACATTGTTTTAGTCATAGAAAACCTACATTTGTTCTTTTTTCATGGGTTCTTGGTGACCAAGGTGATATTATTTGGTGCTAAAGGCCTTGTAAATTTAAAGACGAAAGCTGGAATCCCACGGCAGTCTCTGGTTTTATGGTTGTTATTCAGACAATCTGCAAAACTCACTTAGACTATTTCTGTTTAGATTATCATCAAAATTAAAACAAATAATTAACACATTCTCGTAAAGAACTCATAGATCCCAATTTGAAAAACAATGCCAAAACCAATCTCGCTGTAGAGAGAATGAAGTCACTTTGGGGAGTGGAGAAATAAAGATAAACAAGTGGGCCAGCTTCAGAAGGCTCCCTTTCTCCAAAATCTCACACATGGGTCCCTTGGGGAGAGCTTTCAATATTTAGATGCTAAAACATCTGGTTTTGAAAAAAACTGGTGCCAGCTTCGTGCATTGGTCATTGGATTTAGAAATAGAAAAATAGAATGCCTTTTTGAATTACTTTGCTTAGCTTTTCTAAGAGTGCATCACCCGAAAGTCCCTCCAAGTTTCCCCAAATGATCACATTTTGTAAATGCTTCATGTCAGTTCTATTCCCTAAGCAGAACTACAAGCTGTCCTCCTCACTCCATTTCAGTGCCACCACCCTGGCCTGGACACCACCACCTTCCTCGAGGGTGAGACTGGGTCCCAAGCCCACTCTTGGCTGCTCTACCCATGGCCTTCACAGCCTTCACTAGGCCAGCCTCTGCATGCCTCTCTGGTCTCATTTCACACACTTCCCCTTAGTTCTTGCTGCCATCATTGGAGGTGATTCTGGGTATAACTCCCCATCTGTAGGTCTTAGGGAAGATTCCTTGAACCATTTGTCCCTAATTCTGCTGGGTAAAGCAAGCCCTCAGCTTACCCCCTTGTTCTCTCTCTCCAAAAGCCCTCAGATTAGGAAGGCAGCTGATCCTTCAGGTACACAGATGTGTCATCCACAGCCCCATCACCTCTGTACTAGCTGTTCCTCTTGCCATCCAGATCTCAGGCACTTTAGAACTGATGCTCCATGGCCCTGAGATTGGGTTTGACCCAAACTTCACCTTTGATTTTAGGGATATCTGTACTTTTCTCCTTCTGCCATCTCAACATCTTCATCTGCTGCTCAACTATAGCCAGAAGTCTGGGACCCCAGAATGTTCTTTCTGGTTTACTGTGTGGGTCCTTCCAGGAGCAGGGGGAGTCCAGGTTTAGCAGCCTGAGGTCCTGTCCTCACCTAACATTGTACTGGTCCCAAGGCCCCATTCTAGCCCTTGAGGTTCTGCTCATCTGGGAGAAGAATGTGGAATTCTCCTCAGTGGTAGGAGTGGGGAGAACACTAAGGCTGGAGGGTGAGGGGTGTGTATGCGTGTGTGTGTGTGTGTGTGTGTGTGTGTGTGTGAGAGAGAGAGAGATAGAGAGATACACTGGTCTTTGTTCTCTCTTTCAGAGAGGACTTCCTTTGTTACTCTTCATTCCTTCTCTTTCTTCACTTTCATATTTAAAGGAGGGATTTTTAAGAAAATTGTTTTTAAATATACCCGATTTTTAAAATTCAAGCCATACTAAATGGTCTTAAATAAAAAGTAAAAGTCTCTTGCCCAATCCCTTTCTTCTAAGACCTCACTCCATAAATAACCATTTTTAAGTGGGTTTTGTTCTGCTAGAAGGAGACGCTTCCAAGCGTCAAGTTGAAACAGATTCTCCTGTCATGTTTTGGTTTGCTTCACATCTGGAGCATGCTTTTTTTGAGTGGTTTTGTTTTTCCTAAAATCTTAATGGACTTTCCCCCCCTTGTTTCAAGAAAAAACATATGCCTTTTCCATCACATCACTAAGATCTTCCTGCCTTATAATCATTCTATTCGTTGAACCAAAACCATTTCCTTCTGAAGCCATTCTTTTAATCCCTCCGACTTCCTGTTCTAACTGGGACTAATTGTGTTCCAGCCTTGCCACACAACTACTATCCAGGTATTTCTTTATACATACTCCTCCCCTCCTGGATTAGCTCCAGAAAGCATACATGTCTTTCTAATTCTTAATTCTCTTTATGCTTTTCTGCAGTTCATCTACAAGTAATGTTTTTCAGAAAGTGCATGGCAGGTAAACTTACTGAGCAATTCAATATCTGTAGGTCTTTATTTTGCCTCATATTTCATCAGTAATTTGGCTAGCTATGAAATTTTACATTCAGGATAACTTTCTTCTGAATTCTAAAGGCATTGTTCCATTTTATTCTAGAACCTTGCCACTCCAAATGTGGTCTACAGACCAGCAGCCTCAGCATCACCTAGGAGCTTGCTGGAAATGCAGAACCCCAGAGCCACCCAGAATCTGAATGTGAACAGGATCTCCAGGGATGTGTGGGTGTGTTAGACTTGAGAAGTGTTGTTCTAGCCTTCGGCACTGCTGTTAAAAGGGCTGAGTTAATCTTATCTCTTTTCTTGGTAAGTAATCTGATTTATTTTTTCACTCTAAGGTTTGGGGACCCTCTTTTGGTCCTTACCCAGCAATATAAAATTCTCCAGGCTGTTTTTAGGCTGTGACCCTTTCCAGTGGGTCCTGCCAATTTCAAAACTTGTGCCTCTCTTCAGATCTGGGAAATTTTCTTCTTTTCTTTCTCTAATTTTGTCTGCCTGTCTGTATTCTTTGTTTTCTTTTTCAGGAATGTCACTGATTTCCTCGATTGCTCATTCATATCTTTTATTTCCTCTTTATTTCCATTCACTTGGTTTTTCTGATCTTCATTCTGAAAAAGTTTTCTCAAATTTATCCTTCAGCAAAATTTTAAAAATTTTGCAAACGTTTAATTTTAATTTACTAAGTTTCTCTGCACTACAGGTTACTATGGTTTAATGTAATGCTCATTTTTCATAGCAGGGTGTTCTTGTTTTATGGATGCGAATGTTGTCACAATCTCGAAGGATACTAATTAGTTTTCATTTCTCTGTTTTGTTTCTTTAAGTGCCAGCAGTTGTTTGTTCATCTTGCTCCTTCATTTTCATGTTGTTGATTTTCTTTAAATGTCTGATCATCCTGCTTAGAAAATATTATGGAATTATTGTTCATTTGCTTAGGTATGATGATGGTATTGTGCTCAGTAAAAAACTGTCTTTATTTTAGAAAATGAATGCTGAAGTTTTTACAGATGTCTGCAATTTATTTTCACATGGTTACACATGCACATGTGTGTGCACGCACACACACACACACAATAAGAAAGAAGACATTTAGGGACGCCTGGGTGGCTCAGTCAGTTAAGCAGCTGACTCTTGACTTCTACTCAGGATGTGATCTCAGCGTCCTGAGATCAATCTCTGCGTTGGGCTCCATGCTGGGCTTGAAGCCCGCTTAAGATTCTCTCTCTCTCTCCCCTGCTCTGCCTCCCACCCCCCCTTCCCCCTGGCATGCGTGCTCTCTCTCTCTCTAAAAAAGAAAAAGAAAGAAAGAAAGAAAGAAAGAAAGAAAGAAAGAAAGAAAGAAA